>NC_091694.1:56987196-57290227 GCF_041296265.1 Equus caballus | reverse complement strand
GTCCATTTCTCTCACTCCCCAATGTTCTGCTTGTCAGGGGTCCCATTGTGTGGCCAGGGAGCATGATGAATTAGGCAAACCCCTTCTGGTTTGGGACATCGTCTTACGATGATGAAAATTAAAAGTATTATCTCCCAGAAGATCAAGAGATCCGGCTCTCCAGAGTGGTGACTTCGCCTGCCCTCCCTCCTATCTGCCTGGTGATCTGCCTGAGAGTCATCACCCACGTCACAGACCCTACCCAACATGTGACTTGGCCTCAGGGACCCAGAGCTGTGAAAGAACTTACTTGCTCCTCCATTTGATTCCTGAAACTCTCACTTTGGAATTGACCCTGGTCAGATCTGGGGCTCACTCTCATCCTTTGCAGGGGGACTGGCAGAAGCTCAGGAAAGACCGTTCCTTGCTGGCAAAGTGTTCTCACTAGACACCAGAAAACTTGCATTCTGCTTTGGATGAAAAGTGTGACCCAAGGCGAATCACACACACACACACACATGCGCTCACAATCTTTGAGTTACAGCTTCTTCATTTTTATCTATTCCATAAGTCATTATTGAGGGTCTGCTCTGGGCAAGTCAGCTGAGAAAGCAGATAATCAAATTTGTG
Source organism: Equus caballus (assembly GCF_041296265.1). Taxonomy (NCBI): domain Eukaryota; kingdom Metazoa; phylum Chordata; class Mammalia; order Perissodactyla; family Equidae; genus Equus; species Equus caballus. Next base: position 57,289,618 of record NC_091694.1, on the reverse strand, counting down.
CTCCTTATCGCACAACAGAACAGTGAGGACCAAACGAGATAAACGAAAGGACATTATTTTAAAGTAACATTGTATGTTATTTTAGATTGAATAGTGATACAGGCTAGGCTGTTATGCCATGGACATGCCCAACACACAAAATCACATCTTGGTCATAGACATTTTCTGGAATCAGGCTAGAGAGCAACAAAATGATCGCTTTACCGTAATTGATTGGATATAGTGTTTAACGCCTTTTTGAAAGCCTGAATTTGTGAATGATAGCCAATATTTCATACGAAAGAAGTTTGAGGTACTGTCCATCCCAATTCTTACCCTTTTTTCTATGGGAATATCAGGTAAAGAGCACAGATGAAGCAGGGTGCAGGGTTGGCCTTGAGTGACGCTTGTCTGGTAGGTGCATTATCTTCTGTTTTTCTCTGCCCTTCTATCTCTTTCCCCACCTCCTGGACCCCTCTGCCTCCTCCCTGTTCTGAATTCTCAGTATCCTGGTACTTCCAGTGATGGTGACTGAAGACTTCTTTTGGCAAGGCTCTGGCTAGAGGATGTATCACTCTTGTAGGAAAAGAAAAATAATTTTCCTTCTGTCCTTCAGAGGTCTTAGCTGAGACTCCTGAAATAAAAGGCAGATTAACAAAAGAAGAGCAAACAGGTTTATCAACATGTATTCCTCACGTATGCATGGGGGATACCCAGGGAGACGTGGGTAACTCGCTGAAGGGGCTTAGAATTCAGACTTAAATACCATCTTAATAAGGAAAAGGAGGGGGAGGGGGTTATAGGCCTCTTGTTTTTAGTGCCAACAAGTAGATTCCTAGCTATCCTGTGCACAGTAGAGTGGAACCCTGCCCAGACTTTCTGTGCCACCCTCTCACCTTCCTGCGCTGTATCAGACAGCTCTCCGCTGCTATTCACAGGGTTTTCATGGTCAGTTGTTTCAGAACTGGGTGTCTAGGTCCTTCTTATTCTTTCTTAGTCCGGAAGTGCCACTGAAACCTGTCCACCATGGGTGATCCTGCTGGTATTTGAAATCCTGGTGGCTTAGCTTTCAGCATCACAGCAACAAGCAGCTACCACAGTATGACAATGATGGATGGGTGGTGTGGGTCCCTGACCTGGAAACAAACCTAGGCTGTAGTGGTGAGAGCGCCAAATCTTAACCACTAGGCCAGCAGGGCTGGCTGCAGGCCTTTTAGGGCAGGATAAATGACTTTTAGGAAACGTGACTGGGCCATTAGGAGAATAGATGGGAGGCAGGCTAGTTTGTGACGGGGTGCGGTGTGTCCGGGTGCAGGGTTGGCTTCTCATCCCCTCTCTTGTGACGGGCCAGTCCTCCCTGGTGATGGCACTGCTGGGAGGCATTTAGGACAAGTGAGTTCTTTGTAGAGGCTCCATCTTTAGGCAGATGAGGGAAGTTCAGAGAAAACTTCTCGCTGTATTTTCTGTTTTTCAAGTGCCTCCAGCTTGAAATAATCACCATGCCAAAGTGACACATTTTGGAGTGGCAAATCTGCTGCCCTCACTCTCCATTCTGTCCTAAGGCTCCGGCGTCTAGCCTCAGTTGATGGTCAGCTGAGAAACTCATCCAACAAACTAACTCTGAGGAGTAAATAACTGGTGTGGTCTGGCTTAAGTAGAAGGAGATTTATTACTTTGCTTCCTTAATTCTCACATGCCTCTAATGTAGGACGTGTCACTGACTTAATGAAACTTCTCAAGAGAAAGAAAAGGAATCTGTTTGTTGAATGCATAATCAACTGTAGACATCTCCCAATTTTAAAAGTTTTAAAATGCAAAAAAGATCAAAAAGTGTGTCTTAAAGAAGAAAATGCTATAGAAAGCAGAGATTTTCATGAAGCCTAAAGGGGACCATGCAGCGTCCCACCCCCCGCTGTGTTACTGTGACTTCACTGCATCCTCCTTCCAGTGAGGTCAATCCAGCGCTGGAGGACGGAGAGAAGGAGGGCAAGTGATGGTGGCAAAGAAGCTTTAGAATTCAGTTTGGAAACTCTGGGGGTCTTTATCTGAAAAACAGTGAAAATAAGATCAACCTTGAGAGTTGCTTGGCGGGGAAACCCCCCCACATCTGCTGTCAGTGTGATAGTAGCGTGAGAGTAAAGGAGACACAGAAGGAAAGAGTGGACTGTTTTCAACACAGGCACATACGTGACAGAGCTTTAACAGCATCAGCAGGATTCCGTCTCTCCTCATCTCCTGGAAATTCAGGCCTCTGCTTGGAAACTTTCTCAGGGAGCTTCCCTCCGCACGGCTGGAAGATGGCCTCCAGCAGCTACCAGCCCACACGGTCCTTACTGATTGGCCAGGCCTGGGCCACATGTTCACTTCCGCAGGAGTGGGAACAGGGTTAGCCACTAAACCACATGAATAAAGAATGAAGGAGTGGTTTCCTAAGGAAGGGGTGCTGGTCAGAGAAAATCATATGTGCACTGGAGATTATAATTGAGTAAAGATGGGGCCTTGGTCACACATGTTTAATTCTTCATATGCATTCTTAAGTCTCATTTTTTTGGATTACCAAATTTACTTAAAAGTAAAGAAAAATTTGTATCCATGTAGCATGCAACCACATACTAAGAACCTCAAAGCACATTGGCTCAATATCCAATTGTTTAAGAGAATGTCAAACTAATACATATTTTACACGTGAAGAAGAATACGTCATTTAAGAAATAAGAGCAAACCTCCTTTAATACCTTCTAACGTAGATGAGAGAGGGCTGGTAAAGCGGGTGGACACTGGGCCCTGTGGCCACGGAAAAGCATCCGTGTTGGAGATCACACAATGGGAACCACTCTGTGGTGCTCACTCCTGATGCGCACTTGGTGCAGACAGTCCTGGCCAGCAAAAAGCAGGAGTGGTACCACAGATGGGTCCTGACGAAGGCATGTGTTAGCAAGAGTTCAGGATTGTTGGCCAGATGACTTCCAGCTACCACAACAAACACAAACAAGGAATTCTATGACTAAGAGAGAAAACTCTCTCATTTCTTCACGCTGCTGAGTCTCTGATCTGACAGAGTGACATTAGAGTAAATTTAAATAGCTGCTTTCTCCCAGTAGGGCAAAATATTAAAAAGGCAATTCCTGAAAAGATCCATCTTTACTCCAAATACTAGATCAACACCCTTTGAAAGGATGGCAAAAAACACATAAATCACAGTCATTTGAAAAGATACAGCTGTTCAAGAAAAGAAGCAACATGGTATAAAGCAATGTTCTCTTTTGAAACAAAGTTATCTTATGAAATGAAAAGAACTGTAGGAAAAAAATCTTCCATTGGTGTTTTAATAAGATTGATGATGACATTGTATTTATAAAATGTGAGTTATGGAAGCAACGTGAGATTGCATGGGGATGAAACCACTGTTCAAATTTTAAAAATGAAGGCAGTAAATGCTTTGATTTGTGCTGAAAATCATCAGAATTAGAAGACATGAAAACTGTAAGATAATAGATAAATGCTACAGGAGACTGGCCTAGGAGGGTTTACATATGTTTTTCCCAAGTTAAGCAATCATCCATTTTAGAAAGCTTAGTGTAATACAAATTTTACATGTAGGCTCCTTGGGCAGACACGTGGACTTGGCTCACACAGGAAAATTGGAAGCTCAGTTTCAGGCCTGGAAGACAGGGAAGATTGAAGGATCCCAAGGATGACCCTGAGGAAACATTGAAGCACTCTTGGGCCAACAGTCCTTGGACTCTAACTCCTCAGTATTAGACAGCCCTGATGGCCTGACTGAATTCTAGGATGCAAGCAGCTTGGGTTTCAGATCTCTCATTGACCAATTCAGAACCTGCATGTCACATTTCCTCAGGACACGAGATCAGTGGGTACTAAATATTTCCCCATGGCTGACCCATATCCAAATTCTCACCAAGGCAATAAAACTCCTTTAGCTTCACTCTGGTGTCCAGGGCTCTGAGCTACACTGGACCACAGGTCTGAAGAGAAATTGAGTTTTTCTTCCTGAGAATTCTCAGTTAACTCAGAATATTCTAAATAAAGTGAAATGATGTTAGGAATTTTGTGTCATTAAAAAGAATCCACGTGAAGCTGGACTTTCACATTTTAGCTGGACGAAAATAAAAATGGAGTATCAAAACACATAAATATAGAGCTCAATTGATAAAATATAGATCTCAAACTGAGAGCTTAGTATCAAGAAAACAATATGATGCAGTACCATCAAATAACATTTTGAGTTGTAGTTTTACTGCATTAGTGTTTTTGAAATATATCCTCCTCTCTACTCCTCTCTTTTTGATATGTCAATGTAAGATTGCCAACTGTATCTTTTTCAGGAAGGATTGTCATATATTCTGAAATTATATGTTTTTTACTTGTAAATTTCTCTTTTTAAATGAAATGATAATGATGGTAGAAGGACAACTTAATAAAGGTCTATTTGGCAAAATAAGGCAACTATAGTGACACACTGCCAATGGACTCAGTAGACCTCTCTCTTCTCTTCTGTTCATCCTCTGAGGGATTACCTGGGAGCCTTTGAAGGTTCATGGGCCAACATGCTCTCTTCCAGGTTCTGGGTAACAAACAATCTAGACTAAAAGAGAACATTTCCTTTTGGAAACTACTGCTCAATTTCCTTTCTTATTTTAGACTCCCATATATGTCTCTGTATCCGTATTTACATACTCACATAATTATTTCAAATATATTTTTTAATTATAGAATTTCCATTTGGGTCTTTTATTATTGATGTTATTTTTCTAGTGAAATTACTCTCTCTTCATTCATTGTGAGTATATTTTCATTTGCTTCTTAAAGCATAGTTATAATGATCTTTAAAATCCTAACTCAAACATCAGGCTCATCTTGGAGTAATCTCTATTGATTGTTTTGTCTCTTGAGAACAGGTCACATTTCTTTTTTTTTTTTTATGTTAAATTATTTTGAAATGTATCCTGGACATTTTAAATGTTATGTTTTAGAAACATTGAAATTTTTTTTTTTAATTCCTCTGAAGAGAATTGATTTCTGTTTGTTTTAGCAGGAAATTAATTTGTTAGGACTAAAACTGCAATTATGTCTCTTAGGCAGCAACTCAAATTTTAGTTCAGTTATTTTATACTTAGCTAAGCTGCTGGGAGTCTGTCCCATTCATGTGTGGCTTGGGAATTAGCCTGAAATGTGATCCAACTATATTCACAAAATTTGGGGCTCACTCCTCTGGCTCTGTTCTTTCCCAGGTTCCCTCCTCACTTTCCAGTGCTTGTGGTTTCCTCAAACCCTTTCTTCCAGTTTTTTGGACCAAAAAGCCAGCAGGTTTTCCATTAAAGTATTAGCCATCCCCACATGGTGAAGAGTGAGGCCCACCTTCAGGCTAGAAGTTGTGAAAATGGGGAACACCCAGTGCTGTTCCCATCTGTCAAGTCCCTTCCTGAATACGCCTGCTTTTGGTCTCTCTCCAGCATCTTTAAGCAGCTGGAATTTTGGCTTTTATTTTTAAATTTTTGTTTCATTTTATCCAGAGTTTATAATTGCAATCTATGGGAGGGTTGGTGCAACAGGAACTTCCTCAGCCATATGAGAAATGGAAACCACTTCTGCAATCATGTGCTGAATCGGTATTCTTAGTTTCAAACAAACAAGCCCATTTTAACAAATTCAAGCAGGAAATATACTGAACAATATCAATGCATTAGACTGCTAGGGCTGCCATTGTAAAATACCACAGACTGGTTGGATTAAACAATGGAAGTTTATTTTCTCACAGATCTGGAGGCAGGAAGTGCAAGATCAAGGTGTCAGCAGGGTTGATTTCTTCTGAGGCTTCTCTCCTTGGCATCAGACGGCTGCCTTCTCCCTGTTTCCTCACGTGGTCTTTCTGCTGTGCAGAACATCCTTGCTGTCTCTCTTCTTAATCTCGCCTTTTGTAAGGGTACTAGCCATATTAGATTAGGCCTAACCTAATAGTCTTATTTAACTTAATCACCTCTCTAAAGGCCCTGTCTCCAAACGTGGTCACATTCTGAGGTATTTGGGGTGGGCTTCAAAATGTGAATTTTGGGAGGTACACAATTCAGCCCACGACAATCAGCTATCTCATCCTTTCTCCAGGAGGGTCAGAGGAGAAGGGTACAGAGTAAGTAACAACCACCAGTTTAAACTCCATGAGAGCAGTGTCTGTGGAGACGCTGTTACTGCCCCTGCTGAGCACAGAGACCTCAACTTGTTTCTTAAAGCTGGGCATTGGCGACAACCCCCAGAACCAATGTAGCCTCCGCACCCACTATCTGTGCCAGAAATGGCTTCAATTCACGCCTGTCCCTTTGCATCGTGGAATCCCCAAGTCTCTTATAAATAAATATTATTGGTAAAGCTTAGGTCACGTGTCTGTGTCCTTGCTACCAGGGAGTCTGGCAAAATGAATTTCTGACTTATGCCCAGGGGAGCACAGACTAAAAAGATGCAGATGCTCCCAGACACGAGAAAGCAGTATACACTTTCTGGGTGGCCAAGTAGAACAAAAAATATTGTGCCTCATGGAACAATTGCATAAGAAAAAAGTGAATTTGACAAAAATCTATAATCCAGAAAGCACAATAATAACAACAACGATGACCAACATTTCTTAAGCACTTCAAAAAGGGTTAGGCATTATGCTAAGCTTTTTACACGTTATCTCATTTAATTCTCCCAGTGACCCATTAGGTAAGTATTATCATTGTCCCTATTTTTAGATGAACAGACTGAGGTTTAGATAAATTAATAAACTGGTCTGGGGCCATGTGCTTAGTAAGTGACAAATCTAGGATTCCAATCCATATTTTTCTGATTCCAGAAGTCGTGCGTATACCGTTGTGCTGCACTGCTTCTCTACGGATATAAAAAGAAAATCCACAGGCAAAGAACACAGCAAATAAATGACAAGCAATGATCAAAGAAATGGTAGAAAGAAATTTGCTTGAATGAAGGAAGAAAGACTAGAGTGTTTAGATGGGGAAGTGTTCATCGAATAGCAGACAGAATTATTAAAAAGAAAACAATAGCTAAACATATTTTGTTGAAAATTTTGAATGTTAAAGTTGAGAAAAATAGTCTATATTAATCAAAGAAAAAATATTCTCATTACTTATGTATCAAGAAAAAATGTGTTTGTCATCAGCCTTCTCAGAAACATTAAATGTCAGAGGGCCACAGAAAATTATCTAGGACATTTTAAGGGAAAAATGCTTGTAAACCAAAAATTCCAACCTAGGTAAGGTTGCATACTCACCAAGAATACCGTTCCTATGCATTTTCTAAAAATATTGTCACACAACTATTTTTATAATTCGGTGGGAGATTGAGTAAAAATAAGGAGTTTTGGAATAGGGAAGAAGAAAGGAGATTAGTAAAATACAAGCAATTCTCATTGATATTGTCATAAAACTCAAAAGTGTCAAAAATAATTCTTTAATGAGAAGTTACATAATTCAAAAATCATGTTTAATAGAAAAATGATTATCTAAAACATTGGTTTATAATCAACACACACTGAGATGTGTGGATCTGGAGGGAAGAGCAGGAGTGAAAGCAAATTGCCTTTCTCATCTTCCTCAAGAATGAGTTGTTTTCAATATTAACAAATAGGGAAAAGTAAGTCCTTTTGAAAATTTGAATAATATTAAATAATATTTAGAAAATTATTTTTATTCAGAAGTTACTGCCATCAGAATAATAAAAGTTTGTATAGCAGCCAAAAACTTTGTAAGGAAAGAAAAAGCAAAACATCATGTAGTAAGAGTGAGGAAAAAAGAAATTTCAGAGGAAACAGTGACACGTGAAGGTTAAAATAAGAGCTGAGGCAACATCAATGGAATACAGCTGAGGCGGAATATTAACATCGGACAAAACTGAAGTCAGGTCAAAGAGCAACAATGGAACAAGAAGCTCTTTTTTAATTGATAAAAGGATCACCACACAATAAAGATACAACATCATAAAACTTTATGCGACAAATAACATCACAATAAAATATATAAAGCAGGAGTGGTTAAAAGCACAATGAGAAATTCACAATCACAGGGTAAGAGTTTAAAATACTACAGACAGATTAGATAGCCAAAAATTAAAGAGAAATTTGAAGGAGATGTAGAATTTTCTCTCCTTCAACAGAGACTATTCATCAAATATCCATGGGACAGTTATGAAAATTTATCATACTTTTTATTTTTATTTCTATTTTTTTCCTGAGGAAGATTTGCTCTGACCTAACATCAGTCACCAATTCTCCTCTTTTCACTTGAGGAAGATTCACCCTGAGCTAACATCTGTTGCAAATCATCCTCTATTTTGTATGTGGGCTGCTGCCACAGCATGGCCATGACCAGCAGTGTAGGTCTGTGCCCAGGAACCAAACCCAGGCCGTCAAAGCAGAGCATGCTAAACTTAACCACTGGGCCACAGGGGCTGGCCTCAAAATTTATTACACTTTTTAAATGAACTAGATGAACATCCCCAAAATACATGAACAGCATATTTGAGCTACAGTGCAAAATAATAAAATGAAGACCTTTGCTGAGACATAGAACATTACTAAATTTCTTGAAGCTCCCTGTTTTCTCCTCCGATTTCCCTCATTTCCCCAAAGTGCCCTCTAAATAACCATTTTCCTGAATTCTGCTTATTATCTCTTGCTTATCTTAGCAGTTTTACCAAATAGATTTAATCCCTCCGTGACTGTGACTGTAGGGTCAGACGGCAAGAAGGCTTCCGAGATTTGCTCAGCACCATGCTGTCGAGGTTCATGGAGGTGGATTTGAATAGCTGTGCCTTGTTCACTGGCCTCCTGAATAATGTTCTGTTGTGTGAACGTGCCACAGCTTATTAGTCATTTTGCTGTCAGTAATCAGATTTGTTTCCAGTTATTTTTTTTTCTAATTATTGTCAGTGCTTCTCTGAATATTCTCTCTCAGGCCAGCTGGTGCACATACATCCAAGTTTCTCTGTAGAGATGTTTTTCAAGCTCTAGAGCCCAACTCAGTGGTAGGTCATTACATCAATTTAGTGGGTTGCAATGAGTATTTTTTTTTTAAAGATTGGCACCTGAGCTAACAACTGTTGCCAATCTTTTTTTTTTTTTTTTTTCCTGGTTTATCTTCCCCAAATCCCCCCTGGTACACAGCGGTATATCTTAGTTGCAGGTCCTTCTAGTTGTGGCATGTGGGACACTGCCTCAGCATGGCCTGAAGAGTGGTGCCATGTCTGCACCCAGGATCCGAACCGGCGAAACCCTGGGCCGCCGTAGTGGAGCGTGCAAACTTAACCACTTGGCCACTGGGCTGGCCCCCAACAATGAGTATTTTTTAAATAAATAAATAAACAAATAAATTTTTTTTAGAAAATTAATCACATACGCACATACACAACTGGAGTAAACTTAACTAAAACAATAAGGGAAAACAATTACACGTTAGAAGTGAGACAGGGAAGGTGACCATAGATTTTGAGTGGATTAAAACAGCAAAAGAGGTGCCGGCCCCATGGCCAAGTGGTTGGGTTCGTATGCTCTGCTTCAGCAGCCCAGGGTTTCTCTGGTTCGAATCCTGGGCGCAGATACGGCACCACTCATTAGGCCACGCTGAGGCGGCGTCCCACATGCCACAACCGGAAGGACTCACAACTAAAAATACACAACTATGTACCGGGGGCTTTGGGGAGAAAAAGGAAAAAGTAAAATCTTAAAAAAAAAAAAAAAACAGCAAAAGAGGAATTGTCCATGCTAATATGTTTAAAACTTTAGAGGCAATGGATGATTTTCTAGGAAATATGTTACCAAACTGACGCAAGCAGCAGAAACCTGAAAACAGCAATAACCATGAGAAAAATTTTAAACATTTGTCAAAGATCTATCTCGTTCCTAAATTACCAGGCCAAGAGGGCACTAAAGATTAGTTCTTTGACCTTCAAAGACTAGAAAATTCTTGCAATATTTAATGTGTTCCAGAGCAGAGATAAAAATAGAAAGTTTGCCAGTTCATTTTACCAAGTTAGCCTAACCACATGTGTCAGTCAGCTTCCCAGCAGGAAACAGATGTCACACTCACATTAGGTAATTTGAAGAGAGTTCAGTCAAGGTGTGGGAAGGTATCTAAATGCCAGATGGGTAGTGCAGTCCCACCACCAACCCTTGGCTTGAAGCGACGGGGAAAGGATGAACCAGCAAAAGTAGAAGGAGAGCCTGACAGGAGCTGTGATCTTTGCTCCTGGGACCCACACAGCTTCCCCTGACCTTGCAGGGAAGGCATTGGGAGAATAGATGCCCCCACCTCATTCTCTTTCCATCTCCAAATTCCTTCCTGGGTTCCTTATTGGCCAAACCCAACTGAAGCCATACATCAATGAAATCCATTGATGTGGTCCATGTGAGTCGGCCTCCTGGGGCAAAGAGCAGGTGGGGGAAGGTGGAGATGGCTCTGGAGGGGCAAATGAAAGTCATCACACACCATGATACCATAAAGCCTTGAGTACAACCGAAAAAGGATTGCACAAGTGGAGAACAATCTCACTATGAATGTAGATGCAAAAATATTGAAATGAAGTACTAGCAAGTTGAATTCAGAACTTTATCATGACACTATTAGCAAATAAGGCTTTGGTATTGAATTGGGTGTTTTTCCAACTCTCCCCCCACCACCACTATCTCTCTCTCTCGATAGAGATAGATATACATACATATTTAGGACTCTTGCTTTTGATTCTTGTTGTTTTAAGGAAAATTGCCACTCTTTCTTCCCTTCCTCAGTCTCTTTTTCCCACGGGAGGAGGAATGACTGCTTTAACTGATGACTGTTGAAGAAGACACCAGGCCTGCTGGCTCTCTTTTGGAACCAGCCTCTTCACAGAAGGTAGGCTTCTTTGCTTCTCCACGGAGGAACTGTATAGGGCAGGCCTCTGGGCTTCAAGCTATGACCTGGGGGGCAAGTCATTGAATTCAGGGGCAAAGAATTGGCAGGCCCATTTGGCTGTGTATCTAAGCCTTGTCATCCAATCCCGTTTTTATCAGTCAAGCTAATATTTGTCTCCATATGATTGTGATGTCTTTCATTCATCCTGCTCTTGGGAGGAGAGGAATGAATAGTGTTGATTTATTGGCCTTTAAGAATGCCAACACTGAGGACATGGGAAAAGGGGGCCCTTACACACGGCTCAAGGGAATGTGAGTTGGTACAGCTGCTATGGAAAACTGTATAGTAGTGACTCAAAATGTTAAAAATCGAACTAGTATATGACTTAGCAGTTCCACTTTGGAGAATGTATCTGAAGGAAATAGAATCGCTGTCTCGAAGGGATTTCTGCACCCCATGTTGACTGCAGCATTATTCACGGCAGCCAAGACGTGGAAACAACCCAAGTGTCTGTCAACGGATGAATGGATATAGAAGATGTGATACACACACACACACACACACACACTGGAGTATTATTCAGCCACGAGAAAGAAGGAAATCCTTCCATTTGTGACATCGTAGATGGACTTTGAGGGCATTATGCTAAGTGAGATAAATCAGAGAATGACAAATACTGTATGATATCTCTTATATGTGGAAGCTAAAAATAACTGAGTCGAAGAAACAGGGCAGAACCGTGGCTACCCTGGGCTTGGGGCAGGGGAATTGAGGAGATGTTGTTTAAGGGTATAAAGTTGCAACTAACGCATAAATAAGTTCTGGAGATATAATGTACAACATAGTGATTATAGTCAATAATACTGTATTGTAAACTTCAAAGATGCTAAGAGATTAGATCTTACTGTCCTCAACACAAGAAACAAATGATAATGATGTGACATGATAAAGGTGTTAGCTAAGGCTACTGTAGTAATTATGTTGCAATACAGAAATGTATCAAACCAACACGTTGTAGACCTCAAACGAACACAATGTTATATGCCAATTGTATCTCAATAAAAAAGCTCCCCACAAAGAAACATGCCAACAGCACTTACCTCTAATCCCTCTTTCTCCACACACCACCCCAATGTCACCACCAGACAGTCGCACAGTCAGTAGGGCTCTATAAATACTGCCCTGTGGGCAGAGAAGAATCAGAGAGAACAAAGAACCCAGTGATTGGCTTTTGAGCTCTGAAGCAGATCTTGGTAAATCTATAGCCAAAATACAGAATTAAAAGCCATGGCTCTTCTGCAAGAGAGAAAAAAGCTGTGATTTTTCAGAAGCTTGGCTTTGAGTGGAGGAATCAGACGTGAAGTTTATACCATTGACCAGAGCAGGGGAAGAACTGGAGATGAAGTAAGATGTTTCTCCTGCCGAGAACAAGGACACATCTCAACCAGAGGTGACAAAGGGAGAATGAGAGGCTGCTTGAGGGTAGAGGTGATGTTTGGGAATGGAAACTCTTATAGACTCTTCAGAGGAGCCGAAGGAGAGTCTCAGAGCAGAAGGGGCCACTTTCTTTCTTTCTTTCTTTTTTTTTGTGAGGAAGATTGTTAGCTTTTGTATGTGGGATGCTGCCATAGCATGGCTTGATGAGCAGTGTGTAGGTTTGTGCCCAGGATCCAAACCTGTGAACCCCAGGTCACTGAAATGGAGTGTGTGAACTTAACCACTACACCCACTTCCTGAGGTGTGGCCTAGGAAATGGCAAGCCTCACAAGGAAGGTCTTTGAGGGTTAAAAACAAGAGAAGCCCGAAATGGAGGTGCTCACGCTAAGCCCCACATCACCAAACCGAGACTCGATTACGGTTTTGGCTCCTTTAGAAACAGAGTCCTACATCAGTCAGTGAGAAATCACCTGGTCGGCACAAGTCAGGTCACCTGCCTGCGGGACCCTGCCGTCCCCCAAAGGAAGTGACCTTGCCAAAACCACCTGCTTTTTTCCTCGTATAACATCTTTGTTCCTGCTCCCTTCTGCCTGTAAGTCTTTCATTTTGGGCAGCTCCTTTGGTTGGATGCTCCCCTATTCATGAATCATTGAATGAAGCCAAGAAGATGTTTAAAATTTACTCAGTTGAATTTTGTTTTTTAACAGGACTAAGTCCAAAAAGAAGAAAACATGTGAGTGTTAACTTCCCCTGGCCAAGGTTGACGAGGAGCCACACGGAAATGAAGCTGGCACTGCAGGTTCCCGGGCTCCGTCGGGGCGGCAGGCCAAAATCCCTGTCCCCATCCCCATGGTAGAACGCCCAACGTCCAGGAGCACGAGTGCTCTGCAGAACATGCTTTGGGATTTGCCTCTGTGCATAATTCCTAAATCTGATACCAGGAGCTTGAATCTGGGTAAAAGCGAGCCCTTGACTCTCACTGTTGTCCATCAACGCCCTTTGGGCAGTGTCTGATCCACAGTCCGCAGACCCTTCAAGCTGCCTGCTCTTTCTCCTTTCTGGGGGCCGAGTGGATTGCATGGGCACCTGCCAGAGGCTGGAGGCTCTTGTTTTCCCCTACATATGGCCGTATTTCTCAGAGGCCTTTCCTGTCTAGAAAGCTTCACAGTGCTGTGATGCAAGAAATAAATGTCCTTGGCTGATCCTAAAGGGCCTGCCACAACCAGAGGAAGACAGGAAAGGCATGGATGGTAAGAATGAGGAGACACAAAATGACTAAACCTTTCAAAGTGCCTGCTCAGAGCAGCATTGAATTGGAGTTATTTAGAGATGAGAAAAGTGGCATCCCAAGAGATTAAACAATTTACCCAGGAAAACAAAGCTGTGAAGTGGCAGAAAGGGCATTCAAACCCAGATTTTGTGCTTCGAGGCTGGTCCCATCCTCCCTCCATCTCTCAGCGCTGCAGTGATGGCCCCAGTCATGATGAATGTCAATGAACTTTTAATGAGGTCTTAATCAAGTGCTTCATTACTGGACTCTTGGGGAGCTGGGGAGCCAGCAATGGCCCTTAGGAGACAAAAGCTGGTATTCAAGCCAAAAGGGCTTGGGAGAGCTCACAGGTTCTGCTCCCTTTCAAGGACAGGGCTGTGCTGTCCGCCTTTTCACCCCTTCACTCCCACCGCCCTGAAGACTTCGAAGCAAACAAAAGGAAACCCTCAGATCTGCTTTGCAGGAGCTCTGGACTGCCCTTGGCCTCAGAGCTAATGAAGTAACTTAACAAATTCCCTCTGAAAAGTTGCATCTCATTTGCATATGTTTAGTTGCTCGCTGTTCCTACTTCCTAAGACTGGAGTGCCCTCAGAAAACCTCAGGAAGCCACGCTTTCTTCCTTTTCTTCCTCCCCTCGATCCTACCCCAGCTGGCCTGTCGGGCTTGTTGAGGCCAACCTAACAACAAAGTTGAGCCCCTGGCTGATTTTTCACACAACTGAAAGGCGAAGATTCATATGCCTTCATTTAGAGCTGCTACCTTAGCTTGAAAATCCCAGCTTGACCTCATTTCTGATGGCATTTTCTCCCTCAAAGACCCAAATGAGGATATGCTCACAAACTGACAGAGCCCCTGCTGGATTACTGAGCGCTCCCGGCAAGCTCTGGGCTTTCAATCGGTTCACCAAACGCTGTGGATCTGCCACGGCATTACCTCTGGATGCCGAGAGCACATGCGAGGAAATCGTTATGGAAGTTTGGAGTATTTTACAGTCATTCTTATCAGATGCCTTGAACATGGAGCCCTGAAAACAGCAAACTTTAAAGATTCAAATATTGATTCTGAGTATGCAAGGCTCAAACAGAATGAGCTAGGTGCCTGCTATTTCACTCTGAAGATTTTATGGGCAATAATATGCTAAAAACATGAATTTGTCCATAAGAGAATGGCCATTGTAGGTAGCAGGAGTGGCGTTAAGAATATCTACTTATTGGAAGGGTGGTAGAAAGCAGTTTGTAGTAAAAATAGTAACGATAAAAATGGCTCCACTTCGTTCTCTTTCCTGTTTCATCTCTGTTAACATTAGACACACAATTCAGCATCAGCCAGAAAATGACACAGAGAAATGATCACTTTACAAGCCCACTCTGGATGTCTCCCTGTCCATCCGCTTCCCCATCTTGTTTCCCAACCACCTCAAACCCCGGAGGAGGGAATGTGAAAAAACAAAATTTAACTGAGTGAATTATAAAGATCTTACCAGCTTTATTCAGGGACTCATGAAGCAGGCAGCTTCCAATCTAGCAGACAGAAAGGAGCTCTGAGGAGCTGTACAAATGACAGGCTTTTGTGGGCAGAAGGGAGCAGGAGTAAGGAAGTTATACTAGGCAAATAGTGGGCTGGTTAGTCCAAGGTCACTTCCTTTAGGGGATGGCGGGATCTCTCAGGCAGATGACCTGACTAGGCAGGAAGCCAGGCAACTTCCAACTGCCTAGCATAGGATTCCATTTCTGAGAGAGCTAATTAAGTCTCTATTTGGTGACGTGATGCTTAGCATACTATTGCCTCCATTTGGGGCCTGTTGTCTTGTTTTTAACAGAACTGACAAAAATACAATCACTAAAATTACATAGGAAGATGTAAAATGTATATAAAGTTACTTTATTATTTGCTTTGAAAGTTAAAATTAACTGGTACGTAGGATGTGTGTTTCACTACACCAGTGACTGATGTAAATTTTAATCAGGGGACCAAAATGTTGACGCTCTGGATTGGCTTGGCTCTAGACAGCTTGTGTGCATCTCTTCCCAACTGTGAGTTCTGTGACTTCATGTTGGTGACGTGAAATCAGCCGCCATGGGAGCATTTACACTAAGGAAATTGGCCAGTGCTACAAGTTGGGGCTTCTACCCACCCGAGAGGGGGTCACTTACCAGATCGCCACTGTGGACCTGGCCTGGCTTCTGTCACCAAACCGCCTTCATCACTCTCCTCATTCGTACTGCTTTTCCTCCTTTCCTCAGCTCAGGGGGGAGCAGAAGGACTTCTCATTTATTCGGCATCCACTATGTGCATGGCTGTGCTGGATACTACGGAGAATTCTGGAAGAACATGGACAGTGTTAATCAGCTAACTGTAGTCTGAGGCAGAACTGAATGAGTACAGTTAGAGATCTGCCTGTCGAGTTCTGTGAAGGCTTGAAGACTGGCATGAAAGAGGCGGCCTGGGTGCTGTTCTTTGAAGAACGGAGTAGGATTTCAATGAACAGAAAGGGGAAGATGATAGGGAGAGTGAGGAAGGGCACTGAAGGGGAGGGAACAGCAAGAAAAGCGGGTGTGTCTAGGAAAGGAAAGTGTGAGAGTGTTCTGGGAGGGTTGGGAAGTGACCTGTACCAGAAGCAAGGATTTCTAATTCATAAAGGGCAGTGATGAGGGCATATTTTTTCAGAATTTTGAGTACAGTTTTCATTTTGATGGGAATTCAAATGCCACTTCCTCGTCTATATAGTTATTTTTTTAATATCAAAGTATTAATTTTTGACCAATGTGCATGTCAGGTGCCCTGTCCTGCAGCACAAGACACTCCTACAATTTTGTTTAATTTTATGAAACACATTAGCTTTTCCAACACGAGCTATAAAAAAGAAACAAATTTAGCCTTTCCTTGCTCTTACAAACAATCCTTGCAAGAAGAATCTTGAATTGTTTATTTCTCCATAAGGAATATTTCTAGCACGAGGGTTCTGGATCAAAGCGCGTGTGCATTTTAAACGCCAACTGATAGATATGGCCACAGTTCCCCCAAGAAGTGGCACAGATTTACAGCCCACCACGTGTGGAGCGCTCCTTTACTTATAATCGAACCTTTATAGGGTATTAGCAAATTTTGCAAAATGCCAAGCTGAATAGTGAAAATTGTATGTAGTTGTATTTGCATTTCTCTAATTATGAATGAGATTGATCTTTTTAATACGATTACTGGCCACTGTCTTTTTTCTTTTCTATAAGCTGCTCATGTCTGTTCATGATTCTATTTGCTCGCTCACCTGTTTCTATTGATCTGTACTAATACTTCGCAAATGAAGGGAATTAACCAGCTGCCTCTCCTGTTTATTGCTCTTATTTTTGTTCAGTTTGTTGTTGGTCTTTGATTTTGTTTGTGATCTTATTTTTCTGAGAATCCAGAGATTGTTCTCTTTTTTCTTTTAAGAGGAAGATTGGCCCTGAAATAACATCTGTTGCCAATCTTCCTCTTTATTTTTTCCTCCTCAAAGCCCCAGTACATAGTTGTATATCCTAGTTGTAAGTCCTTCTAGTTCTTCTATGTGGGACGCCACCACAGCATGGCTTGATGAGCAGTGTGTAGGTCTGCACTCAGGTTCTGAACTGGTGAACCCGGGGCCGCTGAAGTGGAGCGTGAGAACTTAACCACTAGGTCATGGGGCTGGCCCCAACATGGAGACTTTAAAACATCTTTTTGTGTTCAAATTAATCACTCTTTCTCTTTATGGGTCTGGAATTTGTGACTTGTTTAGAAAGAACAACAAAATTATAAATCAATCCTTTCTTGTATTTTTTAGAAAAAATGATGGTGTTATTATTTTATGAAAATATTTTAAATTTGGAAAAAATTTATAATAGGCATCTATTTCCACAGCAAGTTTGTAACAGATTCATTCATTTAATTAGTATTAAATTATTTAAAGTCTTAGCTATAAGACAGAAATGGGAAAAACACACCGCTTGTGCTCAAAGAGCTCTCATTCTTGTGGGGAGATATAGAGTTAATTATTAGCTATATATATTATGCAATTGTATCCTATGCAATTATATGTAACTATAATTTTTACATAATTCATTCATCAAAAACTAGGGAGCCCTCTATGTTAAAACACATTATATATATGCACACATAACAGAATTCACTCATCAAAAAATCAGGGGAAGATAGATGACCTCTGTTTTAAGATAGACATTGCGTCTGTAGGTGTGCAAAGTGGCACAGGACATGTAGAAGCAAGCTTCAGGGAGCTGCCGGAGCAGAGGGGCGGGAGTCCCGTGGGGAGGACCAGGGGAGGGGCAGGGCCGAGCTGCCAATTAGGGGATTCCCTAGGGGTCGGGTCTGTCCCTTTTCACCTTCAGGTGAATTTGAAAACCTTATTTCTTCCTCAAGAAACAGACAGGAGGAACTGCTCAGTTGGTGTGGAGAATGCTGACAGGTGGGAGGGGAGCAGCCACATGGAATTGTGAAGAATCTGGGGTCATCCTTAGCGAGGAGGCCCAGCTGAGAGAGTGCAAACCCAGGAGAAAGAGCTGGAAGGTCCAGAGCTGTGGACAAAAACACAAAGCGGGGCTGGCCCAAGAAAGCCCAACATTTCTCAAAGCCGCAGTGACGAGCTTCAACTGTCCCCAAGCTCCCTCCCTCGGAGGGCTTCACAGAACTCGCATGCCACATGTGACCCAGGAGGGGCTCAGGGCCCACACACCATCACTGGTGAATATCCATGGCCCCATTTTCAAGGAGAAAAACTGAGCCGCAGAGAAGTTGAATAAATCGGCCAAAGTAAAATCTCAGTGAAGCCAAGACAACAACTGGCAATGAATGCTGCGTTGTTCCTGGCATCTGTTTCCAATGTTTTGTGGTGGATAAGCAGGATGAGGTTCAGGACACACTACCCCAAAATAGGGCACCCTAGCACACCGGGTATTTTAACTGAAGGAATTTGAGAAGCAGCAGGTGCAGGACGGGCTCTCCGAGCTTTGGCTGAAGCGTGAGAGGTGCCCTCCTCAGACTCAGAAGGAAGCAGCATCCTTCTCTCCGAGGACTGAGGAGGACAAGAGGAAGCCTTGCTGAGCTTCCCCGTTTCCCACACCAAGTTCAGAGCCTGTCCTGTCCCGTTTTCCCATGACTTTCCACTTTCCATCAAGCCTAGCATAAAAATGCTCAGATTTAACTGCTTCTTTGGGTCTTCATCTCCTTAGGAAGGCTCCCGTGTCATATAAAACTTATAGTAAATAAATGTGTATGCTTTCCTCTTGTTAATCTGTCCTTTGTTACAGAGACCCAGCTGAGAACCAAAAAGGGTAGGAGAAAAAAGCCATTTTTCGTCCCCTACAAGCATCCTGTTTAAATAAGACACTTAGACACTGCCAGCCCTGCTTCCTCCCCTCAGTCCCCATCTGGGCTGCCTGCTTCAGCCTTGGGGGAGCAGAGGGACGGGAGTCCCGTGGGGAGGGCCGGGGGAGGGGCAGGGGCTGAGGGGCAGGCACAGAGCCAGGCTGCTCTTTCTGCAAAGCCTCACCTGCTGATGACAGAGTCTGCTGGACTGATGATTAGGATTTTTAATTTTCTGCACCTGAAGGCCCACTCTTAGCTCTCCCGTCTCCTCCCATCCTCTCTCCCTCAGACCTCCCACTTCCCCAGTCCAGGCGCTTCCCTCTGCCCGGGTCTCCCCCTGGCCAGACCCAGCACACCAGGCTCCAGCTTCTCTGGGAAGCAGTGTCACACAGGATCCTGTTCAGACTTGGGCATCTTTAATTCTTTACTTCTCTTTAAGTAACGAAAAGCTGTGACTCCATCGGAATACTTCCGCAGCCTGCAAGTTGAGGGAAGATGTGCCTCGGGCCAAGGGCCTTCCTCCTAAAATTGTCCCTCCCCTGCCCCACAGCCATCCTGAAAGCACCTCATTTGCTCCTTGTATGACATCTGTGATTGAGGGAGTGTCAGGTACAATAGGTACATCCTCTTGCCCCAAAACTCCAAGGGAAGAGAGCTGCAGCTGCTGGAACAGAAGACCGAGAGCAGACCCAGCTGTCTCGGCTTCCAGTCCCACTGTGGGCAGGCCACTCCATCGGAGCCCAGGGCTACTTCAGGCTCCCCCACTTCTTGCTCATCTCCCTTCCTCGTCATCACCCCCTGTGTCAATGTAGAATTCAAGTGGACTTGGTAGATGGACTGCTCTTCTTACACAGTCTTACGTCTCCTCTCTACTCACTCCTCTCCTCCCCCGCCCCACAGTTCCTCTCATCTCCTCCACCTCCCAAGTTTACTTGTTGATCCTCCATAACTCCTGCTCCCCTGAAGGTCACCCCTGCTTCCTGGCCCTTATCTGTGCTGCCCGAGGCTGGCTGACTGTCGGGGTGCTCACAGCCTCCCTGGGGTGGGGAGGGTGAGGACTTGGTGCAGGCTGCCTCAGGCCAGGTGGGGTGGACGAGTGAGGCCAGGGGAGCCCTGCCCATCACCTCGCCTTTCAGTGGCTCCATCTCCATCCTGCTCATTCCTCAGAGCTCCATCACAATCCGCCATTACTTTGGGTCTGGGAGCTCCCTACCTGGACCGTACTTCTGTGAGGGTGGAGACCATGTGCACCTGTTGACTACTGCCTCCCCAGCATCCAGCTAAGGGTCTGGCTCATCATAATAAGTGTCAGCTGAATGAGTGCCATGAGGCTCTTTGTGTGTGTGTCTAGAGATGGAGGGTGCAGACTGTGATAGAGAATAAGACGCTGCTTACAGAGAAAGGGCATATAGTGTGGTGCTCATCACTTGGGAATAAAAAAGAAAAGAGACAAACTATACCTACTTCGTTGGGCTGTGTAAAGGTAGCATTTGTAGCATGATTTGTGGTCTGCTGAATGTTCATTTAATAGCCCATCCCCCTATCCCTTTGGCAGGACCCTCTGCCACAGTAGGGCTGAACGTGACACCCATGGAGCACTTTCCCAGCTTCCCTTGCAGCTAAGACAGGCCATGCAACCAATCCCGGCCAATGGCACCTGATGAGAAGCCTGCTGGAGTCTCCTGGGGGAGGGGTTCTCTTCTAATAAAAGAGACACAGGTGCAAACTCCTCTTCAGCAGATGCTGTACGAGGGGGGCCTGGGACAGCAGCTGTCTCTCAACTTTGAGGGCAAGTGAATACACTGAGGATGGAGCCTAGGCTAGAAGAATAGCAAGAGCTTGGGTCTCTGAGCAGGAAAGCCCCTTTCTCCTGTGTGTCTCCTCTACCCTCTCGCTACTGCCACACTGGCAACACGCTGACACCAGATGTCGGGTGGAGGGTGGGGGGGTTCCACATCAAGCAATTCTCTGTGACAGTAGTCCTACAATTGAACTCAATTCTGACACTATCTACCTGGAGACAGCATCAGATCCCTCCATTAAGGGTTCAGTCCCAGGAACCCCGGGAAGCACTTACATTGACCAGTTTTTATATAATAAAGGAGATGATAAAGGATACAGATGAACAGCCAGAGGAGATACACAGGGCGAGGTCTGGGAGGGTCTGAGTCGAAGCTTCTGTGCCTGTGGAGCTGGGACGCATCACCCTCGTGGGACACGGACGTGTTCACCCACCTGGAAGCTCCTTGAACACCACACTCAGGATTTCTGTGGAGGATCCTCACATGGGCATGCTCAATTTACTAGCTCCACTTCCAGCCCCTCTCTCCTCTCCAGAGCATGGGGGTGGGGCTGACAGTTCCAAGCTTCTAACCATGGTCTGGTCTTTCTGGTGACCAGCCCCATCCAGGAGCCCACCCAGAGCTGCCTCATTAGAACAAAAGATATTGCTATCACCCAGGAAATCCCATGGGATTTAGGAGCTCTGCGCCAGGAATTATGGTCAAAGACCAAATGTTAGAACAAGAGATGCTCTTAGTGCTCTTATCACTCAGGAAATTCCAAAGGTTTTAGGAGCTCTGTGCCGGGAGTGGGGGACAGAGACCAATCTACATATTTCCTATTATCTCACAGTGTTTGATGACAATGATGAGCCAGCTTTAAAAACTCCTGCCTCTGGACTTGTTATTTGAAGTAAAAAATGGTCTTATTTTTTCAGCCACTTTTAATACTTTTGTGAGAAAGCATCCTCACTAATAAATTATTATAGCCAATTACATGAACAGATGGCCATTTCTGACTGGCACCAGAAAAATTGTGTGTATCAGTAAATATTGACTAACTTGTATGATTTGGGGGAGACTTTGAAATCTATTCATAGATATTCTGCCTCTGATTTACGTTTATATCACATAATTATTAGCTCACAACTTGAAAAGAGGGTGAGGACATTCATTTAAGGTATATTTTCTACGAATTGAATTTCTTGAATTTCTAGAAGGTGCTAGGGCCACTGTAGACTGTCACATATGCCTGTGTATATGGCTGTGTACCTCTGAGATTCCCTGAGTCAGTGAGGGGCTTTTTAAAGCTCTTTTCCTCTGTTAATTCACCTGAGAATCAGGAATGCTGGTTGTATCATAAAAATCTGGTTGGGAAAATGGTGACAGGAACACGAAGATGATGGAGTTTGGGGAGATGTTGCACATGTGGAACCTGGAGACAGCTGGGGGCTACAAGTCTTTCCAAAGTAGATTCTAAGTGGCATTAATTAACAATGAGCAAGCTCTTAGGACGGTTCTCAGTCATCGTTTCTGAAGACCCTCTCCCTGCTCCGCCTTTTAAGGGAAACAAGCAGTCGTGAATGTCGGCGGGATTTCCCTTTCTGTTTCCTCTCCAATTCCCTCTATCCCAGTGGCAATACTGCTCAAGTCAAGCCGAGGTGCTCAGCTCACAGACACAGAAAAGAACGGGGGTCAAAACTCATTTGTGAAAATGTCCTTAAGCAAATTGCAGCCAGATGTTTGCCGGGATCTTTTTTCTTTGCGTGCAGTACCGGGATGTGTCCACGGGGTGGCGGGAGTGGCCACTGAATTCGAACCGCTGGCCTGGCCTGGCTTGGCTAGCCCTGAGTGGAAACAGATTGATAGGAAATGTAATCTGTTAGCTCTGCACAGCTCACAATCAATCTCATGTTTTAAAAATGTGCAATTTCCTTTATTCTTGAACGAGCCTAGTTCTGCTTATTAACCTAGAAAAGGGACAGGCTATAAAATGGTCTTAAGAGATGGGAGAGTGAGGCCAAGAATGCAAGGCAGCTGAAGGCAGCTCCAGAGGTGGGGGCGCGGCGGCCTGGAGCCGGGTTGGGTTCTGCTTGCGGATCCGGCATCACCAAATCGCTTTACAGCTCCGGGCCTTGGTGTCTTCTCAGATGAAGTAAGGGGGCGGGGTAGTGGTATTGATCCGATTTCAAATTCCCTTTCCATCGGAAATCCTCTGATTTACGGTAAGGAGGTTATTTACACAGACTTAATGTCAAGCAAGGGTCTGAACCAATATCCAATATCGCAGCAGTAGGAAAGGAAAAGAAAATTGTAAAAGATTATTGCTTTAGGATACTTGAGGATAAATAAGTGTCATGTTTCTTTATTTTTTAAAGTCAAATCAAGCCAGACCTCCGGGAGGCAAGGCCCTGGGGAGGACAAAGCTTGCAGGAGGCTCGCTCTTTCCTGGAGGACCTGCTCCTGCAGAAGACCAGTCGGAGTGAATTTCTCAGCTGTGGTGTGCAACCGCCCAGCCCTGCAGGAGGGAAGGGAGACGCCACGGAAGAGAAAAGACACTGATCCTGTTTACTGAGTGGGTGCCGTTGAGCCAGGATGGTGGGGGAAACTTTTGGCATCATTAATTTTAAAAAAATACAGATGTGAGAAGGAGCTGCATTTGGAGGGAAGTTGATGCATTTCATTCATTCATTGGCTCATTTTTTATTGAATGACAGATGACATTCCAGGCACCAGGGCTGTTGTGGTAACAGATCTCCTCATGGACTTTCTAGTTAAGAGAAGGCGGCAGACAATTGAACCAATGAACAGGCAGGTAAATAAATACATGATTATACAGTGTGGCACGTGCTCTGGAGGCTGCTAGGAAAGCCGTTGAGAAGAAGGTGCTCAGAGAAGTAACCAGAATGCAACATTCAAACTGAAGTTTCCGGAAGCTTTTCTACTTCCTCATCCGGGTGGTCTTTGTCTTGCTCTGCTGTTAAATGTGTCAGATGTGTGTTCAATAACTCTATCTTAGGTATCTTCTGTGTCTTAGGCCGGCTGCTAGGCCCTGGGGCTGTGACTAAGTCTGTGTTTTTGCTACGACCAGCATCCAATTATAGTCGATGCTTAAGCTCTTCAGTCTGCCACTTCCCCCCACCAGCTAGTGACCTTGGGCAAGTTAATTAATTTCTTTAAACCTCAGTTGATGCATCTGTATAATGGGAATAATGATAGAATTTACCTGTAGATTATTGTAAGCAATGATATAAGCATTCTAAGTATAATGTATGTGTAATGATGTATTAAGATTAAGGCATGTATGATGATATAAATGATGTAAATATTATAAATCACATAAGTATTGTAATAAATAAAAACGTGCTTAGCACAGTAATTAGTGCAACAGAAAGTATTAAATGCTACCCAGTGTTGTAATTATTAATCTTTCCAGAGCTCACGATCTTCTGGGGGAGGGATCCCGATAATTGAGGACCAGCACAACTGTTAGAGAGGAGATGGGTACAAAGGGATCCAGCACCTGAGAGAGAATTTACGGACGGCCTTGGAAAGGAAATGGCTCTTGAATTGAGTTTAGGAATTTGCCAGACACCCTGTCTGCCATCAAAAAGAAAAAAAAGGAAAGAAAGACAGAAAGAGGATTAGAGAGACAGAAACATTCATTCTTTGCACAGGAGATTGCGATGGCAAAGCCCAGGGCGCTGTGGGAAGACCAGTGTGTCTTATCTGCAGGGTCTGCATTAAGATAACTCAGCACTGGGGCATCGCATCGTCCAAATGGTTTCCATTTACATGAAAGCAGAGGTGGGCCCAGCTGGAGGGTGCGCGTAATGCACAAACGCTCGTGGCCGCCCTGGCTCTCAGGAAGGTGAGTTTACTTCTGTGTCGACGTGAAGTCATGCAGCTGGTTTCACTGAATTTTTCACTGGGTTAATGATGTTTGGATACCAGGGAGAAACAACCTAAAAGAGATTGATGGTCAGTTCCTCTCCTCTGCGTTATCTCAGGGGCCGCGGGTCGCGGGTCTCTGCAGCGAGGCTGGAAGAGGGGGGATGGGTGGGGTCCTCAGTGCGGGCTGCGAAGCTCCAGCATTACGTGTAGAGAGAAGTTAGAGGGACTCGCTGGCCAACTGTAAATAAAGCTGATCTGCTTGAGGGTATCCGGGGCAGATGAAATCACAAGGGAGGAAATCTACTCTCAATGCCTCTTCAAAAAGCCTCTTCTCCCACTTCTGCATCTGGTGACCGCCACCGGACCGTTAGCATCGTGGTGCGGCTGGAGTAAAATATTGAGGCAGCAGCTTTCTGAATTGTGGCCTTTTTCTTCAAAATGTCTGTAAAATGAGTTCCTCAGAGGTGTCAGAACACTTCCCTGGCTGGTGACTGCCCTCAGGGGAGCCGGCTGACCCTTCCTCCCCCGCACTGCTCTCAATGCTTGTGGTACATTCACCACTTACTCCTCTTTTTAATTTCCTGTTAGACGCCATTAACGGAGGAGAGAGAAAAGGCATGGTTGAAGCTTTCTGGACAAAACTTCTTCAGCCCGCAATAGATGCTGGTTTCTGGGACAACGAACACCGCCACGCCCTCACATGCGCTGCTCCTGGCATCCACTGACCACAGAAACATTTGTAAGTCTCCTTGATGTTCCTGAGTTTCAGCTCTTATTTTCAAGAGATCAGCATCTTCAACAAATCACTAATTAATTTATTTCTAATTGCAAACATGTTACATGCAAATGGTGAAAAGAGTGGAGTAACGCAGGAAAGCTCCAAGGAGAAAGTGACTATCACTGGGCATTCTAGCATGCAGAAATAACCTCTGTTAACCTTTTGTTGTATTTCTTTCCAGCTCATTTCAATGCTCGTGTTTGTAGCTATTTGGGCTTATTCCATGCAGATAATTCCTACAACTCAGTTTTCATTTAATTTATTTTTACATTTCATCTTGTCTAGGCATACTTCAACATAGTTTGTATAATAAAGTATTCATCCTATTAGATTATAAAAATAATCTACAGTGTGTATTGTAAAATGTTTGGACAACCCTGAGACACAGGTCTATCAGCCCTTTTAGAAATAGTTTCTATACCATTTCAGCACTGAAGAGCATGGAAAATAATGCAAAACTTTCCAATTCATTCTCTGAAGTTAGCAGAGCATGGCGGAGATAGCCTGACAAATGTAGCATGTAGAAACAGAAAGCTACACGCAAACATCATTTATAAACAAATATGAAAGCAAAAACAGAAAAATACTAGCAATAGAATCAGTATGATAAAAGAATACTATTCTTTGAAGAGGCAGCGTCGCCGCCCCCCAGAAAGCCAGGGATGATTCAGTCTTAGAAATAGATTAATAATTATGACTGTATTAATAGTTTGGAGGAAAAGACTTCCTCCAAGTCTTTCCTTGGAGGAAGATAAGAAAATCTTCACATAAACTAAAATATTTTTGAAAGATTCCTGAAAAAAAGCTTGGTAAGTTGGCAACCACAGGATCCTTCCTGACCTGTAAAAAGAACATCTTTCTGAAATAAACCACAAACATCATTCTTCAGGGCAAGACACCAAAGGGACCTGCACCAGTGTTAATTACAAAACCAGGATGTCAGCTTTCCTCCTCACAGCCAGTCCACCCAACGACAGTGAGGTCAATCTGCTTCCTGTATACCAGCAACAACCAGTTGGAAGTTAAAATGGAAAAAAGATCTAATTGACAAAACCAACAAAATATATGAAATATCTATGAGTACATGAAAAAACCCACAAAACTTACCTGAGATGCCCTGAGCAGAGCTTCAGATAGATGGAGTTAATTCCTACTTGTCATCCTACAAAGGAAGATTTAATATTGTAAAGATCTCAATTGTCCCCTCACTTGATTGATAAATTCCCATAGATTTTTTGGACTTGAAAATAGCTTTTTTTTTTAAATTATAAAGGAACATGCTTATTGTTCAGAGCTTCAAACAATATGGAAGACTATAAAGAAGAAAGTACAACTAGCAAAAAAAAAGCCCAAAAAATCAAAACCAAGAAACTAGAGATGACTTCTGAAAATATTAGTTTAAAAATTCTTTTGAAATTTACGCATACGTAATTTAGCAGGATAATAAGGCAAGATAATTTGCATTTCATTCTTGGTCCATGGCCTTCACCTCACTCCAAGAGTATGGAAATTCCTTTGAAGCCTTACTAACCCCAGGCAGCAAAGGCTTCTGGAAGACAACCTTCGTTCCAGCATTCTGTTCGCCAAAGGCAGAATTCGGGGAGGGGGAAGGACCTATGCCCTGGATGGGGAGGAGGAAAGCCCTGTGCCTGGGTGGGGAGGGGGCATTTCAGGGCACAGGGAGCCTCCCACTTTGGGATGGAGGTGGAGATCCCTGTTGGCCGCCATTGAAGAGACTCGCCTCTTGCCCATCTCCACACAATTCACGGAGGGACCTTCTCTCTTTTCTTTAGTCTGGAATTGTTCAAATATTCATAGGCCTTATCTGTTCCTCAAGGATATATTGAACTGAGCTGTAAAATCATCTGAAACTGGTTCCTTTTTGCAGTAGTAACTCTGCGGTGGCCTCTCCAATTTATTCTCTGGGATAAGATCTGTCACGATTTTCTCACTCTTTTTAGATTCCTTTCATGAGTTTTTATTTCAGTACGAAAAACTATGTTCTCTAGTTTGTAAACGTTGTTACAGGTTATACGCACTTCTCTATTCCTTAGTAAATTCGTCCAAGCGGAATTACTGCGTCAGTTTTGAAACATTGAAGCGTGTCGTCAAGGCTCACAGCAGAGGAGTTTGGCCCCTTTTGAATCCCACCGCGAAGGGAGAACCCTTTGACCACGGTGTTTGTATCCTTCCTGATCTGGGAGGCAGAGCAAGCATTTCTTGGCATTTATTTGATTACCAATGAAGTAAATTCAAGGCTTGAACAGAATCTTTTTCCAAATAGTGAACCAAGTTTTTAAATAGCATTGCTAAAACATTGTCTTTCTATTCTGAACTGAAAATTTACGTGTATCACTTAATTGGTTTGCCTTGTGCCATTCTGGATTTTCACGTCTCCTTCTTTATCTGCCTGTCTCTCCTTGTACCATTACCACATTGGTCTTAATTATTTTAAATACAGTTTGCTCTCTGGTGAAGTAAGTTGCTGTCACTATTATTTTTTAAACACTTTTCTCTTATATATTTCTCCTGTATGTTTATCCTTCTGAGGAACTTCAGAATTTTGGTGAAGGCCCAAAATTCTCCCTCTCTCTTCCTTGCGAAAAAACTAACCAAACAACAACAAAAAACTTGAATTTTAATCGGTAGTGCATTAACTTTATGAAGTTATCTAAGAATTGAAATATTCATGGAATTACCTTCACATATGAAGTTATGGTATGTTTATGCGTATTTTAATTTTATGTTACTTAACCAAATTTTGTAGCTATAAGGCTTTTATAATTTTGCCTTATTGGTATCGAGGAGGGTTACTTAATTTTCACATTTTGTGCTTTTTCCCAGATTTTTGTATCAGAATCACACTGGCTTCCCCAAAATGGGATCTCCCCCCTCTGCTCCACAATTTACAATAGCGGAGATACAATCTATTTTTCAAAGTTTGTTAAAATTCCACCACTATTCCATCTGATCCAGCACATTTTGAGGGTAGTATTAAATAACTTTTAAAAAGATACTTACATGTATATTTGTCTATTCAGGTTTTCCACCACTGAAAAGAGTGTATCTGTGTAATTTGTACTTTTATAGAAATCAGCTTTTCAAAGTGTATCTATGTGAATGTACTATTGTATATTTGTGTACATGTATGTGCACATACTGTTCTCATAGATTTATTCTTTTTCCTGTATATTGTTATATCTCTTTTCTTTTTCTTCTCTTGTCTTTTTTTTTTTTTTTTTTTGCTGAGGAAGATTAGCCCTGAGCTAACATCTGTGTCAATCTTCCTCTATTTTTTAATATGTGGGACACCTCCACAGTGTGGTTGGTGAGTGGAGTAGGTCCACACCTGGGATCTGAACCCACGTGGGAACCCAGGCCAATGAAGCAGAGCATGTAGAAATTCAACCACTTGGCCACGGGGCCAGCCCTTCCTTTCTTTTTCTTAATGTTATATATTTGTTTTTTCTTTCTCTTTTGTTTTTGATTTAGTAGGGTTTTTTTTTTCTCGTTCATTAGTAGTATTAAAGAACGATTCTTGGAAAACCACGTGAGCCAGTAGATACAGACCTGGCTCCCTCTTTCTAGCGCCTGCGTGATGTTCTCCAACACGACCGAATGGTACTTGATTTCAGCATCCCCCTAACTGATGACACTCAGCTTGTCAGGATGTCTGTTGAAGACGCTGCTACAATGGTGAGGTGCTTCTAATCTCGCTGCTGCTTTGCTTTTTACAGCTTGCATTTCCCAAGGTGAGATTGTGGGCACAAACATCTGTTCTAACTTTCTATGGGTACTGCCAGAATATTTTGCAAAGATATCATAATAATTTGTACTCACCAGCTACGGATGATGATGCCCATTTATTCAGATTTTCTCCAGCCCTGGATACTGTGGCTTATTTTCATTTTGAGGGGAAAAATGGTATTGGATTGTTGTTTTATTTGTATTTCATTGACTACGAGTGAGGGGAGAATATACTTATTGGCCATTTGTATTTCCTCTCCTGGGCTTGCTTGTCATAACCTTTGCACATTTTTCTGTCGACTTGTTTGTCTTTTCCTTTTTGATTTATAAGTGCCCTTTTGATCTTGGGATGTTGACCCTCGCCTGTCATTTGAGTTGTCCCGCAATTCTGTCGTTGACTAGAGATGCGCTCTCTAGTTCCAGTCCAAGAGCAGGTCCTGTTTTTCCCGTGAGTGACTCTTACTCAGAGAAGCTAGACTCCCAAGTAGGAGGACAAAAACAGCAGCTTCAGTGCCATCTTTCTTCTTCCTAGTCCCCCAGGGGCAGAAAGGGGCAGGTCTTTAACTCAGTGGAGTCAAGGGTTCCAACTTCTCACCATGCCAACGGAGGAGAGGGGCCCGGATGTGCTTCTGAGTCTGTGTATCCCAAGCAACGGATCTCTTCCCTCGTCGGTTCTGCCAGCAATTCTCAGCTGGTACAAGACTCACAAGCAGCATTCAGCATGTGGGACTGTCTCTGTCTGTTCTCCTTTGTGGGTTTTCGGATTGTCAGTGGCTTGCAACTCTTTTGAGACCACTAGGCATTCAGAGGCTGGACCACACAGGCACAGGTAACCCACCGGTTCCTTGAAACGACTCTGGTCTTAGATTTCAAACATGGCATGGACACATGAATTAAACTCTTGCTAATCAAGATGCACACAGCTGTTCTGCATTTCAGGCCTACAGGCCTCAACTAATTTGAGACAACTCGGTGACCAAAGAGAGAAATCCATATTTGGACATGGGCTGTGCAGGACGGGCCCAGGCCCCCTCAGGGATTTTCCTGGGCACCTTTGCCATCACACCTGTCTCCATTTGCCTTTTGCCTTTGTGTATGGTGACTTTTGTCATATAAAAGGTTAAAAATTTTATGGAGCCAAAAATGTCTTCATGGATTCTGGATTTCTGTAAACTTCCTTGGAGATCTCTGGAGCTATGTTCTCCTGACTTTTCTTACAGTGGTTTTTATTTTTACATTTAAACATTTAATTCATGTGCAGTGAATTACAGCATATGGGATGAGTCTGGCTTTGTTTTTGTCTGGATATGGAACAAATCATGCTAGCACCATTTATTGAGTATTATAATGTCTGAGGAACTGAAAATACAAATAGAGATTTATTAAAAAATGCAAGTATATTGGGAAATTTTAAAATTTGGCAAATCAAATAGCAAGATATAAGCGGGTGTTCATGGTATTTGAATAAGACAATCTATAAAGTAATATACAATGGAAACCCAGTTATTTGGTACCCACGTGCACACATATACGCACTGATTGATAGGGAACGTGACGTTCCTTGAGGAGAAAACATGATCCTTTTTTTATGTCTGTGCAACACCTACAAAAATTCAATGATGTATTTGCCAAAAGAAAAGTTTAATAATTTACCAAAAGTAGAAAGTTTACAGACCGCATTCTTTCATCACCATAGCGTAAAACTAGGAATCAATAATAGAAAGTGAATCAAAAATGATTTTTTTAATAAATTTGGGAATACTGTCATAAATCACCCCTTAACCAAATGCAAAATCACAACCTAAAACCAATGTTTTCAAGTGTAATAACAAAGAAAATATTTCAGTACAAAACCTGTGCGATCAAACTAGCTTATAGAAAATTGTATAGCTGTGTATGATATGGTCTTTAATTTTGCAAAAAGACCAAATGAACAAAGCAGATAACCTCAGAAATTAGAAAAACAAACTAAATGAAAGCGGGAGGTGGATATTAATAAAGATAAAAACTTATGCTGATTCACTAGAAAACGAAGGGGGAGTTGAAAAGATAAATGAAACCAAAAGTTAGTATCTGGAAAGACCAACTAATCGAATAGATATTTCCCTCCTGATTCTGGTTAAATAAAAAGAAAGACAGCAATGTTTGACTGTGTTAGTAACAAGAAAGGAGAGGTGAACATGGAAGAGATTAGAAGAAATAGTAGAGGTTATTCTGTACGACAACATGGCAATGCATTTTAAAATCTTGAGAACATGAAAGTCTCCTATTAAAATACAAACTTCTGAAACGGACCCAAGAAGAGTTAGAAAATTAGACCAAATATAAACTAGACAGAAATGGTAATAACAGAGCTGCTATTGAAAAAAAGGAACTCGGCTCAGATGGTCTTACAGTTGAACAGATAATGCCTTTGTTTATCTGATGATTCCAGGCTGCAGAAAAGATATGGAACTCCTCATTTGTGTGTGTGTGATGTTTAATGTTTATGTTATATAATATCTTACATAACGAAGGGCAACAGTAGATGCTTGTTCTGTTTTAGAATTGCCTGTGGTATTTGTTTTTGTAAGGAGTAACTTCTTAAACGTCTCTGAGAATATAAATTTCTTTGAAGAGTTCTCTTCTGCTGATTGTACTGAGTCTGTTTAGAATGAAGTAATTCACTTTGATTCCTTATATTGGTGTCCTTTCAAGCCATCAGCCTTATAGGATAGGATAGTATAGACCCATTACTGAGGTTTTTGCATAGATTCTGTTAGAATGTCTGAATTTTTCGGAAATGATTCAGGATTAGACTGAAGGGAAGGGAGAATCTATATGTCAGGGTTCCTTTGCCAGTTTAGATGCTGTGATCCCTGTGGGCTCCATAGAGGAGGTGGCAGGGGGCTGCCTGGTGCGGGGCTCTCCTCTCCCTGTTGACTAGCCCTCCCCAACGCCTGCTTTGGAAGCCTGAGGCTGGCGGGCAGTGTCCCTTCTCCAACACGTCCACCAGGACAGTTCCGAGGACACGGTCTCCTCAACTCTGAGCACGGCCCCCCAGTCACTCACCCCTCTTCTCACTCCTGCTGGGGTTTCAGTGGATTATCTTGCTCTTCCTAGGTGCATAAACATTTTTTACTGCAAGTGACATTACATTTGTTTTTATTAAGATATACTAAATCCCAATTTTGAACAGTGTTATTTAGCAAAGAATTTAATAGTCCATCAAGAAATCCTGTCAATCATATCTCCCCAGTTTATCTTCTGACTGGTCCTCTTTACTCCCCCTCTGCTGCTTCCACAACAGCACGCCTACCATCATCTCCTTCCTGGACCCGCCAAGTGCCCCTACCTGCTCACTCTGCATCTACTTCTCTTCCCTCAGAATCCCCTTCCTCCTCATCATCTAAAGACATCTTTTTCTGTCTTTCTTCTTCTTTTTTTTTTTTTGGTGAGGAAGACTGGCCCTGAACTAACATCCATTGCCAATCTTCCTCTTTTTGCTTGAGGAAGATTGTCACTGAGCTAACCTCTGTGCCAATCTCCCTCTATTTTTATGTGGGTTGCTGCCACAGCATGGCTGACAAGTGGTATAGGTTCATGCCCAGGATGTGAACCCATGAACCTGGGCTGTCAAAGTGGAGCATGCCAAACTATAACCACTAGGCAACCAGGCCAGCCCCTAAAGACATTTTTTAAAAATACAAATCAGATCATAATACTCTTTAGTTTAAAATGCTTCAAATGCTTTCAAGCACATTAAAAATCAAATCAAATTGCTTACCAAGGCCTGCAAAACCCTACACTATCTTGTTGGGACTCATTTCTCCAACGTCGTCTTGCACCTCTCTCTCCTTCGCTGGCCTTCTTCCCGTTCCTAGAATACCCCACACTTTATCCTATCTCAGGGCCTTTCTGAAAACTGTGCTCGTGGTCTGGAGCACTCTTCTTGCAGTGTGCCGTGTGACTACTTGTTCTCAGTATTCAGGTCTCCCTACCATAGCATCCTGTTTGTTTCCTTTGTTAGACTTCATAACCAAGAATTATTCTTTTGTCTTCATTAGTGTCTTGCCCACTGTGGGAGGCAGATTTCTAAGAATGACTCTCAATGGCCCTCAGCTTTTGTGATCCCCTCCCCTTGTAGCTGTGGGTGGATGCTGGGAAGATGGTGAGATAACACTCCCATGATTACGTTATGTTAGAGCGAAAAGGGAGCTTGTCCACGTGGGTCTAATCTCATCACGGAAGCCCTTTAAAAGAGCAGAGAGTGCTCCCTCGCTGGTGGCAGAAGGGAAGCCCAAGCAATTCAAAGTGTGAGAAGGACTGGGGGTGCCACTGCTGGTTTGAAGATGGAGGGGAGCCGTGTGAGAAGGAACGTGAGGAGGCTTCAGGAGCTGAGAGGGCCCCAGCAGGCAGCACCTCAGTCCTACAGCCATAAGGAGGTCAGTTCTGCCAACAGCCTGAAGGAACCTGGGAGTGGATTCTTCTCTCCAGAGAAGAGCACAGGTGGCTGACGCCTTGCTCTTGGCCATAAGCAGGGACTCTGGCCAGTTCTGTCCAGACTTCTGACTTCGAGGACTGTATGCTCTAAATGGGTGTTGTTTTAAACCGTTAGGTTCGTGGTAATTTGTTGCACAGTGACTAATACAACTAATACAGCATGTAGAACATAAGCTTCATGAGGCCAGGGGTCTCGTCTGTCTTAGTCATCACTGTATCACCAGCGCTGAGGACAGCCCGGAAGGGCACTCAAAACGTATTGATGGCTTGGCTCCATGAGCGATTGGCTGATGGACAGCAAATACTAGTTGGAAAGCCAATGACGAAACCCAGGTCCTTCCATCCTGGGTTAGACCAGTTCACTCCATTACGTGATTGCATTAACCTTTTGGCAGCATCGTCGGTTCTCCTGCCTTAACGCTCCTAATTGCTGGAAATCAGTTTCGTAGTGGTACATCTGTGTAATAGAGAGGCAGGACATTCAAAGTCTTTGTTTCACTTCACTTTTCTACTCCTGAGTTGGGTTACTTTGGACAAGTTATGCAAGGCTTCTGAGTCTCAGTTTTCCCATCTGCAAATTGGAGTTTATGGGGGACCATAAGACGGATGTCACTGATATTTTTAAAAACGCATTATTAGTTTCATTGTTTCTTCTCAAGTGCTCATTATTCTTCAAACTGTCATCTTGTGAGCTCTATTGTAGAAATCATCTGGAAATAAAATATGCCATTTTACCACAAGAGGGTGTATTCGAACTTTGTAGGCAACAAAGCTTAATATTTAAAGCCTGTCTTCATAGACATGGACTTTTCAGAGGGTTTAATATGTATGAGATCAATTCCAAATGTCATCATCAAATTATTTAGGAAAGTTGTGTGCGTGTGTGTGTGTGTGTGTGTGTGTGTGCAGGAAGTCTGTATATCCCTCCCATGTGTTTTCTGATGACTATGGAATAGGAACCATATTTTGACAACATTTCCTCAGTCAAACAGTAAAGCTTTGGCATTAAAACAAGAGATTGTCCCACGCAGAGGATAGGCTTCTCATTTGGAATCCGTTAGAAGGATCCCAGCTCAAAGGTACTGCTTGAAAACGTGTCTCACCTCCTGGAGCAAGGTGAATGGCTCACCATGTGAAGTCCCAGGGCGCCTTCTTATCTAAACTTCTCCGTGCGATAATTTAGAATTTTTCTTTTCTGCTCCTCAAATGAACCTTTCTTTTTCTACTGTCCTTTTCTCTACACGAGGGAAATTCCAGTTTAGACTCTCCACCCCAGGGGAGAAAACCTGTTTGTTCCCTCTCACAATGGGTCTCTGGGTTGTGCCTCCAGGTTGTGATGAGACTCTGCCTTATCCTGGCCTTCTCTTCCTCTTCGTTTCCCCAAAGCTGGCACAGTAAAAGGACCATAGGTTTGGGGCTGGCCCGGTGGTGCAGCAGTTAAGTTCACACGTTCTGCTTCTCGGTGGCCCAGGGTTTGCTGGTTTGCATCCCGGTTGCCGACATGGCATCACTTGGCACACCATGCTGTGGTAGGCGTCCACATATAAAGTAGAGGAATATGGGCGTGGATGTGAGCTCAGGGCCAGTCTTCCTCAGCAAAAAGAGGGGGATTAGCAGCAGATGTTAACTCAGGGCTAATCTTCCTCAAAAAAAAAAAAAAAAAAAGAAAGAAAGAAAGAGCATAGGTTTCAGGCAGCCAGATTTGGAACTGGAATCATTTCTTGGCCACCTACCAGCTGGGTTACCTTGGTAAGTATTTAAGGCTTCTTAGTTTCCGTGTTTTCATTGAAAATTGGGGACTATAGTAATTAAGTCACAAGTTTGTTGTGAGGTTTAATGAAATAATACTAGTGTGGCAGTGTACGTTTTGAGAACTACAGGTGTTTTTGGTTTTCCTCCTGTTTCTCCTCTCCCCTACATTGATTCCACCAAAGGAAACAGCTCCTTTATGCTTCTTTGCTTTGGAAAAGGATTTCAATTATAGCAGAACTGCCTGTAAGCCACTTTCCTCCCCAGCTTGTTTTACTAAATTCTGAGCTCCTTGCTGAAATTGCACTAAGGAATCCCCCTTGAGGGGTACTAGGAAAGAGGGAGAGCAGAAGGGAGAGCTTATCTATTTATTCCTACAAGAAAGAGAGAGGACAGAAGCCGGGCGGCGTAAGGGCACAAAGTCACAGACCTCCTAAGATGTCAAGACACACTGGGTATTGAATAAGGGAGCTCTTCTCAGGATGCTCATGGAGGCTGGGCCCTAGGTTCTGAGGCTTCCAGCCTCGGCACAGATTCCTACACCTCCCCTTCAGGTGGCACCGAAGCAGAGAGACCCCAAAACTCAACAAATCAGTATAGACTCAGACAGTAAGGGTTTCAGCAGGGTTCTGATGAAGTGGAGACGAGAAACCCTTCCTGTCACTGCAATATGGCACAAGCCTTCTTGCTTCTGCTACAATTCTTGGGAAATGAAGGCTCCCCAGATGACTGGCTTTCCTACCCGCCTAGTGGGAGAAGGGCTCAAAGTTGGATTTTATTCAACTTAAAGCAAATAGAGAAATGTGTATTCCTTGCACGTCAGAGTTTGTGCACTGAGAGTTACTCCTGTCACGTTTGTAAAACCCTTAGACAGGACCTGACACTTGGAAAGTTAATGGTAATACTATTTTTTTGATAACTTACTTTGAATTCTTGGACAAGTTGCTTAACACCCCTAGCTTCCAGCTCTCTCCCTTGAGGATAGAATATGACTGTGTGATTTACACATCGCTGCAAGCTCCACCATGTTTTCATTCAACAAATATTATTCAGTACCTACTCCATGCCAGGGACTGTGGCAAGAGATTAGAGAAATGATGGGGAGCAAAAATAATCATAGTCTCTATCAACATGGAGTTTATAGGTTAGAGGAGAAAAGAGATGCCAGTAAAGTAATCCTATGAGTAATGCAACATTACAACTATCATGAGTGCTATGAGAGAGAGGCACATGTAGTCTGAAGCAGTGTGTTTTGAAATAGTTGAGGTCGGATAGTTCTTAGAAGTCCTACTAGGACACGCAATGGCTTGGATACAGAAGATAAGGAAGAGGGAGTGTCAAGAAAATTCTAGGTTTCTGGTTTGATTGACTGATGGATGGTGGCACCGTTCCCTGAGTAGGGAATGCTGGAAGAGAATTTGTTTTGGTGGGAAAATCATCACGCTGAGTATCACTAATTTGTTTCTTCAGGTCTCTTCCCCTTCCACCCGGATCTGAGCCCCAAGAGACTGACCTATATGGACCGCCTCAACAGGCTCCCGTGTTTTCTGGTTTCTGGTTGTTTTGCCAATTATCGTGAGGTCACAGCACAGGAGGAGAGTGATGTCAGAGTATTTATTCCCCCAGCTCAGTGTCCCTTGTTGGTTTCCTTTTACTCTGCCTGAACCTTGGTAAATAGTCTTTGTTAGCTGTTTTTGTTGTTGTTAAATTCTTCTTAATTTATCTCCATTGGAAGACGCCATTTCTTTCTGCCAAGATGCTGACTGACACAACAATGAACTCACTTTTGCTTATATTGGGTCTGCGGGGATTTTGAGACATCCGTGAGGCTAGATCCAGCAAGTATCTGGAAATACGGGACTGGAGCTCAGAGGAGACATCCAAATGTGTTCCTGGTAGTTCTTGCCTAGCACTAAATGATAAATACGTTAGTCACTTACTCGTAGGTGATAATGGAAGCCACAGGC
Organism: Equus caballus; assembly: GCF_041296265.1. NCBI lineage: Eukaryota > Metazoa > Chordata > Mammalia > Perissodactyla > Equidae > Equus > Equus caballus. The sequence goes on along the minus strand of NC_091694.1, from coordinate 57,252,302 downwards.
ATGGCTGATACCGTCTGGGAAGAGAGTATAGGGTGAGAAAAGAAGATCCAGTCCGGAAGAACTCCAACACTTATTGATTGGATAGCACGATGCTTCAAAGGAGACAGAGAAGAACCAGGAGAATGTCCAGGAGGCTAAGAGAGTGTTTCAAGAAGGAAAGAGTGATTAGCATTGTCAAACCCTACTGGGAAATTAAGTAAGGTTAAGGAGTGAGAAAAGCTTATTGCTTATAGTGACAAAGAGGTCCTCGATGAGCTTAGCTGTTTGGGGGAGCGATGGGGATGGAAGCCATTAGGATGTATTGGGAATGGCTTGAGAAGTGAGGAATTAGAGATAGTATGGACAATACATTGAGAAGTCAGAATGAGAAGAGGAGGAGAAAAAAAGGATGATGGCTCTAGAGGAGATGAGAAGTTGAGTGAAAGATTTTTTTTAATGGAGGAGTTGAGTTCATAATCACTACAGTAAACCAGTTTGATTGATGATTTAAATATAAATCAAGTTTCATAGTTTTCCAAATATCCATGGTATTGTGTGATGGTAACATAGCAGAAGAAATAGGAATGGTCCCTCTTTGAAGGGCGATCAGTATTTGGAGGCACTGGACTAGAGGATGAGCACAGCAAATTGGGCTAGAAGAAAGGAGAAGCGAGATGAGGGTAACAGGCATATATGTCTTAAGAAAAGGTGGTTATTCCTGGTGAGTCACCTGCTAACGTATCAGGTCCTTCCTATTGCTCTATGACACGGGGGTTAATCAGAAATTATTAGAAACAACAAGATCAAAACTGAGGGTTAAGCAGCCAGAAACGGAAGTCAGGCTCTTAAGTGAGTCAAGCAATTCCCAAATCAGAGTCAGGCCACCAGAAGGACACAGGTTTCTCGGCTGAGATCAAGTCCCAGGAGGAGGTGCCGTAATTGATACTTTTCAGCTGGAACAGGGAGGATTGGAGAAGAGGATGGCAGCAGAGAGGCCCTCTGAACTGTTTTTACCCACGACGCTTTTTTTTTTTTAAGACTTTATTTTATTGTTTTTTCTGTTTCTCCCCAAAGTCCCCCCGTACATAGTTGTATATTTTAGTTGGGGGTCCTTCTAGTTGTGGCATGTGGGATGCCGCCTCAGCACGGCTTAATGAGCAGTGCCATGTCCATGCCCAGGATCCAAACCAGTGAAACCCTGGGCCGCCGAAGCAGAGGGCACGAACTTAACCACTCGGCCACGGGGCGGCCCCTACAACACTTCTGATACCAAGTGCGTACGGGATTTTTCCACACCAACAACCAATTCCCCTACTCGCTGGACGCCAGTTGGGTGTCTTTCAATCCAATTCAATTCTGACACTAACTATCTAGTTAGTGCCAAACTCCATAGGTATAAGGGCTCAGTCCCACAAGACCACCCTCAGTTCAGATGCCAGTCACAAGTGCCAGGTTGCCAACTGTCCTCCTGACCAACTGCCCATAAATCAAGGGTTCCCAAGACCCCCTCCCCAGGATTGATAATTTCCTAATCAGCTCACAGAATTCCGGAAATTGCTTTACTTACTATTACTGGTTTGTTATAAAGAATACAACTCAAATGGAGATTGAATACAAGTCAAATGGAAGGGATGCATAGGGCCAGCCATGGGGGATGGGATATGGAGCTTCCACCCCCTCCTCAGGTGCACCACCCTCCCAGGACCTCCATGTGTCCCCTAACTTGGAAGCTCTCTGAACCCCATCACTTATGCTTTTTTATGGAGGTTTAGGGGCACCTTCTAATCATGCCTTGATCTTTCTGGTGTCCAGCCCCCATCCTGAAACTATGGGGCCCTCAGCCACCAGTCGTCTCATTAGCATCCAAAAGACACCCTTATAACTCCAAAGAGTTGAAGAGTTTCAGGAGCTGTGTGCCAGGAACCAGAAACGGGGGCAATGACCAAATATTTATCTTTTATTATGCCAGGCTGTCCTTCATGTAGGAGCCTGAGAAGGGAAGAGTGCCCTTACCACACAGTCCAGCAGCCCTGAAGGTGGGCTTTCACCCCCTTATGCGATAGAAGCCTTGGAGATATTCAGAGTTAGAGAAGAAAGACAATTATGTTGATGACAGGAAATGGATTTAAGAATATTGGCCGGGACATGGGGCACTTGCTTCTCAGAGACTGGAAGGACAAGGCTGGGTGCAAGGAGAGAAGAGTGAGGACCGCGGCAGGAATAGGTGGGCTTCTCTGCATCTCATCCATCCATCTCCGAATCAGGGAGCATATGTTGCCTGTCTTGCTGACTCATTGATACGACTGCTCTCACTGCTGTCTGCATCTTTGGGTCTCATTTCCCCAACTGTCCTACTAGAGCCAAGGCGGAAAATGAGGTTTCCCTCCGCAATTCCCAGCCTGAGAGACTTGCTTGGCTGGGGAGGAAGTTTGATTTCCTGACGCCAGACTGTCCTGGTCTCCCAGCCTCTGGAGTGGGACTACAGGCGAGCACCACCGCGCCCGGCAAGTCTGTAAAGAAAGATTCTCAGCATAAACCGGTGGCCAAAAAACACACGTGTGAGGGCAATCCACAAAGTCAAACGCTTCTCGTCTCCAGCCTAAGGCTATTGCTAATGAGAAACACTCTCGTTCTCACCTCTGCCCAAGAGTGGAAAATACGGGTCTCAACTCTAAGCAGAAATAGTGTTCTTCTTCCTGCAGAGGATTACCGGCAGAGTGGGAAGTCATGGCAGCGCTGTTTGGCCAAGGTCCCCGAAGGCAGCACACAGGCGTGACGTGCCACTTCCATGAGGAAGTCCAGGCCTTTTGTTCCGTAAGTTCTTGTGAAAATAGCTTTTTTTCCAGGCACAATTTGTAATGAGGCAGGGACGAACAATAGGTCCCTCTTCGTGGTTGGTTGATGCAAATAATTCATAATCAATCTATAAATCAAATTGGGGTGAGCCAGGTCTGAGGACCATAGCCTCGGGGCTCCCTTAGGAAGCAAACCAGAGAGGTGGGATGTACAGAGGGGTTATATACTGTCTTAGAACAAAAAGTGTACATCACATATAACAGGAATATCTCTTTTACTACTGTCATGAGATGCGTAGCTGGCACAGTAGGTCAGTGGTCACAAAGTGAGCACAACAGGTTGGTGGTCAGCAGGCCAGTGCTTACAAGGGAAGCACAGTGGGTCGGTAATTAATCCTAAGTTTCTGGGAAGAGACGCTTACCCTTAAAGAAATGCCCATGTAGAGGGGAGGTGACATCCCTATCTTTAAGGGCACCGTTCTTCTCTTTAGGACATTGTCAGTGTTTAAAGCAGACGTACCGTGCGTGCTCAACGGGCCACATCAGGCCCTTCTGTAAAAACAAGGTCTAATTAGTTTTAAGCCAAATGGCTTCCTCATATACTCCAATATATCCTATTGCTTTCCGTTTATTCAGCAGCTTCTTTTGTAGAATTGTTATTTTCACCATAATTCTGTTTTACCTCTTTGACAAATGCCTACTTTTCCTTATTTATAGGATAAATAAAATTTAAGAATTCCTTTTTCTCTCCAAACCCCATTCCAAACCTATTCTTGTTCCTGGGTCTTAGGCATTAATGGAGAAAATGTGACCACGTGCGAGCACACGTGCACTAATCTAGAACATTACCAACCCATTCTGTTCGTCCAGCATTTCTGGAGGACCGCTGGGTGCAAGGCGGCAGGACGCGCTCGCAGGAGGCATTCGAAGATCATGGAGGGGAAAGCATTGCCATAAAAGTCAGAGAAGGCTTTCAAGAGAAGTAAAACTCTGGCAACTCCAAGGAAGACAAATTTACTGTGCTCGGAGTTTTACCCCCGACCTTTGGTGCGGCCCTGACCTTGCTTTCGTTTTGCTTTGTTACTATATATCGCAACTATAAATCTTTGAGAATGGTGATTTCTGTTCTAAGCAGCCCACTAGCAACATTCACACAGTTCCTGGACACCTCTGGCAAGTCTCTGATTGAGCATGAACTCCATTCACGAATTCCTTGCCCATTAATCCTTTATTTATTGGGCTTAGTTTGCATCCTGCAGAGAAAATTGTACTATATGAGCAGCGTAAGGGACCACAAGGTGTGAATATGGCTTATTTCCTTTTTTCCTTCTAGTAGGCACAGCCCGGGAAGGGGTGACAGAGAAGCATCCTGCTTTCTCCCAGCTCTGAGGGAATAAGATGAGTGAGCGCTGTAGGCGGCTCAGATATGGGCACACATGAAGCCAGTCAGTGCTAATTACAGGGTAGGGGTGCAGAGGGGAGGGGAACAACGGGCACAAACCAACTCTTCTTAACTACAGCCATGCTCTCAGTTTAGGTAGCCTACACTGGAGAATTATGTCTGTGTTTAGAGGTTGGAGGATGGACCTGCCCCCACAGTGAACTAAATTCCAAGAGAGAACGTTGGTTGTTATTTGTAGATGGAGAGATAAATGAGGTAGTTTATAAAATGGTCGGGGATCTGAGAGAGGAAACTTACTATCAGCTGTTTGGAATTTCTCTGTTGACATTCACATGATGACTTTGGTGATGAGAGTTTAGAAATTTACGTTTACATGAGCTGTATGCTTTGCGACTTTATTTTGCAATTGAAATGGCTTAAAATGGCATCCGACCAGCCACTCTTGATGGATCTCTTTCAGCTTCCCACTAAAGTATTTTTGAAGACAGAGTGAGATTAAAACTAAGCCTGATGAACAACCCAGTGCCAGAACGTGGAGCGAGGTGGATGGGGCCTGAGGGAGAAAAGCTAACGTGGTTTTCCCTCCTGGCTAACTCCGACTTTACCTCATCCTGAGTAATATCCCCGCTGAGACAGAGGTGGGGAGCTATTTCATGTCTCCCCCCACACCCCGAGCTTGGGGGCGTCTATTCACTATACGGTTTAGCCTTTTACAATACTTAAAGAAATAAGTTCCAGGAAAAAAAAAAAAAAAGGCAGGAAAGAAGGAGGGTTGGAGGGCCTGGCCATGGTGGGGGACCGTATTCCAAGAGTAGTGGGGAGCAGGGCCCTGGCGCAGTGCAGGCTGCATGGTGGGTTCTAAGCATTTGATCACTTAGAAGCATCAGGGTATCAGGCAGGAGGGGTGGGGGACAAACCTCACCTCAGTAATTAGAACTCTGTTAGCTGAGGCCCTGCTGGATGGGGCCCGGAGCTGTGTGCCGGAGCCTGCCCTCCAGCTGTGGATCTGAGAAAGAGTTCAACCGACTCTAAAGTAGGCAGTGAAAGGGACCAGGACCAATAAAAAATTCTCCTTGCTTATAGACCCAGTGCCTCAACAAGCTCTATTCTTATTCGAAATAGGCATTAAAACAAAATAAGAATGCAATGTAGGAGGCTATAAAAAAAATACTGTTGGAGTCTACCTAGGCTCATGGTTTCACATACCATCTAGATGCTAATGACTTCCAAATGTGTATCTCCAATCCTGGTCTTTCTCCCAAACTCCAGGCTCATATATCCAACCACCTAATCCGTGTCTCCTCTTGAACATCTAACAGACATCTCAAACTTATCACGTCTAAAACTGAACTCCCAATGTCCTCCTTCTCTAAAACCTGCTCCACTTAGAGCCTTCCTCATCTCAGTTGATGGAAAGTCCATTCTTTCAGTCGTTCAGGCCCCAAATCTCAGATTAAGTCCCTCCCCGTCTCATGTTTGACATCAGATCCATTAGGAAATGCTGTTGCCTCCACCCTCAAGGCAGACCCAGCACTCTACCACCACCACGTCTGCTGCTCCCACCCTCAAGCCAGCATCTTCATCTCTTGCCTGGATTATTACAATAGTCTGTTGGCCACTTTGATCATGGGAGCCAGAATGATCGTTTAAAAATGGAAGTTAGAGCAGTCAATTCCTCAGCTCAAAACTCTTCAGTGACTGCCCTGGGTATTCACAGTAAAAGCCCACGTCTTTCCAAAGACTTAGAAGGCCAGACGTTACCAGGACACACCCCCCTCTTGAAATGGCTCTCTGATCTGATCTTCCACTGTTCCTTTCCTTATTGTGATTCAAGAATTTTCTTATGAAGGCAACAGCAAGACATTCTCTGCAAGAGAACTTGTCCATATTATGAGCCCATGTATTTTTCTTGAAAGTTATTTAAAATATACTGCAACCGTCTGAGAGAAGAAGCAAAAAGAAGTCCTGAGATTGTATAAAATCTTGATAGAAAAGAATGAGTGGAGGAGATAAGCATTTACATCAAATAAACATGAATTCGAGTTTGAATTAGTTGTTTAATCTGGTTTCTAAACTAAATACAAATGTGAAAAATTATTCTTAGAAGATATTTAACAATATTTAATCATAATAATATGGTCCTGAAATTCTAGTCTTTACCACTAAATATAGCAAATAAGAAGAGGAAGTGGGCAATGGGTAGGCATGGAATTTTTTTTAAAAAGTGTTAAATTTAATAATTAAAAAAGTGGTTCTTATCTAAAATAGGAAAGGCTCAAAAATACCTTTTTTTTTTCCTGAGGAAGATTTGCCCTGAGCTAACATCTGTGCCACTCTTCCTCTATTTTGTTTGTGGGTCGCCACCACAGCATGGCCACCAACAAGTGGGATATTTCTGCATCCAGGAACCACACCTGGGCCACCGAAGCAGAGCACGCCGAGCTTAACCACTAGGCCACTGGGCTGGCCCAAAAATACCATTTCATTCTTGACTTTGTAGTTAAAAAAGAGGTTAAACATAATTTTTCCAAGTATAAAGCTAACTATAATTAGAATTTAAAATGGTGTATATAATGAGAATATGCAACCAAAGACAGAAAACAAAGCCGAAGAAGAAGTTTATGGCCCAAAATCATATAATAATAGGGTGATAATGAGTTATAATTGTAGCTACCATATATTGTACATGTGCTATGTGCCAGAGCTGACTAAGAAATTTACAAGCTTTCTCTCTCCACCATATGTGGTAAGCAGTATTATTATTGCAACTTTATTAATGAGGAATTTGAGGCTTAATGAGACCCTAGTATAGATAGGAATTTAATATACGATAAAGATGCCATTTCAAAAAATTAAGTAAACTGGGAATCACTGAATAAATGTTCCTGGGAAAATTTATTAATTCTAAAAAAGAAATTTCACAACAGAAAACAAAGCAAATCCTAAGTGGATTTGGGTTAAATGAAACACACACACACATACACTAAAGGATGCAAGGGAGACTGTCAGTTAGGTTGTTCTTATCTGCAAGTCACAGATACCTGACTCACAGTGGCTTAACACAAGAGGAGTTTTACTGATGTCATATTGCAAGGACTCTGCAGGAAGGGAATTACAGGTTGATTCAGGGGCCCAACAATGGCCTCATCAGGTTGAATTTTGCCTTTAGTCACAGCCTCTCCTGGAAGTAACATGGCTACCACAGCTCCAAGCATCCTGTGTACACAGAATCGCTTCCAAAAGCAAGAAGGAAAGAGGCAGCAACGATGGTGGGCAGGAACTCCTTGGTATATCTTTCTTTCTTCTTTCTTTTCTTTTTATAACAGAGAGAAATCTTCCCCAGAAGCCCCCAGAATAGTCTCTATTTTCTCTCATGGGCTGGGCGGAGTCACATGACCCCTCTAACTGCGAGGGAAACTGGGAAAATGAGAATCTAGCATTTTCAGTTTCTGAAGTGAGAGATTAGCTCTGGGGACTAAATGACTGAGAAATGGCTATTTTTCTATTTAAATGGTGAATTTAGAAATTCACTACCACAGTGAATTTTTTACAAATGGAAAAGGAAAGTCCTCTTAAGCATACAGTAAGAAACTTTAAAAAGTAGATGATTCCAAAAATATTAAACACTTTACTCTCTAAGAATAAAACTATAAAAAGAGAAAACTTCTACGAAAAAAAGAAACAACAACAAAAATTCACCATCACACACACAGACTAAATAATACACTGGGAAAATATATTTGAAACACATGACATCAAATGAGTCTGGATGTATTGAGATACTCTTAAGATTTCAATCTTTTTGCATTTCTTTCTCTCATTTCCTTGTAAGTGACTTGTCCTTTAATCAGTCGTGTATATCAACATCACTTTGAATAGAATTGGAATTGTTATGGTGGGAATGTAAAGAGAAAGCAAGATCAAATGTTTATTTTTTTTTTTACTTTTAAATTGAGAAATAAAAGGAAAAGCCCAAAGGAAGCATAGTGCAAAGTTTAAGTTTTAACAATAGACCAGAAAAATACTCCAGAAGGAGCCAGGCTGCCTTAGGAGGCTAGAAGAAGGTGGCCCTGTGTCTGGAGTGGGCAGGATGAGGGATGAGGACTTAGTCCTCAAGGAAATGGGGGAAGCTTGGACCAGCATGCCTAACTGGGGTTATCACGGCTGGAGGGTCAGGGTCAGCGTCTACACTGGAGATCAGCATCTATGAGCAGTGCCCAGAGCCCAGAGGAAAGTGAGTCATCTCTCATAGACCATTCCTCACCCAGTGACTACAGCCCTGTGCAGTGTTCCTGTTAACAGAGGAGCCAAGACGCCTTAGTCTTATTGCCACGGAGTGAGGGCCCTCCTTCAACAGATGCCTGAACATCTCCTGGGCATTATCCGGTAGAAGACGCCAGCCTGGGCCTCTGGGCTTTGTCAGGCCCCTTCAAACTGCCCTACGTGGCCAACTCCCCTCGTGCTGCCCCTTTCAAAGGCCCAGCATACTAGTTATGCCCCTGCAACAGGCAGTCAGACTCCTGAGCACCCAGCTGACCCACGGCGGTTTAGATGGCGAAGCCCCAGCACCTGAACGAGGGTGGGAATGGACAGCGGTGAAAGCAGCGAAATCTTCCCCAAACAACTGGAACATGACGGGAAACCTTGTCAAAGGTTTGAGACATATTCCCATTCATGTCACTGAAAAAAGTTAATTTCCTAAAAACGTTTAGTTAGCCGTTTCAGATAATGTAGTTATTTCTCAACCATTTGAAACTCATGCCCCCGTTTGACAGATATATGGTTTTTTTCCAACCACACTTCCCAGATTCTGATAAATCTTTGCGTCTTAAAATCAATCAGAGGCAGCTGATAGTCCTCCTGGTTCTACTAAAGAATAATATTTGGTTGAGTTTCATTTTCTGCCGTTGGTAAGACAAAGTCAATATGCATTTTTCAGCTATAAATCATTTTCAAAGTATAAATTTACACTCACTGCTTAAGAGTAAATCAACCCCAGTGTGCATGCATATGTGCATGCACACACATATACACACACACGCACACACATACACACATCCCCAACACCCATTCATCCATTCCAGAGAGGAACTAAGACATTCTTGTTTTAACGTCATGTTACATATAATTGTTACTGGCTATCACAGGGGCATTTTATGTAGGACCAGCAATAAGATGGGACTCGGCACCAGTTACTTATACCTCAATTCTTAAAACTGAAACTCCTAGATAAGCAGAAGTCTTAGTTTGAATGGGAAAGTAAAATCCTGCTGTTTGGAAACTCAGTGGCTGTCGCTGACAAGGGTTTCCATGAGACAGGGGAAAGTAACGCCATATAGGTAGTGCTCCTGAAGACAATGGGGAGAAAGCCTGGCCCCTGACCCACAGTGGGCAGTGTGGACTCACCTCCCCTCGGGAGGCAATGCCAGGAAGCTAGAAGAAGCAGTCTTGTCATCCCATATCCTGTCAGCATCCTCAGATCCTGCTGATGTAGCAAGATTGTCTCCTCCCCAAATGCAGGATAGTAAGAGCGCTCGGTCAGCAGAGTGCGCTGAGCGCTCGTCCAGCTTAGAGTGAAGCCCCAAGGGGGACAAGGCACCCTGGCATTGTCCAGAGAAGGCAGTAAGGAAAAATGCCCAGTTCTCCTACATGTTCTTTCTGTGCTGCCTGAATAGGAATGTCTCCAAGGTGAGAATAGTCTGTGTCATCTGTAGACTTAGAGCTAAAAGGAGCTTGGAGGCCATTTAGCCCAAATCCGTCATCTTGGTGCGATAAGTGATGAAACCAATGCCCAGAGAGTTTAAGTGAGCTGCCCAAGGTCACAAAGCAAGTACCGAGGAATGCTTCAAGATCAGGGCTCTTCTCAATGGAAGACAGTCAATAAGACGGCATACCAAGGCTATCAGACAGCGCAGGTGGAGCGGGAAAGCCTCCTCCCTTAGATTCCAGGCAAGTGAATTTTTCATCAGGTAACTGGCCCTCTACTCCTTTGCCTCTGGAGAGGTAAGTGACTTTCCATGATTACTAATATGAAAGCAACAATAATAGTAATAATAATACATGCAGAGAGCTGGAGTCCTTCCCGCCTAAGTCTCATCTGAGCATGCGCCATTACATTAGTGTGCAGCGCGGGGAGGGGGAAGGGTTTGCCCAGTCCGCCACTGGTGGGCAAGTCTGCCTAATTCTGGGGGTTAGCTCGCGGCCCCAGTGAGCTCTCACGTGAAAGAATGACCTGCAATCTGTCCTCTATCAGTAATAAAATGATATTTTGGTCCTCATATTTACCCTCTGTTCTATTTTTCAATTTTAGTAGCAAAGTGGGAAGAGAGGATCCATATGTTGGGGGTCCCTTTGGAGATGACAAGAGTAGGACCGCCCATTGTTTTAGTGGCAACATTTTGATGGTGGGCTGAATTCAAATAATGGAGCATATTCTCATTCTTTTTTTTTTTTTTTACCAAAAATGGGTGTGGCCATTTCCTCTGTGGCCCAGGTCATTAAAGAAGGTGGAAATGAATGATACGTAATATTGGAAACCACGGTGACTGAAGCACACAGGCATTAGCCACCTTCTGTCTGTTCCACTGAGTCAGGAGCCGCTCTTAGGGCAAAGTGGCCACTGTTTCTCTCTGATTGTTTTCAATCACAAGGAATTGCTCTGTCCAGAAATCCTGGCCCTACTATCACAAAGCATTCATTTTGGCTGAACCAGCGATTTAGGACTCAGGTTCTATTGTGGGGTGGAGTCAGCCAGGACTTCTCCCCATCCTCATTTTCCTTGAGGTCTCGGATGCTGGTGAGACCTGGAGAACCCCCGCCCCTTCCTTATTTGTCTCCATCAGTTTATACATAGGCACAGGATCTCCTTCAACAAAGGACCAGCATCCCTGCCACATTTAGGTTATAAAAATACATCAGATGGATCTAGGGTGGCTCTATCTAAGGCCGGAATATAAGAAGGAACAACGGTCCTAGTGACTGAGTTCACAGACTGGTCAGAGAAGTCAGACGTAGCAACACAGACAAGGTTTCTGGGGCAGGACTGGTCCCCAGCACAGCACTGGCATGAAGGACCATGTTGTTCCCAGCCCAGCTGGTGGAGCCCCAGGACCCTGGATTTATCACCCAGGGCAGGGAGCTCAGAAACAGTGCTGGGGTGGGTGTGGGGGCCTCGGGCAGCAGCATGAGTGACCTTCATTCATTTCTTCCTTCCTTCCTTCATTCCACAAATGCTTATTAAGGACCAGCACTGTCTCCATAGGCCCAGGAGCAGAAGACAAGCAGATGAGATCCACATGCCCCCAGAATTTAGCTTATTGGGGGCAGTCAGAGAGCAGACAAGAACTACATGAAGAAACACCATAATTACAAGGTAAGAGGGCGATTTTTAACGCTGGATCCCCTAGGGAGCCTTGAAACCATTTGCGAAGGGAAATTCCTTCTGGTAGAGAGTGGGGCCTCAGAAGCCCTAATTTGGCCTAAATCCAGATAGGGCCTCTCTTGCCTGGGGAGCTCCCCGTCTCCAGGCTCCGTAGCACTGCACTTGGGTGTTTCTTAGTGCTGATCCGTCACTGTGGGAAAGGCCATTCATTTATTTTTTCCAACCTCTCGCACTTGTTTGGTTTTTTATTTTTTCCCTTTTTCCTTTTGCTTTAACTTCTCTCTCACCACCTCCCCACGCCTGCCCAATAGATATCTTCTGGGAATCAGTTTGCACTGGAGTCTGGAAAATTCCGGTTAAGTCTGGGTTGTGATATCCTGGTGATAAAAGGTATCCAGTCTTGCCCCCTCTGTTATTTTCACCAGTGCTGAATCACCTGTGTCTCCATGCAAGTCTGTCTACAGTCATGAGCTGCATAATGAGATTTCAGTCAATGACAGACTGCATGTACAACTTGTGGTCCCCTAAGATTATAACGGAGCTGAAGAATTCCTCTTGCCTAGTGACATGGTAGCCATTGTAACACCTTAGCGCGATGTGTTCGTGGTGATGCTGGTGTAAACAAACCTACTGCTCTGCCATCGTATAAAAGTATGGCACACACAATTGTGTACAGTACATAACACTTGATAACGATAATTAACGACTATGTTACTTGTTTATGTACTTACTATATAGACTTTTTATCATTTTTTTAGAGTGTACTCTTTCTACTTATAAAAAACAGTTTACTGTAAAACAGTATGCTGTGCTATGCCAGCAGCAGCCTCATATGTCTCACGTTTACTGCATCTCCTGATTTCATCATTTTCTCTTGTGCTTGATTTAATCTAGTGTCGTTTTGTTCATCACGGCCCCTAAGGGTACAAAATCCACTATTCATGTTTCCAGTAAGAGACCACATTGAGTGATTGACCTGGAAATGAAATTAAAAGTGATTAAGGACTACGAAGGTGGAAAATCAGCACTGGTTATTGCTCACCAGTCACGCATGTCCCTTTCCATCATAGCTATGATCTTGAAGAACAAGAAGAAAGTGATGGAAGCCATTAAAGGATCTGCTTCATTGAAGGAAATGGACTAAGAAAAACTTGAGAAGGGCCCGTGTCAGACATGGAGAAAGTAATATTGGCCTGAATAGAAGACCAGACACAGAAGTGTGTCTCTCTTAGCACCTTGACGATGACAGTCAAAGCAAAAATTTGTTTGTGATGTTGAAAACAAAGGCTGGACCTGACTGTGTTGAATTTACTGCTAGCTCTCAGTGGTTTAAACTATTCGAGAATCGTTATTCATTACTTCTTGTGAAAGTGAGTGGAGAGTCTGCAAGTGCTGATGTGAAGACCACTGAGGGATCTTTGGAAACTCTAGATAAGCTGATTGTGAAGAGAAATTACTTGCTAGAGCAAATATTCAATATGGATAAAACCTCCCTATTCTATAAACTGATGCCTGAAAGGACTTTCATCCATAAGGAGACCAAGTCAATGTCACCTTTCAAGGCTTTTGAGGACAGGATAACAGTCTTGCTTGAGGGCAGTGTTGCAGGCTACAGGTTGAAAGCCTTTGTGATCTGGCACAGTGAGAACCCCAGGGCCTTCAAGCATATCAATCAGCACACACTGCTGGTGTACCACAGGAGCAATAAGAAGTCATGGCGGACTCAGTTCCTCTTCCAGGATGCCCTCCTCAATTGCTATGCCAGCGACATGGAGAAATAGTGTTTGGAGAATAACATAGCTTTCAAGATTTTGCTTATTGCTGATAATGCTCCTGGATGACCTCCTTTTATTGGTGTTCTTCATCCCAATATAAAAACAGCATTTCTCCCTCCAAACACCACCTCTTTGATCCAACCAATGGATCAAGGAGTTATAGCAGCTTCTAAGGCCTATTACCTGAGGAGGACCTTTGCCCAGACTATTGCTGCAATTGAGAAAGACACTGAGAAGACACTGATGAAATTCTGGAAGGATTACAACATCTGTGATTGCATTAAGAACTTCGTTTTGGCTTGGGGTGATGTTGCCAAGAGGTGTATGAGCGGCATCTGGAAAAAGACACTCAAGGAGGTTGTCCATGACTTCAAAGAATTTGCCAAGGATGAGGAGGTTGCCAAAATCAACAAGGCTGTGGGTCAGATGGCGACAACCTGGGTGTGGATGCTGATGACATCGAGGAACCCCTATAGGTGTTTCTTGAGGAACTGACTAATGAGGAGCTGGAACTGAAACAGCAATGCATCGCTGAAGAAGAGGCAAGAGAAAAGGAAACTGCAGGAGAAGAGAAAGAAGAAGACTCCAAGAAAATTCACAGTGGGGAGTTTAGCAGAAGCTTTTGCAGACCTCAACAAGCTCCTTAAAAAGCTTGAAAACATGGACCTCGACACTGACAGGTTTTCATTAATAGAGAGGAATGTTCACGGTGCATTATCTGCTTACAAGCAAATCTATGATAAAAAAAGAAACAAATCAAGCAAATATTTCTGAAAAGAGTGAGACCTCCTCAAGAAGAGCCTCAGGCAGGGCCTTCAGGAGGTGTTCCAGAAGGAGGCATTGTTATCATGGGAGATGACATCTCCAGGCGTGTTATTTCCCCTGAAGACCTTCCACTGGGACAAGATGTGGAGGTGGAAGAAAGCGATATTGATGATGCTGACCCTGTGTAGGCCAAGGCTGATGTGTGTGTTTATGTCTTAGTTTTTAACAAAAACTGTAACAAGTCAACAAAAAACTAAAAAATTTTAAAAATAGGAAAAGCTTATAGAATGATGCAAAGAAAAATATTTTTGTACAGCTATACAGTGTGTTTGTGTTTTAAGCTAAGTGTTATTACAAAAGCCAAGAAGTTAAAAAGAATTTAAAAGTTTATAAAAAAGTTATAATACGTTTTATTTACGATTGAAGAAAGAAATTTTTTTATGAGTTTAGGCTGGTCTCAGTGTACAGTATTCATGAAGTCTGCAGCAGTGTCCAGTAATGTCCTAGGGTTCACATTCACTCGCCACTCACTCACTGACTCCCCCAGAGCAACTTCCGGTCCTGCAAACCCTGTTCATGTCAGTGCCCTAACAGGTGTACCATTTTTTATCTTTGATACTGTATTTTCTCTGTACCTTTTGTGTGTTTAGATACACAAATACTTCCCATTGTGTTACAACTGCCTACATACTGCAGTACAGTAACGCACTGTAAGTTTTGCAGCCCAGGAGTAATAGGCTACACCACACGGCCCAGGTGTGTGGTAGACTATACCCTCTAGGTTTGTGTAAGTTCACGCTACGATGTTCAGACAACAAGGAAACCGCCTAATGATGCATTTCTCCAAATGTGTCCCTGTCTGTAAGCGATGCATGGCTGTAGTTGTGTTGGCAAAGATCTCAAGAAGATGTCGCCCCCTGCAGGTCTTCAGGCCTGCTCCCTACAGTCGCTTTCCCGCTCTGTCACATTCCGGCTCTGTTCCATTTCCTCCCAGTGCTCTCGGGCCGGCATAGTGGGAAGGATGCGAGAGCACAGGGACGCCCCATCTCTCGTTCTGCCCACGGACTCATAATCAACCCTCCTTTCCTTCTTTCACCATCACAGGGTTTCATGGGAGTGTCACATGCTAGTGCTCCACGGGGGCCCTGGAAGTGTTCCCGGTGGACATTTTATTTATTGTTATGTCCTCTCGTGTTTGAAAACGTGGGTAGCTAAGCGAGAGCTTAGCCTGGCTGCCCTCTTGAGCAGCCTACCTCCGCTGTCTCCCACCAGCCAGCCTCCCGCCCCTGTGGGTCTGAGTTTGCTGGAGGGCGCTGGAGGCCAGGAGTGCTCACCCACAGTCTTGTGCAGCCACACAACCAAATTCCCGCCGCAGAGAGAGCGGGAAGTGAGGCTTCTGACTTCCCGGCTGCCTTTCCCCGCATTGTCCGCTGCTCGCTGGCACTGAGAGTAACGGCACACAAAGCATAGGGACCTCTGCCGGAGCCGCCTGTGAAGTGCGCTGGAGGCCTGGTGGTCCCGGGCCGCCGCTGACGCGTTGTGTGGCCTTGGTCAAGATTCTCTGCCCGCTGCCAAGTGACCCCGCTTTCACTGCCCCTTCCCATTACAGCTGCCATCTCTCTTCATGGGTGGTCCCCCAACTGGGAGAGCTCAGTCACCACAAAGATCTCCCAAGTTAAATCCATCATTCTGTGGCTGCAGACGGAGAAACAGACCCCGAGAATTTATATCTCAAAGTTGGCGCAGAGCTAGTAAGTAATAGAAGATGCACTAGGCAGCGTTTGAAATCTGAGAAAAAGGGCAGAGGAGGAGCCTTCTCTCTTTTCGCCATTCTGGCCTTGTCTTTATTCTTAGGTGGTGCTTACTGGTGATGGGAAAAAAAAAAGGGGTTACCTGGACTAGCTCCCAAAGCCACTGCTTCAGAGTCACGGCAAACACAACGCGGAGCCCTGGCTGCGCCCTTGGAGAAGGAGACTACTGAGGGGAGAATGTGGCCGGCTCCTAAAGTGGTCATAAAATGCACATTTTATTGTCTCCTCTTTCTATATCAGGTAACTCCCAAGTGGTTGCCATGAAGTTAACTCTGCCTCCTGCGTCTTCCTATGTCGTGGGAGACGGTCCGAAGAGTGAGAGAGAGGCCCGTTAGGTGCTGGGGCCGTGACCTCTAAACATGGCCCTGACACCCCACCTCTCAGGCTCAGTATGTTTGACCCCTTTGGTCACAATTTCCTCACCCATAAAATGTGGGGGTGAGGTCCCTCCCAGTGCCGAAACTTCCTAAGTGATATTATTGCCTTATCCCAAATGAATGGGACAAGGCAGCATTTGCTCTTCTGAAAGGAGACGTCTACTCTCTGTTCTCCCTCACAGGATAAGTTTAAACATTCGTGCTAAGACTACAAAGTCCAACAAGGATTTAAACTTTATCTCCTTATAAATGGCCTTGCAACACCGGGAACCGGGGTTTAAGGCGGTAGTCTGGGGCCGTATTTACTTCTCCACAGAGTACCTCTTTAACAAGGTGCAGGCATAAATAGAGGACAGCCAAGCCCAAATTTGGCTACGTTTCTTTGGCAGCCCTTATGAGGTAAACAGTCCTCTAATTTATAGCAGCCCATTACTCAACACCTTGGATTCATTGTAACAAACTGTGCGATGCAAATACAATGCCAGGCCTGCCATCCCCACCCCCACTCACTTCCTCCATCTGCTTATAATATTCACTTCTAAGCCCATAAAATCCATTAATGTCTCTCAGAGTTGGCTTGTTTTTTAATCAAGATAAATATGGACAACTTCAGGACAATTAGAAAGGTACTGGGTAAAAACTACTTCAACATATAAAATTCATTAATAGTGTATCATAAGCAGAGCCAATCTATATTACTCTCGTATTCTTCAATGATCCGCTCTATAAATGCTTGCTTTGGTGTTTTTCTAATGTTGTTAATTTATCTATGGCTGTCACTCCGGGGTTGTTAACTTTGAACAAATGACTGGTATTAATCACCAAGGGCCGTTAGATGCCAAGGCCTGGGGTTAAATCAGCCTGGGGTGGCACGTGTGAGCATCCTCAAAGTACGTTTTAAAAACCGCTCCACTGTTGGAGTTTGTCACTGCAACTGGGATTTGACCCTTTGGGTGTTGTAAACACGGGGGACCCGGGACAGGCTGGTGGGTCAATGTTGACATAGGCAAGCCTTTGAAAAGGGAAACTGGGAAAAGCGTCAAGCCTGGTGCTTGCTGACCCACTGGCTTTCACACCACAGTGTGAAAGGTGAATTGTGCAGGGAAAGTTTCCATGAAGAAGGGGGGAAGCTCAGAGGTCTGCGGGTATTAATGCGCAATGAACGTGTTAGACCAGGTGTATACCATTGAGGGAAGCGGGGAGGCTGGCTGGGGGTGGGGCTCTGGAGATCCCGTGGCCTGAATAAAGGGCACAGCCATACCCACGCCCAGCAGGCTGTAGCCACCAGGCAGTGTGAGCTCTGTGGTGCGCATGGGAGCCTGAAAGCTGTGTTTTTACAAGAAAATTCTCAACTTTGAAAAGGCTCGCTGGCTTTAATTTGAGAAAAAAGAACAACACGTGGGCTTTACAAAACCTATTTGGGGACAATGTGCTCGACTTGTGACCTCCGAGATCTCTTGCTTAGGGGGTTCAAGGAGAATAGATTTTAACTTGGAAAAATTTTTTGAAAATATTGTTGAGAGATGTTGTAAAGAGGTGGGTCAAACCAATGGGCTATCTTCAGTGGGACCTGAGGTGTGGTAGATGTTTTCTAAGCATCTTTTCTGATGAATGAATGATGCAGACTTGATTCCTCTGATTTCCAGGCTCAGAAACTTAATTCTATCATTTTATTCAGGAACTAGTGTAACCAAACTCCACACATACACATACACATGCTCCTTACACTCACATTCACACACACTAATATGGCATTTGCTACTGGAGTGCTAGAGTCTTCTTCTCTGCACTGTGATTGCAATTTGTGTATCTAGGACTGAGTAAATGTCAGTGCCTGGCTGTGGCTGGGTGAACTAAAGTCGTGTAAGAGCAAATATAAACACATCGTCCAGTTAATTATAAAAAATAAATTCCAAGGAGACAATATAAGGCAGTAAAAGATACACATGTATATGCAGATAATATATACAATGTATTATATATCTGTATATATATTTATAGCATTGTCCCCTTGGAATTTATTTATACAAATATGAATATACTAAATATACTACAGAATATATTTGCATATCTAGAATTTGCACAAAGCCGTTCTGGAAAGAAATTCCTGTGTAAATGTGTGGGTGTATGTGTGAGAGGGCAGATGGTGAAAGTGGAGCCAAGGTGGGAACAAGACTTCTCCCTGAGGATTTTTAATATTGTTTTATGAAACTTGTATTACCTATTCGAAAGGCATAATCTTTTTTTAATAAACAAAGTAGAGCAGTTAACCCCATTCAGTGAGTTATTAAACAGTAGACTGCGTCAGTGGTTCTCCTGCACATTAGAGTTACCTGGGGAGTTTTTGCAGCTCCTAACACCTTGGCCACATCCGAATCAACGAATCAGAATCTCCGTGGGGAGGACCAGGCATCGGTATTTTTAAAGCTCCTCAAGTGATTGCAATGTGGACTCAAAGTTGGGAACCACTGAATTAGACCAAGTGTTAAAAAATAAATGTTAGATACTTAAAAAAAAAGTTCTTAATAATAGTTTATCGAGGCCTTTTTTTTCTTAGGAAGACTAAATAGAAAGTACGGTGAAACTTTATTAGAGTCAAAGCCATTTATGGAAAGTAGTTGTGACGGAAGATAGTTGCCATTTATGGAAAGTACTTAGGCGTTCAAAGTGTGAAAATTAATAAACAGAAACCTCATTTCAAATGGAGTTGGGAGGCCAGAAGGGGGAGCTGTCACGCCCTATGACATGGCAGAGCTCATCAGGAAGAAGAGACTTCCTCTTCCTGCCCAAGCTCAGCCAATGAGCGACTGTCACAACTCAGCCAGTGACAAGCTGCTACACTTGGGACTCTCACTTCCTCCAATGGACTCAGTTTACACCAGCTCTCCCAGCTTCCTCTCACCCTCTAGGAAACAGTTTCTCCTCCCGTTGTTGTTGGAACTTGCACGTGGCTGGCCATGGTTGTGGATCCCATATTGCAATTCTTTGTTGATCTCTAATAAACTCTTTTTTGCTGGAGAAATAACAGTCTGCCTGTTTGTTTAAGGTCACCAATAGGAACTTAGTTTCAACAACCCACAAACTGGTCAGCCTTTGATTCCCTCCTTGTACTAGTTGGTGAAAAAAACTCATGCTAAATTCCAAGGTTCGGCCTACTCCTTTGAATAGAGGGGAAGCTGGTTTTCTGCTGTCTACTGTTTGATGCTTCATGTAACCAGGTCATGGGAGAGCTGTGCTTGCCATTTATTAGTGGTGCTGAGGAACTCGTCATAAATGCCCATTCCCTATTGAAGCTTCAAGATTCTGATTCAATAGTTCTGGAATATGAATTTTCTTTTTGAGGAAGATTAGCCCTGAGCTAACATCTGCTACCAATCCTCCTCTTTTTGCTGTGGAAGATTGGCCCTGAGCTAACATCCGTGCCCCTCTTCCTCTACTTTATATGTGGGACGCCTGCCACAGTGTGGCTTGATGAGTGGTGTGTTGGTCCATGCCTGGGATCCAAACCTGCGAATCCCAGGCTGCTGAAGTGAGGCATGCGAACTTAACCACTGTGCCACCTGGCCGGCCCCATGAAATTTTAAGAAGTTCCTCCGCGTGAGTCTGACAAAGGTAGTTGAAGGATCAAATGCAACTTATCAGAAGGCAGTGACATGCTGGAGCTGGCTTGTACTGGCTTCTGAGAGCCGATTGCTGTCTATTCAGGAATTTGGCAGCCAGTCGTTAACCTGTTGGTCACTTCATATTAGCTACCCACCAAGTAGCAGGAGTATTTACACCACGGGAATTGGCAAATCCAAGAAGCAGGGTTTTGTTTTTTTTCTGGAGAGCTGGTTTACCAACACATCAGTGGCCTTAAGTCACATCATGTTGGTTTTTGGCCTAATTGCCTTTAGATTTAGCTTTTAGTTTTTTAACTTTTTATTTTGAGATAACTATAGATTCATAGGAAGTTGCAAAAATACTAGAGAATCCCATGAACCCGTCACCCAGCTTCCCTTCAATGGTGACATCTTTCTGACTGTAATATAACATCAAAACCAGGAGATTAACATTGGTACAGTAATGTTACCTAAACTGAAAACCTCCCTTTGTTTTCACATGGGCTCATTTGTGTGCATGTGTGTATGTGTGTTCTGTGCAATTTGATAACATGGATAGGTTTGTGCAACCACCACATAATCAGGATATCGAACTGCTTTACCCTTACAGAGGCACTGCCTCCTGCTATCCCTTTATAGTCTCACCCCCACCCACCCCCATCCTATCCCTGTCCTTTGGAAACCACAAATCTGCTCTCTCTCTTTACAGTTTTGTCCTTTTGAGAATGTTATATAAATGGAATCACACAGTATATAACCTTTTGAGACTGGCTTTTTTCACTATGCATGATGCCCTTGAGATCCATCTAAATTGTTGCATATGCCAATAGTTCCTTCCTTTTTATTGCTGAGTAGTATGACTTTCCCAAAGGTACCAGAGTTTATTTAACCATTCACCCAGTGAAGAACATTTGCATTGTTTCCACTCTTTGGCTGTTATGAATAAAGCTGCTATGAACATTTGTGTACGAGCTCTTGTGTGAATATAACTTTTCATCTCTCTGGGATAAATGTCCAAGAGTATGATTGCTGGGTTGTATGGTAAGAGCCATGTCTACTTTGGTCAGAAACTTCTTTTTAATAGCAGCTGTACCATTTTACGTTCCTCCCAGCAGTGTGTTAGAGATCCAGTTGCTCCACGTCCTCACCAGCGTTTGGTGTTACCACTGCTTTTTACTTTAGCTGTTAAAATGGGTGTGTGGTGATATTTCATTATGGTTTAATTTGCATTCCCTTGATGGTTTATGGGATTGAACGACTTTCTTTGCCTATTTGCCATCCATGTCTCCTCTTTGTTGAAACGCCTGTTCATGTCTGTTGCCTATTTTCTAATTGGATTTCTTTTTAACTGTTGAGTGTTAAGAGTTCTTTATATATTCTGGATACTAGTCCTTTGTTGGATATATTTTTTGCAAATCGTTTCTCCCAGTCTATAGTTCATCTTTTCATCCTCTTAGCAGGGTCTTTCTCAGAACAAAAGTTTTAAATTTTGGTGATGTCCAATTTACCAAATTTTCTTTTTTTTTTTTTAAAGATTTTTTTATTTTTTCCTTTTTCTCCCCAAAGCCCCCCAGTACATAGTTGTATATTCTTCGTTGTGGGTCCTTCTAGTTGTGGCATGTGGGACGCTGCCTCAGCGTGGTCTGATGAGCAGTGCCATGTCCGCGCCCAGGATTCGAACCGACGAAACACTGGGCCGCCTGCAGCGGAGCGCGCAAACTTAACCACTCGGCCACGGGGCCAGCCCCCCAAATTTTCTTTTGTGAATTTTGCTTTTGGGGTCATGTCAAAGAAGACTTTGCCTTAGGTTTAGTTTATTATATCCTTTATCATTTCAAAAATTGCTGTAAGAAACAGACATATTCAGTTACTTACCACATTTGTTATAACACTCCTGTGGCTAGATTGCCTTTTTTATTATTCAGGATCTCCTGTACGAAATCCCAGGGGAAGGGTGCCTTTTAGAACAGTGCTTCTCAGACTTTACTGTGCATGTGAATCACCTGGGATCTTCTTAAAACGCACATGCTGATTCAGTAGGTCTGGGGTTGGCTTCAGATGTTTCATTTCTAACACGCTTGATGCCAATGCTGATGGTCAAAAGACCGTGTAACAAAGTTTCAGAACTCAATGTCCCTCTGAATCTGATCATGGGAACTAGGTAACAAATCGTGGCTTCATTTTCACCAGGAAAACTAAGACCTAGATTTGAGGCATAACTATAACACGTGGGTTGACGTAGGTTTGGCATTTTTGTGTTCTCACTTTCCTTTATTCTAGTTTTCTATCTTTATTTCAGTAAACGTATTCTTACATTTTCTCAAAACCTTCCTAGAACAAGGTGAACCATAAACAAAAATAGATGATGAAGTTTGAAAGGGAGGTTTCCTTTGCTCTGTACCCAGTGTACATCTTATGACTGTGTCTCCATTCAGGGAGTGGTTTCTTCCACCTATGCTTTCGATTATGTTTCTCTGTAAATGTGTTTTTAGGTCATTTTGTACATATGTGAATATTCTGCTTCTCCCAGCTAGATGATAAGTTTTCTAGGATGGGGACTGTGTCTTATTTCTTTTACAGCCTCCCACTGATGCCGGAACACTTGTCTACACATGGTGGGGGGGGGGTGCTGGCTGTGGTGGTTGAGGGAGGGGGAAATGAGTTGATTGCGCCTCTCTAGGAAACCCCGCGGCCTCCTGCTGATGAATAGCACGTGTCTCTACCAGCTCGCAGGACGTCACTGTGACCAGCTGTTCTACAGCTGCCCCAAGGCTTCTTGCTTGGGGTATTAGGATTACCGGCTTCAAAGACTAGTCCCCAAGGACCCTCTGGGCACAAGGGCAGGGGATTAGATTCTAAGCCCTTTGAGGGGAAATCTTTAACACCCAGGAGGTTCTCGGGACTGTGGAACATTCGTCTTTGAGTTTCTTCCACCAGCAGAGGCAGGAGCTGCAGGGGTTAGAGTCATGGTCAGAAAAGACCAGATGCCTGATGTTTTTCTAGGTTGTAGAGAACTTGGCACCACAGCCAGCACTGTGCCGGATGCCCTGAGGAGATAGGGATACAGAATCCCATAGGCATCGGTTTTTGAGGGATGGAGCCAATCTGAGTTAGCGCAGCTGCCCCTGAGGCTGGCACTCCCACCCACTGAGTCTGTTCCCCAGTGAGCATGAGCTCAGGCTGAGTGGGCCCAGAAGGGGCTGTCTCATGCCTAAACTTAGTGCAAAACTTTCCAGGGACTCACACTCCTTAGCCCACCTTCCCCTCTCTCCATACTCAGTACCTGCCTGATGGACCAATACAATAGCTCTCTTGCTGGTCTCTGGCTCCAGTCTTACCTCCTTCCGCTGCATTCTCCAAACTACTGGTGGAGAAGGGAGACGGGTCCGAAGGGTGAATCTGGCCATGTCAAATGCTTTGGGTCCTTCAGAGACCCTATGATGGGATCCAGGCTCCTCAGTTGACTTATAAAATCCTTTAATTTAAGCCTCCACCGTTAGGCCTGCTTCTCTGGATTCACCTCCCATCATCCCACACAGCCTTTCCTTCAGGCACACTGAGCTAGCTGTCTGTGAATGTGCTAAGCTTTTCTATTCTCTGGCTTCCCAGGGGCTCTGTGCTTAATCTAGATAGCTTTTCCTGTCTGATTTCCTAGGTGACTCATTATTATTCTTAAGCCTCAACTTAAAGCATCTTCTCTTCTGCAAAGATTTCCCTGGTTACCCCAGACTGGCTGCACACCTCTGTGCTTCATCAGCATCATATGTAAACCTCGATCTTGGCACTGACCCCACTATTTTATAATTGTCTGTGAACCTCTTGGTCTATACTAGTGACTGGAGTCCGTGTCCATCCTGTGTACATGTAATCTAACTACTGCAGAGTTTGCGTCCTGAGATTTCTCAAGCAATAGCGTAATGAACCATTCCGGTCTAGATTGCTGGCTGGGTATACAATGATTCGGGTGACACACTACAAAGAAGGGAGGCTAGAAAGACATTAACGACAGAGCCCAAAGATTGTTCTCTTTACTTTTGTTGGTGTTCATGAGAGATTAGATAAGAAAAGGAAAAACACCCTCCCCTACACACACAGGCAGCCTCTCCAGCCAGCTCTTCTGTAAAGGTGCTTGTCCCTTGGTTTATCAAGAAAGCGCTGCTCTTGTCTCGTGGACATCCTGACGTTTGCGTTGGCTGGGTCTCTGGGCTTTCCAGAGAGCAGCTGTACTCACGGGGCAGAGCTGGGACTGCTGACTCCTTTTGTGGAGGGCAACCACTTTGGACCACAGGAATGTGAGAAACGGGGGCTCTCAAGTGAGCAGGAAGAGCTGACTGTCTGATGTCTCTTTGGTGCGCCCCTCCTCCAGCGAGAATCCTTCCCATCACATGGGCGTTCCTCCGAGTGCTTCACAGGAGCTCCATGTAGGAAGAGTTCCAAGTTTATTATTAATAATAACAAGATTTGCCTGTGCAGCTCCTTGGCAAGGCTACAGAGTCAGCCCAGGACTTTCAATGACCTACAGAGGTTTGAGACTGTGCCAATCAGTTAGGCTTCTGGAAAAACTCGCTTTGAAAAACTACAGGATCCTACTTCAAACAGTAATGTTTTACATGTTTCCTCCCCGCCCCTCTCCTCGTGTTCTAACCATCCAGATGGAGTGGCCAAGACAAAACGTGGACTTGGGTTTCTGTAAGTACCGTGGAACACCGTTTCTTTTTTCTTTTTTCAAGAGGGAAACCCCCTCTAATGGTTTAGCCGTATTTGTACTGCTTGGCTCCCACAGTCATCTGCTTCCCTCTACCTAGTTGCACAGGCTCATTAGAGCCTAGTGTTAATGGGATCAAGGCTGCCGGCTGGCTCGCTGGTTAGCTCGCACAGATGAAAACTGTTTCATGACCATTGCCTGAACTCTTAATCCTGGACAAGAGCTTTACAACCTAATCCCAGATGCAAACTCAGTCCTGTTCTCTTAACCATGCAGTGCACACACATGTAAACCCGCTGGCCAGAGCAAATGCGTGATTCCCCATAATATGCTTCCTCTACTTGCAAAGCTCAAAGAATGCTTCTTGCCGGTGATGTGCATGACATCAAGTGCAGCAGGAAATCCTGATCCAGCTGATGTGAGGGACTGTGGGTCACGGACACTGCGTAAAAGCAGTCACACCAAAATGTAAGAACTGTCTGGCTTAACAAGTCTTCCCAAGTATTGTGCACAATAATACCCCTAACACCATCCTTCATCCATGCGCATCCTTCGTTCCACCTCCTCGGGGGGACCAGCTGAGGCTGAGGGACGGTGTGAACTTCAGAGACAGGCTGAAGCTGATAGGTGAAGTAGGCTGAGCATGTCTGTTGTGCACATTAAAGATGGTTTGTTTTCAGGATTTATCAAACTCGGCATCAAAAAGGCTACGTCAAAGAGGCTGTGTCAAAAAGTCACGCCCGGCTCCTGTGTTCCCTTCCCTCCAGTCGGTCCTCACACGCACTGATGTTGAGAGCCGGTGCTGCAGAGTAGAGCCGAGCACCCCAAACTGTAATGTGCATGCGGGTCTCCTGGAGCTTGTCCAAAAGCAGATTCTGATTCCGGACGCTGGGCTGGGGCATGAGGTACTGCATTTCTGGCAAACTCCCAGTGATCTCCATACTTCTGGGTCATGGACCACACTTGGAGGAACAAAGATGTAGAGAGCCTGACAGTAGTAATCAAGAACCTTGTAATGGAAAGGAAAGGCCAGACTTTAGCTATTAAAAAGTGTAATTGCTTGCTTGAGGTTTGCCCCCCAGGTTGCTGTAACTCCAAGTAACTAATTGCAATTGTTCTTAGAGTTGTTTGGGGCCTTCTACACTTTCCCAGGAAATGTATTTCCCCAAGAAAAATGCTCAATGATCAAAGTTGTTGATTCCTAAACCCTGTACTGATGACCACAAAGGGCTTCGGTTGTGAAAGTTTTGAGAAATGCTGAGTGCTGTTAGCCCTTCTGGGGATTCACCGTGCATATTCACAGTGATAAAGGTTCTGAGAAGTCCTGCAGTAGGAAAAAAATCTGTTCAACTTCTACTAGGCCAACTCTTTATCAAACTTATTTGACCACGAGCTCTTTTTTTCTCAAAATGGTATTAACTTCCAAAGGAGCAGCCTTCAGCGGTGCATGGAAGTTCTGGTCTAAATCACCAGGACTTGTCTGACCTTGGTGCGGGAGAGCATTTCATCCTGGGCAAGGCTGAGTCCTGCTCTGCTGAACGTGCCGTGTTCCTGCCTGCCTTCGTGTGTTTGCTGGTGCAGTCGCTTCCCCTGCGAATAAATCTGCTTAATTTCTTGATGGACGCGTTGGATTAACTTTGTTGTAGCATATGTTGTTTGTGCATAAAGATTAGCCGGGCCCTTTGAAAGGTCGCTGAATCATTCATCCAGCAGCATCCTGGTAGGGGATTAATTGCGTGCAGCTGAGGTACTGCGGGCATCACACGCCTTTATTACAACAAGGAGGCTGCGGAGAGGCGCTTGGAAGTTCTTGGAACCAGGAAGGGCCCCTAAGTAGGAGGCTCTAGGTGGCTTGTTATAACTAAAAGGAAGAATCAGTCTGGGGCAATTAGAAAGGTGATTCTTAATCTATTTTTCATTAGAAAAGCGATATTAATACAGAATTAACGGGCTTCTATTTAAAATAGTTGTAATTCGAGGAGGGGGGAATGAATTATCACAACTCAGTCAGGAGCTAAAATACTCTCCTGTCCCTGGGCTGCTTCTTATTCTTATTTTTGTTTTATGTTGATTTTTATTTATGTTAAAGGAAATGCAATATTTACTTAACTTTGCAAGTAGAACGCATATTTCTATTCCTTCCACAAATGTATGTTTCCCTAAGATTTTATGAACTGCCAGAGAGCAAACCTCTGTAATGACTTTATCACCCTGAGAAAATGCTTATGACCTTTGCGGTGGGGATGAAGAAAGGGGGTATAGCTTATCCTTGCTCCACTCCTCCTCCAGAGAGAGCAACATCCGGTGCCTTGTCTGATCGCCTCTTTCCTTTTTTCGATCTTGCCGCCTCTTCTCCATTCCTCGAAGCCTCCATCAGCTCCTGCCCTTTGTAGGTGGGTCTCCAGGACAACTCCTGGCTCTCCCCCAGTGACCTTAGTCGAACAGCTCGTATCACACAGGGGAACAACTCTTTCAAAATGCGTCATGTTTGTTAGTCTTGCCTTCCCTTGTTGCCTGGAAGCTTCTCCAGGGAGAGAGCTTATCCTTTTATTTGTTTTTAAAACTGCACAAATAAAGCAGCGGACATTTTCTTTTCTCTCCCTCTCCCAAAATAGTTTTGGATGTTTATTTTAACACACAGGGTATCATGTGATATACATTGCTCCTTAATTTGCCTCTCCACTTTGCAATATGTCTTAAAGGTAAATCCATGTTAGTGACAGAGGCGGATTCTTTCTTGTTAACCAGCACATAGATTCCATTGTAAGGGTGTCCCATTCATTTCTGTTTAAACAATTTTCCCATTGAATGCCATTTAAGTCACTTATGAATCTGTCTTTGCTGCTTTTGTACTACCCCAAGCCAGGGCTGTGCACAGGACCGCAGCAGGTTGGCTGCTTACTTCCCGGAAAGGTTTGGCCTGTGTCTGTGTGGAACTAAGACAACTGATGAGGCTGGTTAACAGTGACTGGTTAACAGTGAGTTAAACAGTCAAATGGACTGGTAAGGGCCGGACTGGTTATATGATGATGCCGACGATGATGACAATCCCTGGCAGTTTCCCCCTCTCTCTGTTTCGGGGGTTAGGAAATGTGCATAAAGAGACCGCGGCTCTGCCTGGAGAAAAAGAGAAGCAAAGTGAAGGATTGCAATTCGTTAGGTCCCCACGTGGTCGCACGATGCAGAGCTCCAGAAGCACCCTCAGAATACCTCCTGGGGGTTTCTCAGAAGAGGGAGAGGATGGTTCACTCCTTCTGGCCAAACCGGACGTGGGCATGATACACGTGAGAGCAGGGGGAGAGAGATCGCTAATTCAAAAGAGGAGGGGTGCCACAGCCCTGGAATTCTAGTCTGCCAGAGCCAGGGTTCCCCGGGAGTATGAACGGCTGTGGGGGTCCAGCAGCTGTGGGGAAAACAGCCTGGTTCTTGCTGCCATCTTTGCACTAATGTACAGCAGCTGCTGAGCTCATCCAAGAGATGGCTGGAGCGGGATGGGACCTTGCTAGAATACAGCGAGCATCGTGCGTGGATATCGGGTACTCACACTGCAGTGAGGTGCTCTGTTGAAGCATGGAGGAGAAGGCAGGAGGAAGCAGGGAGGGATGGGGTGTGTGAGCACCCCAATAACAGAGCATAGAAATGGCTGCTACATCAGGCCTGAGAGGTCCCCGGGTGTGGTGGAGGCTGTGCCGGGAGTGGACCAATACCAGAAGAAATGTAGGACAGGTAGCTCTGGCTGCTGAGGTGTTAAGGAGGGCTGGCTTGGAGGGAAAGGATGCCAGAGTGCCTTCTAAATAACTTACC
Source organism: Equus caballus (assembly GCF_041296265.1). NCBI lineage: Eukaryota > Metazoa > Chordata > Mammalia > Perissodactyla > Equidae > Equus > Equus caballus. The sequence continues at coordinate 57,223,906 of NC_091694.1, read as the reverse complement.
TTGTTGATATTTGATCTCTTTTTTCAGCAAAGTGGTCACGCATGTGCCTTACTGTGTAGACATCAAAAGTTCGATGGTGTATGAACGATGGATTCTCCTGAGACAAGACATTTCAGAATTGTGGGGATGACTTTGTGGGCTGGCACTTTTCAAGGCACAAATTCACATAAATCACCTAGATTGTATTTTCACAACAGACACACAAACACAACCCAGCCCACGACTGGTTGCTATGTGTGATTTTTAAGCAAACTCTCGTTGACGATAATCTCTGGGGGCTGCCAAGCTGGTTTCCTTCCTGTTGGTATAAAGTCCCCCAGTGACTCCTTATCGGTCTTGACTTTCTTCCTATTTACTAATAACTTCTCAATGCACAGCCTAGAGTGAAACAGAACTACAGTGAATATATTTCAAATAATGGGATTTTCGTGTATATGCTTCTGGGATAATGGCCCCAAATATGCCCCTGGGAACAAATTAACTGCAAAGGTTTGCATCTGTGATTCGGATTTCCTGCTGAACTTGCTTTGAAAGAGCAAATACGTGTGGAATGAAGCTGCTTTGTAGGTTTCCTCTTTATACAAGACCTCCTTTCTGCTTAATCACCTAGATTGACTCCGTGAAAGCACAAATGGATGTAGTTCACTGAAGAGCATTTCCGAAACATGTGTATTTCCTGTGATGATGTATAATTAATCACCTCCAGGCAAGGCAAACAAGTCAAGGTGGCTTTTAAAGACTCTGTCAGTCTTTCTTCTTCTCTTCCTGTCTTGTCTTGTCAGAAGAATCTGCAACTCTCCTCTGATTTTCTCTGCTCCGAGCCTAATGTGACCATGTAAGTTCCATCAGTGGCTCCTTTGAACCGCTCTTCACTCCTCTGGATGCAGAGGCCAAGTCTACACAGCGGATAACACAGACAAATAAATGCAAGGGTCTGAATCAACACACACGGAAATCTCTGCAGCTGCCAACCTGCTTCAGTTTCCTTTCTCCTTCCTCTTCCAGCTGGACCCAACCAGGGGCCCTTTACACAACAGTGCTTTCGTTCATCCTGCCCCTCTCTGGTGATGACATCTCTGCAGGAAAAACTCCCCTCTCAGGCATGTGTATTGTGGCGAGGATTCTCAGAGGGCACCTCAGGTTGAAGCCTTCTTTCTTACTGGGCCCAGAAAAGTTCTCTTCTCTGATAAGACAACTCAGAGCATCAGTGAGTAGACTGGGAAGGTGTAGAAGCAGAGATGAAGGTGGTTTCATCTATGCTCACTCATAAATCACTGTGGCCTTGGCATTCCCGAAGCAAGTGCGTTGTTACGTGTAGCTGCTACGCAAAAAGCTGTGGAAGTCCTAATGCCAAGTGTCTGTGAATGGGACCGTCTTGGGAAACAGGATCTTCGCAGGTGATCACGCTAAGAAGAGGTCGTGAGGATGGGCCCTGATCCAATATGACTGGGATCTTTATAGAAAGAGGAAATTTGGACACAGAGGCAGACAAACATGCAAGGAGATGCCAAGTAAGATGAAGGCAGAGATTGGGGTGATGCTTCTATAATCCAGGAACAATACAGATTGCCAGCAAACCACCCGAAGCCAGGAGTCAGACGTGGAACACATACTCCCTCCCAGTCCTCAGAAGGAACCAACCCTGCCTACACCTTGACCTTGGACTTCTAGCCTCCTGAACTGTGAGACGTTACATTTCTGCTGTTCTAAGACACCCAGTTTGTGTACTTGGTTATTATGGCCCCAGGAAACTAATGCAGTAACTTCAGGAAGGGGTGAAAGATTGACCTTTATAGAGTGTATTAGTTTGCTGGGGCTGCTGTAACAAAATACAACAGACTAGGGGGCTTCAACAACAGAAATTAACTTTCTCACAGTTCTAGAGAAGTCCAGGATCAGGGTGTTGTGGGGTTGGTTTCCTCTGAGGCCTTTTTCTTGGCTTGCTGACAGCTGCCCTCCTGCTGCCTCGTCATGTGGCCGTCTCTCTGTGTGTGTGCACCTCTGGTGTCTCTTCATCTTCTTATGAGGACACCACGCTATTGGATTAGGGCCCCACTCTAACGGCCTCATTTTTTTGGGGGGGGAGGAAGTTTCGCCTTGAGCTAACGTCTGTGCCAGTTACCCTCTATTTTGTATGTGGGACCCCTCCACAGCATGGCTGTGAGTGGAGTACGTCTGCACCCAGGATCTGAAACTGCAAACCCCAGGCCGCTGAAGAGGAGCAGGCAGAACTTTAACCACTTGGCCATGGGACTGGCCCCATCTAACAGCTTCGGTTTAACATACTCACCTGTTTAAAAACCCTCTCTCCAAATAGTCACAGTCTGAGGTACTGAAGGTTGGGACTTCAACATATGACTTGGGGGGGTAAAAATCAGCCCCTACCAGAGAGGAACGGAGCAGGGCTCTGCCGCCTGAAGTGGCCAGGAGCGGAGTGCAGGGCGTTTGAGAAGAGAGGATATAGACCATCTATCTGACCACAAGTCGAAGGATTCCTAGGGACTGCTGCTTCAGGCCTCATGGATACAGTACCCTGGGTCCGCGTCTGGGAGCCGGATTGTCTCTGATTGTAGCCTCACATTGATGAGCCTTGACTCGCTCAGGCTTCACGTTGATTCTGGTTCTGGCACAGCAGCACTGGACGTGCTTGCGGCCTCAGAATTGCCTGCTCTCATTGTCCCAGGCTGAGCAAAGTCCCTCCAAGCCCGGGACTTGCCCTACACTCCCTCTAACTGATCAGGATTGCTACCTGGGCAGGGACCGTATGTAGGGTGTCGCATTGAGTCTGGCGCCAGCTCTGTGGGATTCTCCCTGCCTAAGGGAAGCTGAAGACCCCAGTGGGAGGAAAGAAGAGAGATGGAGTGAGAGGGAGAGAGAGACAGGGAGAGACAGAGAGAGCGAGGAGACTCACTGTCGCCCACTGAGAACCAGCCTTGCCCAGCAGCATTCCGACGTGGGTGCCCGTGCCAGGTCTCTTGTGCACGCTTCTCCTCGGCAACTTGGAAGAGCAAATTGAGCACACGCTCTAAAAGTGAAGCAGGCTGCTGACAATGAGGTGGATGTTCAAGGGGAGCCAGAGAGCCGTGCGTGGGGCTTGCTGTCCTAGGTGAACAAAATCAAACATTGACGAGAAGGAAGCTGTGCACACACAGCCGCTTCTCCCTCCCACCCCCTTTCTCTCGCTCCTCGGGGTCTCTGTTTGATTTGGGACCCAGAATAGGATAATGGAAACTAAAAGCATTTTTTTCTGGTAAGATCTAAACAGTAGCAACCATAATATATTATGCCAGAGAACGAACGCTCTGTTAAGATAAAGGGGGAAATGATGTATTTTTAAAGAGTTCTTATTTGGTTCTAACTTAAAAGCAACAGTGTAAATTTCTTTCAAGTAATGTTTCCTTAATTATTCATTTTCCTTGGCACTAGTTAAAGAGCCAAGTAATGACTTCTGTCTCTTTATATTTAGTCTATTATTGTTTGAAAAAGGCCAGAGGAAGGCCAGAGCAGTGCAAAAATGATATTTGCTTTTTTTTTTTATTACCAACAGCCAATGTAAAGGGTAATATAATCACCGGCAGCTGAGAGACAATGACATTTTTATAGACCTTCTGGCAACACTGGAGTGTGAAGGAGACTGACAGGTATTTGGCTTTCCCGTCTGTTCTTTCAACTGCGTTTCTCATCAGACTGACTGCTGGGCCAGCAGCTCGAGGCGAGCCCCACGCCTCCCTCCAGATATCGTTTTAAGAGCATGAACAGCAGCTGTCTCTTTAAATTTGGGGGTTTTATAGATGGGAACTGAGGATGAATGCCTGCAGGACCCCCTTTCACACAGTCCTGTGGGGTCCTCGCGGTGGCCCCGTGGAAACTCCAGTTGGACTCTCATATTCCTTGCAGACTTCAAAGGCTGGAGAACATTACCATCACATTGGGATGCCCATGGCTCATTATAACGTGGAAGGCTTTTTCTTTAAATGTGGTCTTTCTGTGGGTGATCTGCAAACTGTTCATGCACAAGAATCCGCATTGCTCTCTCTTTACTAAGGAGGATTTAGTGTGGGGCTGCTTTCTCTGCACCCCACAATCTACATAAGCTCCTATGTGTGGGATCTTTCTAGGCTGTGCAATTTGAGATCTAGGTGGACCACCTGGACATGTAGAACTCTTCAGCTAGGACAGATAAACAAGGATCAGATTTCTACCCTGAAATGGTGCAGTTCAGATGTGGGGCAATGGATGTAGGCACTTGTTTTCCTTTTGGTCCTCTGAGCTGAGCAAAGAGTAAGGATGCTCCTTCAAACTTCTGAGGGGACCAAACATTTTCTTCTGCTGCTCCCGGAGTGGGTACAGTAGAGTCTCACATTCTCGTGCAAAGTGTTGAAGGTGTCTTGCTTTGTACTTGTGGCCACTGAACACGGGGACTAAAAGTTAGTGCATGAAGCCAGGACATGAACAGATACAACATTCATAAACAGATGAGCTAAAATTAAGAATACAGGCTTCTATGAAGGTGGTCCATTTGTTGTAGGGATTTTTCCCTTTTGCGCTCTCTCTCTTTGGCCATTGGTTGGATCCTCTGGGAATTGGAAATTGGGGCTTTTGTTCCTTTGGTGAAAAAAGTCCCTTTTAGGGTTTATGGGAGAGGAAAACTTGCCTCTTTATCCTGTAATAGGTATTCAGGAAGGATTTCCTTCCCACCTCCCTTCCTACACTAGTGACAGCTCCTCTTGAACCCAGAAGGTGAAATCTCAGCTGAATGGAGGCTGACTCCAATGGGCGTGGCCAGTCCCCTTGGTAATTTCCCTGTAGGGAAGCCACCTTTGTTAATACAGTTGGATACGATTTCTACTTACTCTCCCCCTTGGGATTATCGGGAAGTGAGTTTCTGAAGTATACGTTGGATTCACAGACTTGTAGATCAGGAAAACGCCTAGCGGCTCAAAACCAAACCCCTTCTTATACAGATGAAAAAACTGGGGCCTAGAGAGGCTACGTGACTTGCACTTGCATGAAAAGATGAGAGTAATCAGGAGGCAGAACGAGGAGTAAAACCTAGGGTGTTCACCTAGTGGTTTCCTCACCGTTTCTGGACGCTCCTGCCCCAACTCACTAAATTAAGGTGTGTGTATGTGACTTCACTTTTAGGCGCTGACTTCAGTTTCACTGTCTTTAATGTATAACTCAATCTTGGAGGGGGCAAAGAGGTTAGAAATGATAGAAGAATTTAGTTATAATGCTTACTACTAAAAAAAATGGCTTCATTCTTTCAACTGTGATTGCAAATTAAACTTGCCACAGTGTTTTGTTTTTAACTTTGAGCAAAAGTATGGCCAATGGAATGACTCGTTTTTCTCTTGAGATAGTTCCCAGGTACAAGCCAAGAAGTTTCCACCAGTTCAAGAAACAATTTGTTACCTTTGCTCATTATTATACCTTCTCCAGCTTCCTGTGACATGAACACATCCACATTTAGAAAGAGGTATATGTGTAAATATGTTCATATGAAATTTGGACTCTGTTGTTATTGTATAATTCTTTGGAGGCCACTGTTTATATAAATATCTGCTTTCAATGAATCTAGTTTTACTGGTGGTTTTAAGAAACAAAAAGAATCCTCAAAGTCTTCTAGAAGGGAATAGAAAATGCCTCTAGCAGAAAACGCTTCTTTGCCCACCTCTTCGCGTCAGGAGACCAATGCCTAAGGGTTGTAGCAACCAGGCCCTCTTGGCAGCTGGTTTCTGATCTGTTCAGCCAGTGGGAGGTGCTGCAGGAGAGGAGAGGGCAAGAGGAGAGAGAGGTCGTGTCTTTCTTCCTTGCTCATCGCTGCGGTGGGTCCATTTCTGACGGGTGGGCCTCCATGACCAACGCTCCTGCAGGGCCGGCCCTCCTCCCGGGCTCCAGCTCCCACGGGGCTCCTGTGACACTGTGTTGCTCTTCAGGCCTGGGTAGGGATCCAGATAAAATACAGAACACTCAGCTAAATTTACGTTTCAGGGGGGCTGGCCCCATGGTGCAGTGGTTAAGTGTGCACGTTCCGCCTCGGCAGCGCGGGGTTCGCCAGGTCGGATCCTGGGTGCGGACATCGCACTGCGTGGCACGCCATGCTATGGTAGGCATCCCACATGTAAAGTAGAGGAAGATGGGCACGGATGTTAGCACAGGGCCACTCTTTCTCAGCAAAAAGAGGAGGATTGGCAGCGGTTAGCTCTGGGTTAATCTTCCCTCCAAAAAAAAAAAAAAAAATATATATATATAAGTTTACATTTCAGGTAAGCAACCGATAATTTTTAAGTGTATACAGTATTTGAGACACACTTATACTAAAAAACTGTTCATTGTTTATCTAAAATCCAAATTTAGTTGAATGTCCTGCATTTTTATTTGAATCTGGTGACCCTCAGCCTGGGGGTGATAATGGCTTCCCACTGTTGCTAGTGTCTGGGTGCCTTGCCACTCCTCTCTGGTTCCCTGAAATGTGCCCAAAACTCTGTGAGCATTCCCTTCCTTAAGATAATTACAGTCCGGGCTGGACCCTCCTTCCTGCTGGGCCCTGACCGGTGCACCGTCCATCCGAAATAGGCCAAGGTTAGCACTGAGCCAGGGGTTACTTCCGCGGCTACAGGTCCCAAGACAAACAGAAACTTCCGGGTGCCGTCCGAGTGAGCACGCAAACGTCTGGGAATCTGGATGCGGCTGGGGGAGGGGAGGATTGGGTGGAGGGAAAACACACGGAGCTGCCACCCCCAGGGACTGAATCACGTCGCTTTGTCAGAGTCTTAGCTTTAGAGCATGTTAAATTATAAAGTAGCCGTGCGAGCAAAGCTTGTAGTTTCCTCATTCATTCAGCAAATATGGATAGAACCCTGCGTCTGGCCAAGGTGCTATTCTTTTCACTCTTCTAATCTGTTTCTACTTTTGTATTTGTCACTTTTGATAGATTTTCACAGACAGTCTCAGGCTATTCAGTGTGGAAATGGTTCCTCCTGGCTGAGTCTGGGGAATTCCAGCACGCTTCTTCAAGGCCCTGCCTCCTCTCTCACCAAATAGGTGGTTTCAAGGCTACTAGATTCTGACAGCTTGTGACAAGTCTTGTTTATTGCTCACAATTCTGGAGGAAATTCCACTCTGCCGGCAACCCCCTTGAGTTTTTGCTTGGTGAGGGGTATGGTAATGATTCCCATTTAAAATGATGCTTGAAAAGGAGGGCTTTATTCCAAATGCAGGAAACTGTCTAGGTCAGCAAAACCCGAGAGAAGAGGTGAGCAACAAGTATCACCTAGGTCAGATTCTCTCTGGTCCTTAATTCCCCCAATGCCATGTTCGAATGTGCAAAGAGTTTTAAAGTAAAGTAATGCATCCTTTAGCCAGGAAATTCATTAAACTAGGAGTCTTTCCAAGGCAGGGACTATATTTCCCCAATTTGTGTATTCTCAGGACCCAATACAGTTGTGGGCACAGTAAAGCCATCTTGAATTAATGTAAATAGCCTGGATAACCTGGAAGTAGACACTGCATGTGTCAGTGACTTCCCAGATGGTTAACTCTTGCCCTGGAAGTGCCAAGTTTTAACTTGAATCTTATTTTTACTTTTTATATCGATTTCATTGAGGTGTAATTTACATACAATAAGATGCATCCCTTTTAGTGTAGCGTTCGATGAATTGGCAAATGTGTACATCCATGTAACCCCCATCCTAATCAAGATGGAGATCATCTCTGTCACCCCAAAAATTCTTCCATGCCCCTGTGCAGTCAGCTCTCCTTACATGATCATTTTTCATGGGAAATTGTCTAAAACACACTCCCTCCACTTCATTCAACCAGGATACTGAACGTTAGGTGTATTCGCTGTTGACTCCCTGAAAGCTTCATTATGAGTACCAGTTACTGCGGCATCTTCAAGAGCGGGTGAAGGGGCGAGAATGTTCTGCCTCATCCCCACAAGAGCCTGCACTGCCTTGTTTTGGAGTTTCTTGTTTGCTTTCAAAATTCTTTTTAATCTCTTCTCTAACCAACACCTGTTACTTCTATCACGAGTCATTTTTTGTTTTTAGATCAATGTTCTTGCTTCTAACAGCTTCCCTGCCCATTTTCTTATTTGCCTCTTCTAATCTGCAGTGGGTTGGAAAACTAGATAATCAATGTTATTGGAATTACTTTTAAGAGAAGTAAATAGGGTGCTCCCCTGAATAAATTGGTCCAGATTTGCTGCATGGACTGGGTGGGATGTCTCCGTTCAAAGGTCTTTTTATCTCCCTGGCTCTCAGCTTTAATAACTGAAGCCTGTCCTGACTCAGTACTCTGCTCCCCTTTGGCCCCCGAGGAGAAGCACAAAGCTGTCTCATTGAGGGTCTTAGTGGATCCAGTGGGGGAGGCCGGGCAGCCCCTTTCTACTTCCCAAGGCTGAATGGTAGAGATTTTATTCATACCACATTTAGAGTTTTCAACGGCAGAATGTGGGCACTTTCAGTTAAATTCTAGCAGTGTTTTCTTTAAGAATTTTAGAAATTGTTTACAGCAACTGTTTTAGCTCAACCGCCTGAGCTCTTTTCCATACAATAATTTTTGGTCTCCTCTGGTGTCTCATTAAGAGATTCTCCACTAAGCAGATTTCTCTCCTTGGCTTCTGACCCTGACCTTCTCTGAAGCACCACTGAGAGCTGTTTTGTAAGTGTGTGTAAGTGTGTTGTGTGTTGTGTAAGTACGTGTTGAGTAAGTGCGTGGCTCCTGGCCACAGTGGACGAGCTGTGAAGTGGCTCCTGGAACACCCTGTGTTGCAGTTGGAAATGTCTGAGGACCTGAGAAGAAGAAGAAAGTCAAGCAGGCCGTTTCCAGAGGAGCAGGGTAAATGTGCTTGTGGATTGCTGTTTCTTGGTGAGTGAGAGGCTCTGTGTTAACGAGAAAACATCCAGCAGGGATGTTCAGGCTGCCAAAGGCAGCCAACTTCAGCGACTCCAACTCCACATGGTGAAAAGGGGTTATTCTGAGTCCTCACCTCTGAAGCTTGTGTTGGCCTGCCTGGCCTGAGGATTTAGATGACAAAGAATGACTTGTCACTCACTCAACATGTGGGCTGTCATGTCCACATGTCACGGAGACATCCACAAGAATGGAGGTGGATGGCAGTGGCCATTGTGGCCAGGGCAGTTCACATCGATTGTGGAGCCTGCTGCTATGCATTGGACGACCTTGGCAGGCAGGTTTGGAGAGCAAAAACCCAGAGGGTGAGGGGGAGGAGGGAAAAAGCAGAATAATTAGGCAAAATGATACATACAAAACCTGAATTTAGTTGGAAAAAACACATCTTTAAAGTTATTTCTAACATAAATTGATCCAGTTTTAGATAACTTCAGATGTTTTATACAGAAGGTAAGTAATACAGTTTTAGTCTGAAATGCAAGATAAAGATGAATTTCTTTCCAACAGTTTATGTAATTTTCCTGAAAAAAAAAGAAGATGGATACTGTAATGTATTCGTACATTAGGAGAAATACAGTACTTCTCCTTGGTAATGGAGAATTTCTGGATGGCTTCTCATCTAGTGGTTGGCAGCCACCCTTGCACCTGTGCCCTCCCGCCCCGGGCCACTCTCGGCGTCTCGTCCTGCTTTAGCATTCTTCAGAGCACTCACCATGAGCTGACATATTCTACTTGTGTGCCAACTCATTAGTGCCGCTCCCTCACTAGAATGGCAGGTCCATGAGGGGAGGCGTTTTGTCCATCCTGCTATTTCATGCGTTCCTGGTGCCTGGGAAGTCCCTGGAACATAAGAAACACTCAATAGATATTTGTTAATGGAAGATATTTAGAAAATATGGAAACTAAAAGAAAAATAAACATCAGCACCAATTTCACCATGTAGACACAACCACATGTACATTTTGACAGGTATCCTTCCAGGAGTTTTTCAAAGCATTCGTTGACTCAGTGACATTGCGTGTTATCTGTTTATCAAGAGATGCTTCCAGTTTCCCCTTGGCTTGGGTAAATGCAGACAATCTCTTTGGAGCAGATGCTCCTGACTCTTCTCTCAACATCCAAGTGGTCCCAGGTGGTTGAGCTCATTGGTCCAAGGCCAAGCCTGGGATTCTCGCCCTGGAAGCCTGGGCATGGCACCCTCCTGAAGCCAGTTCTGGGAACCAGGTCACTGAGGACATTGGCCGAAGGAAGGAATTCCTCCAATGGGGAGAAAAGGCTTAAAGAACCAGTTTCACTAGCAGCAACGAGAACAATGGCAAAACCAGCTGAGGTCTTCTTAGAGGACTGGTTACACTTTCCATTTCTCTCTCTGCCTGTGGTCATTGGAGAATACGTGAGGGGGTGGGCTAGGAGAATGGACCTCAGGAAGGAGATCCTGGACTTCTTGATAATGTGAGCATTGGGGTCTCCATCAATTAATTAAGATTTTAGAAAAGCTTTGTTATCAATTTGTCTCCTAAGAAGATTGAAGTCAGATGCTTTTTTAAAAATAAATTTTACTTCTGTTTATTTATTTTTTAATGTTTCTAAAGACTTCTGAAAATGAAAGCCTTCCCTGGGTTAATACAAGCTTCTCTGACTTTTTTTTTTTTTTTTTAAGATTTTATTTTTTCCTTTTTCTCCCCAAAGCCCCCCGGTACATAGTTGTGTATTCTTCGTTGTGGGTTCTTCTAGTTGTGGCATGTGGGACGCTGCCTCAGCGTGGTCTGATGAGCAGTGCCATGTCCGCGCCCAGGATTCGAACTAACGAAACACTGGGCCACCTGCAGCGGAGCGCGCGAACTTAACCACTCGGCCACGGGGCCAGCCCCAAGCTTCTCTGACTTTTATGCATTTGGAAAAGGATAAAAATTGCAAATAGTAGAGAAGACTGCGAGGCTTAGAGTCTTAGGTTTGGTTCCCCCAGATGGAGGCCCTGAGACGAGGATTCAAGGGCAAGCCGGTTCCTTTGGAGGTGATCCGGGAAGCCCCAGTAGGGGTTAGGGGGAGTGCGGCAGGACTGGCAAGCGAGGGAAGCCAATACAGCTGCGTTAATGAGCAGGTTACTCTAGTGGGCAGCTGGTGCTCGGTCCCACTGGGGACCTCTGGGTGTGTAGAACACACCTGACACCTGACAGATGAGGAAGCTGCAGCATTGCTCACTAACGCCCATTCCTGATTGGTTGAAGGCTGCTTTGGGCTCTTTTAGCCTGCCCTGTGCACAGGCTGAGAGCACTCCTGCAGCCAGAGAAAGCCAGATGCCACCGGAATGAGCAGTAGGAAGCCATCAAGCTGACTTGGGAAGGTGAGTGCCTGCAGAGGGCTATGGGCAGGGACACCAAGAGCATCTGCTACACCTGGGAGTTGCTTCTCCAACCCAGGTTCTAACAGGTAGCTCTGAGCAGGCGGGTATTGAGCTTGACTTGTCTGTTAATAAAGCGCTGTTTTGATTTCCATTCGGCAGTGTTTCCTTGCTTATAGGCTCCTTGAATGGAAGAGCTGATTGCTGGCTCTGTCCCTGCGTTGGACATGCTCAGAGGCAAGATGCTCTTCAGGTGTGTGGACGGAGAGACGGTACCTAGATAGTTGCCATGAGAAGGAGTCCTTCATCCTGGAGGTGGAAGTCGTTACTTTAACTCATTCCCTGGCAGCATTGTCTTTCCTCCCCTTTCACCCCCAAATGTCTCTGTGTCTGTTGTGGAGATCTGGAATTAAAGCAGCTTCTGTAAGCATCTCTCTCGGGCCCCAGTGTTGTCACTGGGTGCCCTCCTCCAGCAAACCTCTCCTTCAAAGGCCCATTCTTGGGCTTTATCTTGGAGGAAAAGTCCTCCCTATCTAGAGGGGGAGGAGAAGAGGAGGAGGAGGGTCCCGGCGGTCACAGATCACAGCTTTTTAAAATGGACTGTGTGAGGGCCAGCCCGGTGGTGCAGTGGTTAAGTGCGCATGTTCTGCTTGGGTGGCCCGGGTTCGCCGGTTTGGATCCTGGGTGCGGTGATGGCACTGCTTAGCACACCATGCTGTGGCAGGCGTCCCACATATAAAGTGGAAGAAGAAGGGCACAGATGTGAGCTCAGGGCCAGCCTTCCTCAGCAAAAAGAGGAGGATGGGCAGCAGTTAGCTCAGGGCTAATCTTCCTCAGGAAAAAAAAAAACCCAAAACAACAACAGCAACAAAATAAAACAGGCTGTGTAAGAGAAACAGCCCATGATGGCCTGGGACGGTTCCTATTGTTTCATTTGTCGTGCTGAGGAAACCTGGTTGTTCAGATTCAAGTGTTTGGATTCATCAGTTTTTATAACTTCCCTATGCTTTATTCCTGCTAGGAATTACTCAGAATGTCTGTTCTGCTGTCGAGAGAGAGACTTTCTTGTTTTTCGGGGGTTTAAGGTTGTTGTGATTTCAAATACGTATATCTATTCAAATTATATATTACGTATACAGTGGATATGATTTTAAATTGTATACATTTATAATGCATATATAATTCAAATATATATCTTTCAAAAATATATATAATTTCAATGAGACATTTGAAAGGGGGTACATATACATGTATTTGTTCAATCTGCTTTTTGAACCCAGATGTTATTTTACTAAGTGATATATCTCATACTGTTTACTAATATGAAGTCACTGAAATGAGTAGAAGGATCTCTATGCGCTGACCTGAAAAGATAGCCATGAGAAAAAACCTGTGAATAAAAGAACTTACAGAATAGTAAGTTTGTAATAAAGAGGAACAATCTCTCCCTCTCTTCCTCTCCACCCTCCCTTGGTTTAGAGAAAGGTCTGGAAGAAAGCACACTAAATATTTAACAGTGTTGTGGTGGACAGAATTGTGTCCCTCCCCCCAAATCCGTATTTTGGAGCCCTGGCCCCCAACTTGATGGTGCTTGGAGATGGGCCTGTGGGAGGTGATTAGAGTTAGGTGAGGTCATGAGGGTGGGGCCCTCCTGGTGGGATTAGTGCCCTTATAAAAAGAGAGACCAGAGAGTTCGCTTGTCTCTCCCTGCCACGTGCGGACACTGTGAGACGGCAGTCATCTACAAGCCAGCAAGAGAGGCCGCACCAGAAACCAACCCTGCTGGTACCTTGATCTTGGGCTTCCAGCCTCCAGAACTGTGAGAAAATAAATGTCTGTTGGTTCAGCCCCCAAGTCTGTGGTATTTTGTTGTTGCCTGAGCTAAAACAAGTGTCTCGCCTCTAGCCAATGTGGACAGGAGATGTTGAGATAAGGTGATTTTCATGTTTTACTGTATATATTTCTCTTTTGTTTGATTCTTCTTTCAAAAAGGATGAACTTCTTTCATAATTAAAATTAAAAAGGAAACCAATACCCGCTAGTCTTGTAAGAAGTGCCATAAGAAGATTTATTCACAGCAAAGGCTTCCAAAAGGTGAAAATGCTACTCTGAGTGGTGGGAAAGGGCTGGAAGAGGAGACCTAAGTCCTTGCTCTCATGAATTCTGGGCAGTGTTCTGCAGCAACGGAAACTGGGCCTGCGAATGGTAAGGTGCGTACTAGGTGGAAGCAGATGAAACCATCTCTCTCAGCCTAATGGGAACTAGACCATTGTTGGAGGAATGTGGATCAAGGGTCAGATGAGTGAATGATACAGAAGGGCCAAGGGGCCAGCGCCCCCACGTGATCAGACACTTACAATGGCAGACACACAGAATGGTGGGGGAAGGGATGCAATGGCCACATTCCCTTGGTCATATCTGCCTCTGCCCACTCCCTGCTCGCTGGCTGCCCCACCCCGCCCCTGCGGGAAGAGAGTGATAATTTGATTGGTCAGAATCTGAGGCAACCATTGAGACATATTCTCTAGTGGGCAGAGTTAAACTACATTAAAAAGCTGTGCCCATGAGTGTTATTTTCTGGCACCCTCCATGTATTTCCTCTGTGTAGTGATGCTTCCTCTCCCGGGGGCTGAGTCCACCGGGCTGTGTGGGTAAGGGGATTCAGAGGGATTCAGGGTGGTTGGAAGGTAGGCAGAATTTCACCCTGCATTCCTGGAACAAGCTTCTGGACATGCTGTCGCACACCTCTCCTACTTCCCTTCCTCCTGCCAGACTCAGCAGGAGAGACTGGAATCTCCACTTAGGTCTCGAGGTTTCCTAAGCAAATGACCGAACTGGCTTTTACCAGATGGCCTTACATAAAGAGTTACTGGGCTGGATGAATTATTAATATTATTCCTGATATTATTTTCATTTAGTTACTCTTTCTTAAGAACAGCCTTCCTGAGAAGTGCATGGTGAAGAAGGCAGGCAGAATTTGGGGATTCTTGGTCCCTTGGTGTAATACTGTCTAATATAAAATGTCACTAGAACCCTCAAACAGGATTGGGAATTTGGTAGCTTGTGGGAAGGAATGAGACTTCTGCTTAAATATGTTAATATAACTCTGATAATAGCGCTAATTCAGATATTTCCAGGAGTGCTGGAAAAAAAATCCTAATTTATATTCTACGTACTTCAGAATTTGATGTAACTACTTTGGAAGTTGATGTAACATTGGGCCGACATAGGTATTACATTATTTTAGTATGAATATTTTCAAAACCAGATTGTTCCCTTTTATGTGCCCTACGAAAATATGGGAACTGAAACAAAATGAGTCCAAGGATATTTGTCGGTTGATTGATGAATACCTCACCTACTTCTAAGACATTTGAAATAGTTCTTTGCCACCTTGATCCAGGGGATGCTGATTCAGCTTGGCAGAATCTCAAAATGTGTTCCCAGAACAAATACTCAAATATGTTCTACATCTGCAAGAGTCAAAAGTAACTCTTCAAATCAAGTCTTAAACATCTGGCCTGTTTTTCAGTAGCAAGCCTGTCCGTGCTTCCATTTCCCTTTGAATCATTAACGAACGTAAGAGTATTGCGATAGCATGAAAATGCTAACAACAAAGGTCTTACAGTTTTTTCTGCTTTGTTTCTCACTTTTTCAATGGAAATACTTAGACTGTCAAAAATAATTAATGTTAGTCATCTGATACAGACAGTCTGACGAATGCCATTTTCTGACTTAGATGCAGTAATTTCTGAAGCGTTGGGACCAGAAAGGAATTCTCATCAATTCCTCTCTCTTGACAACATCTCGGCTTCCTGCTGGCTTAGTTAAGATTATTCCTCTCTCTTCATACAAAATCTGACTCAAAGGCTGTCTATCCTGACTAACTATTTCACATTTTCATCTTTCTTCTACCTTAACTTTCTCGTAATATTTACGTTGTGTATTTGTGTTATATCAATGAAAAATCATTAAACATTCTGAGAAGGGAAGATGTATGATAAGATTATACTATGGAAACATTTTCTAGAAAGATTATAGAAATTTCATAGAAAGATTACTCTTTCCACAGAATAGAGGATGTTTAAGGGGGAAGAGACTTGCCAGTGAACTGGGGCGTTGGCAGTGGGTGTAAGAAGGAGGAAATGGAAGAGAGATGGCTTAGAAACAGAATGAGCATGGAACCAGAATTTGACAATTGACCATGATTTAGTCTAAGACGATGACAATGTTTTGAGCCTGTGCCACTGGGAAGATGTGGTGCTATTAATTAGGACAGGCTGTAAAAGAAGACGAGCAGAGCTGTAGGAAACTTCTGTGTAGAGGGAAGAGACACCCAGTGAGTTCTATTTTGAGATGTCTATAGAGAGAGGACATCTACATAAGATGTCCTATAGGTAATTGGAAATGTCAGTGTAGAGTTTGGGAAAGGAGTGGAAACTGGAGACCTAAGTGTGGCAAATGCCTGTGTGTGTGTGTGTGTGTGTGTATGTGGCGGGCGGTGGGGTGCGGTGAGTAGACAAATCCATGGGAGTCTATGAGACTTTATGAAAAGTGTCTTAAGTGAAAAGAAAAGACCTTGGGACTTCTCACCTTTAGAGGGTTGTGGGTAAGGAAGGATATTGGGAAGAAGGCCTCAGGAAAGTAGGAGGAGAATGTAGAGCCTTATCTGAGAAACAGAGCATTATATTGAATTTATCCATTCAATTCAATTCCACAAACATTTATTGAAATACTAGAAAGACATACTGCTGGGCTCTAGCAACGTAAAAGTGGTCCTTGCTTTTAAGGAACTTCAAAAGATAGATGGAGAGATGGACATTTATCAGCTTGAACGATACGAAATGGCAACATTCCACATTTTTGACCCACAAAAACTGCAATTTCATATGGATCAACCTAATGTAATTTTATACAAATTAAATTATCTTCACAGAATTTTTAACAATGTCATGTACACACAGAGAAAACCTCTGGATTGAAAGACACATCCCAGAAGACCTGACATGTACATGTTCTCCTGAATGACTTTTTAAAAAATTGCTTAGACCTGAGAATCTTGGAAATGTCATCTTTAACCTAAGGCTGACTTGCCTTTTTGTTGCAAGATGGCTGCCAATACTTATGTCAGAGATAAGAGGAAGTTTAAGTTTTTCTTTTAATGATCCAACAAACATCCTGAGATTGTCCTGTCATCCTGATTAGACCAAGTGGGTTCCATGCTCACCCTAAGTCACAGGGAATTCCATGAGTTGACAAACTAATGTGGGAAATATTGCCCATCCATGAACGGGAGGAGGAGTCAAACTTGCACAAACACACAGCTGCCATCCAATGGGGACATGGATGAGATGGAGATTGAGAGGGCAACCAGCCATGTCACATCAGAGTTTAAGCAGCAGGGTGAAAATGCAGGTAGAAAGATTGCTTTGCAGCATTTTAGAGGTAAATGTCAGAGGCCTGCAACGTTGGAGACAGACCAGTCAGGAGGAAACTGAAGGAATCCTGGCCAAAAAGATGAGGGCATAGATGAAAGTGGGAGCAAGGTGAGTCAAGAGGAGAGGGGGCTGATGCAACCTATGGTAAGATGGAGCGAATAGAACTTAGGGACCACCTTGATGAAGAGGGCGAGGGAGATGAGGTTGGGCTAAGAACGACTCTCACATTTCTTGCCTGATCGATGGTACAAATGATGGAGCTGTCACCAGGAGAGGAAGTGCAGGGGGAAGACATTTAAGTTTTGGCGGAAAGATGACTATGTCTGTGTTTTTTTTTTCTTTTGACTTTTCTTGTTCCTTTGATTGAGATGACTTTGGAACATGAAAATGGATACTGTCACTGGAAGAGAGATGAATGGTTTTGGACCTAGAAAAGCCTGGAGATGCTGACTTGGGGTTGACAGCGCAAGGTTGAGTACATGTGTATGGTTGAGGTCTTCCTGCATAGAGCATGCAATGAGGAGATGGAGGGAGGAGAGGACTAGATTTGGGGGGCCATGTAGATGGGGGGGGACACTCCTGCAGGAGCACTGGGGAGAAGGGCAGCTTCTGAGCATCACTTCAGAGTCACTCTTACCTGAGGAGGAATTTGAGCCCTGCCACTAAGGGGCTCTGTAATCTGTAATCAGAGGCGACCTCTTTTAACCATTGTTTCCTTAACTGTAAAACAGAGAGAATAACGCTCATGGTCTCCTGGCTCGTTCTGCCGATGACTTGAGGAAGAGTATATGCAAAGCTTTCCTGGTACCCGACCCAAAGGAACTATTTGCAGAAGTTCTATGCCCTGCCTAAGACATCTTTTCCATTTAAAATGGCAAAATTCAGACTAAGACAATGTGTCAGCTGCTGAGGTGTGTCAGGGCTCGTTCTTCTTGTCCTCATGGTTCTAGCTGCCAAATGAAGATCATGGCCCCGGGAAGCAGCCCCGTGAATGCAGGCACATTCCAGCTTTGTGACCTTGGGCCAGGCTCTCCAAGCCACTTTTCTCCTTGTAAAAGGACAATCATAACACACCTTTCACAGGGACATACGTAAAATCCTCAGCAGAGTTCGCGGCACATGATAGATAGATAGTGTTTTTAAAGGAGCAAGACGCAGGGGCATTAGTGTTCCAGAAGCCCAGGGAAGAGAGAAGTGTTAAAATCTGGAACTGACTCGTATAGAATAAGGTTGAAAAACCTCACTGGATTTGACAACAAGGAGAGATGGTTGACCTGGCAAGACGTGGTTTTGGAGGAAGGATGGGGGCAGCATCAGATGGCAGATGGGCTGCAGGTACAAAAAGGAGGTGAGGAAAATGGAGACAGTGTGACCTTCAAGCATAAAGGTGGAAAGAGAAGGAAAGAGGGCAATCACTAGAGGGTCTGTAGGGTCATGAATTCTTATTTGTTGGTTGGTTGGTTTTGGTTTCATTTTAATACAGAAATAGGTCCATTTCTAGATCTCTTTGTGTGTTTCTAAAGTATCCTTTCAACTCGGATTTTTATAAAAGATTATAGAAAATACTGATCACCCATTACTCAGGATGAAGTCCTTTTCTCCATGCAGGTTTAAATAAGACAGGCTTGTTTGGATATAAAGACTGTCCTTTTAATCAAGATAAATGGTTTGAAACTGTTAGAATACTTGGTTTTCCTTTTTCCTCTAAATCACAGTCTGTTTAAGATCAACTTAATCAGCCGAGACAGGGAAATTGCGCTGTGTTTGGAAACGGACAGAAAGATAAAGACGGCCTGTGCGCTTTTCCTTCTCTCAGCCGGCTTTCAATTCTGCTCTGGGTACAAATCGTTTCTGCCCAGCAGATGCATTGCTAGTTAAAACACACCCACACACACACCCTCACACACATGCCATGACAACCATAGAACTCTACGGGCCACTCTCAGTTTTCCAGTGGGGAAACTGAGGCCGGTTTCCCCGGTATCATACAATTAAACAGATGGGACCCAGTGCTTAGGTCTCTTGTGTCAGGCCACTGGCATTTATCCCTGTTTCTCACCAGCTCTGTGAACCCAGATTTCAGCTTTTCCTTCTCTCCCCCCATACTTCCATAGCACGTTGTGCACCCCTCTGTGATTACAATACATTTACTCTATATTATTATCATATTATCTCTCTCATTAAAATCTGAAAGGCAAGAACTGCCTTTTAGCTTTGTTGTTGTTGTTGTTAACTGCGGGTCTGTCTGGTGCTCTGCACTGTGCCTGGGACAGTCTATTGAGTATGTAAATGACCGAATGGATAAAAAATGATCAGTCTGATTGATAGTTTTTCCTCACACGGATTCATGAAATGACACACAGGCTTGAGACATGGCTACTTTCTGCGCACTCATGATGCAGGCAGTTCGACCTGCTCCAGCGCCCTCCTCAGGAGGATTTCCATCACTGCAGCCTGCTCCGAGTCTCTCATGGGAGGACATGCACTTCCAGCACAGATGGGGAGTTTCTCTTGAAAGTGAGATCATTTTCATGGATCTCAAAGGATCTAGGATAGTCCATAGTGTATATTACTTTGGGTGTAATTTGTGGTTTTACTTTTGTTTGCCAGAAGTTCTGATTTTGAAAGACCACCCCAAATTAGAAGGAGCACATCGTGATTTAGCTCTTAGTTTGGCACACAATTCATGGAGGAATCCATGTTCTCTACAGCTAATTAACCCTACCATGTGTCTCGGCAGATTTCTGGACACCTTCTGGATCTACAGAGCACATCATCTCAGACTGGCTACTCCAGAAAGCGAGATGGTGATGACTTCAGGAGTCCAGGGGTGTGGACTCTTAGACTCCTCCCATTGCTCAGACCACAGGAAGTGGGCCTTTTTCCAAATGAGTAGAATAAAATTTTAAAGTAGTCATCACCCTTCTGGCTATTGACCTCTTACCTTCCCTTTATACCCAAACATCACTGATGTCTCCATTATTCTCAACTCCTTGTCACTCCTCAAAACTCCTGCAGTTAGAGCCCACCCCCACCACTTCTTATCTCCACAATGTTCAGCAAATTCCTGTACTATAACCTATGTTCTTGTTTCTTCTCCAGGTTGAATAACTAAAGATGAGCTGCATGCTGGAAAAATAGAAACAAATGAAGAGAATAATCAACTCTTAAGCCAAAAAGCCATTGGTAGCAACTCAGTACATATGTGCGTGTTGAGTTTCCCCACAGTTGAGAGGATAACCAAAGTCAAGGCCTGAGAAGAGGAGAGAGGAGAGGAAAGCAGAGACTAAGGGGGCAGGAGAAGGTGACATTGACAATCTTAAACTCACAAGTGCAGTTGGGTTGCTCTCATTGCTTCCATTGAGGATCACAAGGAAAAGAGGGGAAAGAGAATAAAAGACTTGCTTGCAAAGATTTTAGCCGTAGCACAGCTTTTGGAAAATCTCACCTCTCTCCTGTTTTTCTTCACCTGGAGATGATTGTTTTCTCTACAGACATCTATCTCTGTGTCTGCGTCTCTCTCATAGACGTAAACAGATCTTGGATGCCTCTGCACTGTATTGCAAGCCAGGGAGATGGACTGCACATGAGCCCGAGCTCCTACAAACCTGGATCCCTCGGGGTCCCTCTGCTCCTACAGGCCCCTGTGATTGTCTGCTGGATTTCCTTCACACCTGCCATCAGCTCTTCTACCTGGCCCCATGTCTGAAACTCACCAGGGACAGAATGCTGTTTCCGAAGTTCTCCCTTACTTTGTTGCATTAATCAGGATTCTGTCCGCCTGATAGGAAATCAACTCGATTTAGTCTAAGCCAAGAGGAGTTGATTGGCCCTTGTATCTGAAGAGCCCACAGGTTAGTTTGGTTAGGCGAGGATTTGAGGTTCAAATAAACAATCTCATCATGTCCCCTCCCTGCCTTCCTCCCCATTTCCTAGGTCTGCTTTCATCTGTGTTGGCTTCACTATTACAGACCATCTCCATGTGATGGGACTTCCCCAGGCCTTTAGGGTTCTCATAGCTCATGCTCTCGGAAGGATCGAAGACCTTTCAGACTTCCAGAATCCATATCTGCCCCTGCGAAAGGATTCGGATTGCCCACAGCTGGGCCACATGCCTATCCTGGAAGAGTGTCTCTATCCAGGGGAGTGGGACATCCTTGCGACCCTCAGCCATATATGGATCATAGGGGCAGGGGACACTGGCTTCTTGATTGAGAGTTCTACTAGAATTACATGGTGTGGAGCAGAGCAGTTCCCAAAAGGAAGTGCTATTGGCCAAACAAAGCAGTAACCATTGGCTACGACAATTACTGTACCTGAAATAATGGCACAAATTAACTCAGTAACTCTGAGGAAACGAAGGTAAACAAAAATGACAAATAAAAGGTAGTATACAATAAAAATATTTTATGCTAGTCCTTGCTGTCCTTGACCTTCTAGACTTCTAAAATGAAGTTCTAACAGAAAAGGGAGAATTTGTTTTGCTTGTCATCGTATTCTTAGTCCCCAGCACATAGTTTCTTTATACAAGAGTATCAAGTGAGGTGAAATTTAAAAGTAAGTCAGTGACTACTGAGTCACAGGGGCAAATAGCAAGAAAAGGTAGAATGATTTTCCTCATTGCAGGAAGAAGCACTTCAGTGAGCGCTCTCAATTATGGAATTGTAAGGGTGTGGGCGCCTGTCCGGGAGGAGGATAGATGCAATCAGTCGTGTGCTGGTAAATGTTTAACAGCTGGATCTCCAAGGAAACAACAACAATCCTGATTTGTAGCAATTGCTAATTCCTATTGTGTAAATATTCCCATCATGGTTGATTTCAAGTTACCAACGTGAGTCCCTGAGGGTAGAGCCGAGAAGAGATGCACGGATTGGTTCTCAGGAGCCTGTGTGAGCCGGCTCCAGCCCAGCACTGATGTAACCAAACCTTCCTCGTATTGATGAAGGCTGCTTCTCCCCGAGACTCTTTAGCCTTTAATATGAATCCTTGGAAGGGGTTCACCCATTGCATGTGGAACCTGGTGTTTTCCATGGGCAAGAGATCAAAATCTAAACCCCATAGCCCAGTATTTGAAATTATTTAAGCATAATCAGGTGGCCCAAAGTGGCGTTGACCGAGATTCTTGATCGGATAAGGACTGCAAGGATTCCAAAGAGAAACACCCCATGAGGAGAGCAGTTGCCTTGGTGACCTGAGCGCAACACTGATCCCAGGGGTCACTGAGGATTCCTGTGTAGCTGATGGCTGAGCCTACAAGCTGCTCTGTACTCATCCACCCGGGCAAAGGTGTTGTGTTTCAGGGGAAACAATGGTTAAGAATTTGAGCGTAACTAAAAATATTCGTGAAGTCGTGAAGGACACTGTGTGCACCACTTGGGCTCTGGCACATTTCAAGAGAGTAAAGACATCACCATAGCAGTGGGCAAACATTCTTTTGTTGGCGAGGTACTGGTCTTATCAGGAATGCATACCAGGAGTTTGCAATTAAGACTTAAGTGCTCATGGAGGGCATCCGTCCGGATAGGCTAAGTTATGCTGTGGTAAGAAGAGGTACTGAAGTTTCAGTGGCTTAACACAACATGGGGTTCTTTCTCACTCTCTGTGTATATCCATCACGAGGTCTCAGGCTGACGGTGATTGCTTCCTGGTACCTGCTTCCATCATTGCAGAGGCAGAAAAGGATGTGCAGATTCACACACTGGATCTTAAATGAGACAGCACTTCTCTCATTTCATTGGCCAAAGCAAGACCTCTAGCTGCACCTAACCCCACTGTGTGGGCAGGGTAGTGCAGTCCTAGTGTGTGAAGTTGGAGCTGGAAAACAGCACCAACAACCACAGAAGTTGATTGAAAATTCTAATTACTTTTTCTCCCTTAGCCTTTGGAAGAAGGAACCAGGCTTGTTTGATGTTTGAACTGAATAAGCCCGCAGAAGCTTGAACAATTCAGTTGCAGGAAGACCTAAAGGGGATACTAACCCTTCTGGTATAGGGGAACCTCTAGCAATGAAGTGAGCTATTATCTGGAAAGTGCAAAATATAAAGAGAGGAGGCAGTTTTGGTATGGCAAAGGGCAAAATAAATCAAATCAGGTGCATGTTGAATGAACAAATGAATGAGTGAAAGTTCATTCAAATGGAATCATACCTCTCCCCTGCAAACATCTTTCATGACTTTTCTTGGATATTTTCCCGTGGAGATCCTCTTCCTTTCATTCAATTACGTTATTATCGTAGGTGAGAATAATCATTTACCCTCCTCCCTTGATAAGAAGACACCATCATCAGCTTTATCCCTCTCCCAATAGGTTTTATGGATGAAACGGAAAGATTTATTTTTTTAATAAATGAGGCCAAATCCTGAATGGGAGCCATTCAAGCATGAGATGCAATAAAATTAGAAAAACTTCTACTTTATCCCAGAGCACAGAAATTTACAAATTGCAGAACTCTTTCGTCCTAGTTTGTTGAATTATTCTTTAAAAACTCCAAATGCAAAGTATTCTTTTTGCAGCATGACAAACAAAACAGAGATATACAAGGAAAAGCTGAAAATCTCTGTCCCACCACGTCACCCCCTGAGGTAACCAATGTGAACAGTTCGGTGTGGCTCCTTCCACACCTTTTTCTGTGCTCATAAACACAGACACATCTCCACCAAGCACAGACTCCTATAGAGGATGCGTCTTCCTTTTCTCCCCTCCCACTTTCTTTCCTTTCTCCCCTCCCCTTTCTTTCTTCTTCCGTAAATGAGATCTCAGTATACACATTGCTCAGAAACTTGTTATTCTAATTCAGTATTTTATGAACATCTCTCTAGGTTAGTGTTCTTCAAACTGGGGGTTTAACCATTTATGTATCACAAAATTAATTTACTGGGTCCTGACCAGGAATTTTTAAGTAAAGTAACATAGACTAGAAGTTACTGGAGAACTCTGAATGCAGTAAGGATAAGCATTGTTCTATGAGAACCGTATTTCAGATGGGTATATAGAGTTCTCTCATCTATAAAATGGGGGTAAAAATAGTGCCCATTGCAGGAGTTGCTGATAAGATTAAATGAGCTATTACATTCAGGTGCCTCTTAACCACGAGGAGACATTCGGAAAAATGCGTCGTTAGGCGATTGCATTGTTGTGCCAACGTCATAGAAGGTACTTACACAAACCCAGATGGTATAGTCTACCACACAGCTAGACTATATGGTACTAATCTTATGGCACCACCATCTTACATGCGGTCCATCCATCATTGACAGAAACGTGGTTATTGGGCCCATGACTGTGTTTGTAAAGTGCTTAGAACAGCAGCTGGCACCATGGTATAGACATCTCCTCCTCCTCCTCCTCCTCCTCCTCACTAGTCTCTGCATTGTTTCTAACAGGACGGTGGAGAATGGCATCCTATTTGCGTTTTGATTTGCACTTGCCTGTTCACTAGTGAGACTGACCCTCTTTTTCATACGTTTTCATATAGGAATACTGGATACATTTCCTGTGTGTTATCCGACGCCAATCTGTCTGCTGTTCATTCGATTAAAAAGTTCCTTTGTCTTTCTTTGTACTGCAAGGATATTAACGCTTGACTCTTGGATAATGGCAAACACCTTTTCCCATCTGTCATAGACCCCTTGACTTTGTTTACCATGTGCTTTGCCGTTTAGACACTGTTGATCTTTGATATAAAATGTACTTAGTTTTTTTTAATGACTTTTAAGTTCCTTTCTTGCTTAACAAGAACTTTCTCACCCAATGGCTAGATAAGTATTCGCCTAAATTTTCTCCCAATAATCATTATTCCTCTGTGTTTTTTACATTAGATCTTTAATCCATCTGAAGTTTATTTTCGTCTATGGCCTGAAGTAAGAGACTAACATTGCGTTATTCCAGATGAATAGCCAATTATTCCAGTCTCATTCATAAAATAAACCATTCTTTCACGAATGAATTTAAACCACCTTCATCGTGTATTAAGTTCCTGTATATACTGGGATTTGTTTCTCTCCTCTTTCCCACCGGTTCCTTTGACCAGTCCTGGGCCACTACCACACTATTCTGATCGCACCAATTCATACAGGGTCTCTCACTTACTCTTCTTTGTTCTACATTATCTTAGCAATTCTTACACATTGATGTTTCAAGATAAAATTTCAAATCATGTTGTCCATTTTCATTAAAGAATCCTTTTTATAGGAAGTTAATTTAATTTTGAGAAAGATTGACTTTTTTGTGATATTAACTTATTCTATCCATTTATTTCGATCTTATTTTATGTTTTCCCTGTACTCGTCACATAGACCTTTTTTGTTAAGTTGATTCCTTAGCAATTGAAATTTTCTAATGTGAGCATTAATGGAATTTTCTTTTAAACTTCCTTTTCATTCTAAATAACTTGCTAGTACGAAGGCAATTTTTGCATTTTTGTGTATGTTTTAGACTTTTGTGTGTGTGTGTGTGTGAGAGGAAGATTGGCCCTAAGCTAACGTGTTGCCAATCTTCCTCTGTTTGCTTGAGGAAGATTGTCACTGAGCTAACATCTGTGCCAGTCTTCCTCTGTTTTCTGTGGGACGCTGCTGCAGTGTGGCTTGATGAGTGGTGTGTAGGTCCACACCCAGGATCCAAACCCGCCAACACTGGGCTGCCGAAGCGGAGTGCACGAACTTAACCCCACTATACCACCAGCTCCCTTTTAGACTTTTTAAAAAGATTTAAATTTGCCTTTTAATTCTAATAATTTAAAAAAATTATTGCCATATTTTTTTGTGTGTTCTAGGCATATGGTTATGTAATCTATAAATAAAGATAATTTGCTCTTTTCATTTCCAAGATTATACCACTCATTTTCTTTTCTTTTATAATTGCATCAGCTAGAATTGCCAAAACAATGTTGAATGTAAGCGATGCTTGAAGGCTCCCTATTTTCCTTCTTTTCACTGAGATTGCTTCTTATTTTACATGGAGTCAGATAGTGGGCCGTAGGCTTTGACACTAGTGTTTATCACGCTCAGAGAATTTCTGTTTATTTCAGCAATAGTTGTGATTGGTGATATTTATCAAAAGCCTTTTCACTGCCTACATATTTAATTTGTTGTAATGAATTTTATAGATAAATGTTTTAATATTGATCTGTCTTGTATTCCTGGAACAAATGACTAGTTTGAATGCAAAGAGGGGAAAAGAAGTAAAAGAAAAGGAAGAGAAAAGCTGTTTGTGCATGAATGTGTGTAGAGAGAAAGAAAATAGACGCAAAACACAAATAGCAAATGTGTTATTACTGACATGTGGATTTATCAGGAAAAAAAGAAAAGAAAGGAAACCTTCAAGAATGTGAAACAAACAAAATGAAAACAAAACCTTGTTTTCCAATCAACCTGATGACTCTTTTAGCAAAATACCAAGGGGAGTTATGCCTTCTGATCCCCTAGCAGATGAGCATTAAAAAGAAACAACAGGCCCAGAATGGAGTCACTTGTGCTAAGCCCTGCTGAGACGTGATGTCTAACCTAACTGCAGTGTCAGCCTCTCCCGGGAGTGGAATTTCCTGACCAACACTAGTCAGGTCATCTGCCTGAGAAGACCCCTGCCTTCCCCTAAGGGAAGGTGACCTTGCCTGAAATAATCCACTCTTTAACTTCTCTGTCCCACCCCCTTTCTGCCTACAAAGGCTTTCCATTTTTGTATAACTCCTTGGAGCTCCTGTCTATTTGCTGGATGAGATGCTGCCTTATTCATGAATCACTGAATACAGCTGATTAGAGCTTTAAATTTCTCATTGAATTTTTTTTTTGCTGAGGAAGATTGGCCCTGAGCTAACATCTGTTGCCAATCTTCCTCTTTTTTTTTTTTTTTTTGCTTGAGGAAGATTAGCCTGAGCTAACATCGGTGCCAATCTTCCTCCACTTTATATGTGGGTCACCACCATAGCATGGCTGACGAGTGGTGTAGGTCCATGCCTGGGATCCAAACCCACAAACCTGGACTGCCAAAGCAGAACATGCCAAAAATAACCACTACCCCATAGGGCTGGCCCCTGGGTTGAATTTTTGTTCTTTAACAAGATAAAGTATTTTCTATCTGGTGGACACAGGTTTTGGCATATTTGTGTAAAGCTACTGGGGGAAGATGTTAACGGTGGTCTTCTCAGTATTTGAAAAGGGCTGTAATACTACCTACTGTACCTACTACTAAATAAGTTAATTATTTGTCTCTTCTAGTGCCTATATTTAATTCGTCATTAAGTAGAGTTATTTCTAGATCTTGAATACCTCTCAAAGCTGACTGTGTCTCTTTCTCCAGAGCCACTGCTTTAGGTACTGCCTCATAATTTTCCACCTAGAATGAGAGACCACTGAGCTTGAAGGGCAAAGATCTGAGGGACTGAGCCTGACACATGGCCACCATAGAGCTGGGCATGACAAAGTGGAACTGGGGAAGGAGGCAAATGCAGAGACTGTCAGCTCTGAGCGCATGTTAGAATCACAGAGTCAACCCAGACCCCAGCCCAGATATTCTCACCAAATTGGGTCAGGGTGGGGCCTATGCATTGTAGTTTTAAAAGCACTCTAGCCCTGGGCAACTTTAGTGCACCTCCTGGGTTGCCAACTACTCCAGCTGTGGTTCTTCAAGAGCGGTCTCTGGACCAGCTACATCAGCATCACTTGGGAACTTGTTCGACATGCAAATTCCGGGTCCCGCCTAGATCTACTGACTCAAACACTTTGGGGGTGGAGTCCGACAATCTGCTTTATAACAAGCCCTCAGGAGGTTCTGATTCTGGGTGAAACCACGGCCAGAGAGAGTTGCAAAGTGGTTAGAGAACCACACGCCTAACGGATCACTGACACCAAAACAAAGACCATTCTGAGGGCCGAATGTCAGATCTGAGATAACACTTCTGATCGCCACAGAGTGGCCAAGGATGATGTGGCTCCAAGGAGAGAGGTTGACTTCACTTGACGAGGGGATCAGAGCTGTCCTAAAGCAGTTTCAGTGAAGAGGTGAGGGTGGGAGGCACGATTCTCAGGGTTAAGGGGGAAAAAGGTGAGAGTGGGCATGGCCTGCTGTTGCAGACCCATGGCCAGGAAAGGAGGCAGAACCCTGGAGCTGAAGCTGCAGGCGGCAGTTCGGTTCATGAAAGAGGATTTTGTTTGTTTTCCTTTTAGGAACAGATGATGCCTTAACAGGTTTGGAAACAGAGAAATTCCTACACAGAGATAAGGATTCTTTCTGGAAATTAAAAAAATAAAGCGATTCGTCATTTTCTTGACTCGCACTGACCTCCTTTCTGATCAGCAACGGTGCAACCTTTATGTTCTTTGCTGTTTAAAATTAGTTCTCGGCTTGACATTTTCTTTCCGCGCATGAATTTGCAGAGAAGATGCTTCTTTGCACAGCTTTCTGCCTCTTGCCTGCCCCTCCCTCAGCCCTCCCCAGGTCCACTGTCTTATTCATGACGTTCACAGTCTCAGACCTTGTGCCGCGGCTTGTTCATGTTTGGTTCCAGCACATTTTCTTTGTTCCCAGATTAACCTTCCAGCTCCCTCTGTCATCACCCACTGGGGCACATCTGGGGGTCCTATTTTTAGGACTTCTACTGTAAATCTCTCACACAAGCTGCTTCCTGCATTGGCAACCTCACAACAAAAAGGCCTCCTTAATTAACATAATTACTGTAGTTCCCGCATGCGTAATTCTCTTGCCCCAGAACATCAATTCACCATGCAGGCTCTGCAGGATGATGTGACCCAGGACCAAATGTGATCAGGAATTGGGGTTTCTTTGCCAATGTTTTGTAGCGTCCATGTCCCTCTCAGGGAACCCGAGTTAGGGGGAACGCTGCGGGGTTGGATGGCAGGTTAGGAAGACCGTGATGCCACAGTTAGTCAATAATTCAGATCAAGAGCTGATCAGAGGAGGAAAAACTGGGCCCTGGCTTAAAATATAGAGATTAGTGTCTCATGGACTGGTTTTATTGCTAATTATTTTGTTTTCATTTTCTGCTGTGTAAACGGAACCCTGGCGCCCAACCAGGGACCCCCTATCGTCTCGAGGCGAGAGTCCGTTTGCAAGAGCGATGGTGCCGAGGCTCCCAGATGCTGTAAGGGCATCACCATCGCAGGCTTCTTTCAAGGAGAGCATCTCTCTTGAGAAGCATGGCATTGTACTCAGGACTCATGATCTTTGCTCTGATTTACAAGCCTGAAGGACTCATACTACCTCATACGACAGGTTGCTGCATGTCCTTCACCAAAATACAGGGGTGCCCTTGGGGTAGGGAAAATGAAGTGTCACCTGACAGCTTGGATGTACCGGTTGGTGGTTATTTACAATAGTTTTGCTCTTTTTATAAACAGTCCTTTGATTCCAGCATAACTTAGATAATGTTGAAAAGGAAACATCAAGCTCACAGACATGGAGTAGCTGTACCCAGGTATTGATCCATACAATATTGACTGCTAACGCGACGATTGTAGCATAGAATTTCTAAAGTCCTAGTCTGAAATATTTGTATTTTTTTACTGTATCTGTTCAGTTTTCTTCTGTTGCAAGTAACAGAAAGCTCAGATGTGTAGAAACCAAAGGAAAAAAAAGAAAGAGAGAGAGAAAATTTATTGGTGTACGTCTCTTAGTTCAGAGCCGCTTACAGCTTCGTGCATGGTGAGCTTCATGCAGAGCTGGTTGTAGCTTGATGCATGGGTTGATCTACAGGTTCAAATGAAGTGATCAGGACTTAATTTCTCTTCTTTCTTGCTATTTGGCTTTGGCTCAGCCAGGCTGTCTCCTCCTGGTGACAGGATAGCTGCAGAAGCTCCAGCCTGTGAGGCAGTGCAGAAACACAGCACCGTGGACAGGAGCATGGGCTCTGGGTCGGTGCACCTGGATTCTAATCTCACTAACCGGGTGACTAAACAAGTTACCTTTCATCTGCAAGCCCCACGGTCCTCAACTGTGAAAAGGGCTCCTAATAAAATCTACCACTTGTGGTGGCTGAGTGAGGATGAACTCAGATAAGTTACGAGCACTTGAAGGCTCCTGGCACCTAGCACCCTCTGTTAACTATTGTCAGTGTTGTTATTCTTCTTCTTGCTTCAACTCCACTAGGAAAGAGTGTCTGCCTCTCTCCCAGAAGTTACAACAAAAGAACATTCCATCCTGCTGAGCTCCCATGGCCACAGTGATTTGTTCCTGGGTGGACAAGATCCAGGTGGTGCAATCAGAGTGAACCTCAGGACTTTTGCTTGGACCACAGCAGCAAAACTCTTCCACTTTCTTTGAACAGTGCCTCAGGCAGTTTTGAGGCTTGGGATGGCTATAGCTATTTTGCTACAATAAGACAACCCTGCCTGGGGATGAAGTTGTCACAAAGGGGATTGTCAGGTGGAGGACAATCATCAAATAAGAGCCAGAGCTCCAGGAACATCATGAGCTTCTAGATCAAACCATACGTGAAGTCCTGTTCCACTATTCCAATAGGCCTGTTCCTATACCACTGAATTCAGTTCTGTGTGCCTGTTTGTTGAGTTCTCTATTACTTGCATTCAAAGCCTCCTTACTAATACAGGAAGCACACATAGTTTGTCAACTAAGAACATAAAAATCAAAGTAAAACATCCCAGATCAAATCCACTAATATTATTTAATAAAGGGGCATTTTATTATCAATAAAAGTAGAAGTGATGTAATTTTGGAATATAGAATAGTCCTTTAAATTGAATACATTTGGCTTTTTGAAAAAATTATTTCTAATCTGTTGCAGACCAGAAAAAACTACATCATGAATTTTACTGGCTCAGGGACCAGCTGTTAGGGATGAATCAGATAATAGACATAAAATGCTCATCGCAGGGCATGGTGCCCGCCGTAGGTACTCCACAGAGGGCAGCTGCGTATGCTCTGAAGAGGCCTGGGGAGGTCGGGCTGTGGTCTTTATGCAGGGAAGGGAGGAGAAAGTCTCTCTTACATTTGTTTTCCCCAGAGAACCTAGCACAGAAATTAATCAATGTATGTTGAATGAATGAAGGACCTCCTGTTGCGGATGATGAAAAGTCTTATAGAGCACAAAAAGACAGCAAATACAAAGGAGAGAGATCAACCGCCCATCCTCAGGTGGTAGGTGTTCTCAGGAATCCTGGGGCAGAGGTCAGAGCCCATGAGCCTTTCCCAGCCTGGACCATCCTGTCCTGTATGCGTACGCCAGAAGTGGGCAGTCTGAGGACAGAGGACATAGCGAGCGGAAGGCCTCTGTGTGGTATGCGGGAGGCTGCAGTGTCAGGGTGGTGACCGTCAGAAGTAGGGCAGGTGAACCGGGGTCCAGGTAAGTGAGATTCTTATTCTTCTGTAAAATGAGGGAAGCCGTGACATAAGGAACCAGCTGTGGAGGAGGGAAAAAAGGTAATTTGGGGTCTTCCGCTACTCGTAAGCTACAATGTAAAGTATGTTTGGTACAGGTTACACCTAGGGGGAATTTGCGGTGCTGGGGAAGCTCTTTTAATAAATCCCCAATCAGTAGTTTGAATGTTTATCTTCACCATGGAAGTTTTGTTGCACAGCTAGTCTAATAGTGCGTGATTAGGGAGTGGTGATTTTAGAGGATGTCAGTTTTGTCCCTGGCAGAGATCCTAATCCCAAATTTCAGGATCCTCATCAGGTGTAGAATGTGGTCTTAGGAGATGCAGAGAATACAAATGGGAGCAGCCGACAGTCTCCGCCCTCAAGTGGCTTAGAGCCTTTTTATGAAAATGGTACCGTACTTGTGAACATAGGAATCCAACTTGCTCTCCCACCCTTTACAATGAAGATTTCAGATGTTTTCCACTGAGATTACAGTCCTGAGCCCCTGCCTCTCTTAGCTGATGATCTTGCCTCTGTGTTTACAAAGAGGAGACAGATGGGAATGCCCTCCCCATGTCCGTTTGCACCTGTTTCCTTTTCATCTCCTGTTAGAATGCAGGAATGTCCCTCCTGCACGCAAAGGCCAACTTTGCTTTGAAAGGAGAGGCCCTTCCACTCTCTCCTTTGCAAGGAGACACATTCAATAGAGTGTCCTCCATATCCTGCATTGTAAATCCCTCGCTCTTTATTGGATGACGCCCCTCGAAATGCAAACATTAACAGCAGAGCTGTACTGGAGCCAGCTGATCCTGGCTTCAGAATCTGCCTCTGAGCATCTCTTCCTAACTTCACAGCCTGTGATATCACAGGGGTAGCTTGAAAGCAACTCAGTGAAAATATTGACACTGCAGAAATTGGGCAACGTTACAAACCAGGGCTTCCCCCGCAGAGGGCCGGTTGTTAAACACACACCAACACATCACTGATGAAAACAAACAATAAGTATAACTCATTAAAAAAGAAACTTTCCTGGAGCCCAAATCGTCCTTCTTCCCTTGAGTAGTCAAACATCCCAAAGGCTTGTCCCACCCATGCCATTGCTACTCTATCGCCCTCCCATATTTACCCTTCGACCCTCCACATTATAGTTTCTGCCCCTCACAGGCAACTGAAACCCCCTTGCTGAGGGCCCAGGGACCTCCATGTTTCCCGGGCCAGTGGACACGTCTTTGTTCTTATCAAATGTGGGTTCTTAGATGCATTTGGCATCGACGGCTACATCCTTCCTGGAACATTTTGATTCTTGGCTGCTATGATTCGAAGATCTTTTGTTTTTTCCTTCTGTGAAACGGTTTCTTTTTCTCAGTCCCTTATGCTTGTTCCGCCTTCTTTACCAAACTTCTAAATGCTGAGGTTCCTTGAGGCTTAGATGTGAACTTCCCTCTCTCTCTGGACTCTCTCCTACGTGAGCGTCTTGATTCCCACCTATTTAAGTACCACCTTGCTAGTGGTAACTCTCGAATTTCTCTCTAAAGCCCAGGCCTTTCTTCTGAGTCCAAATCTGCTTATCCTTCTTGACTCGTTCATTGGGATGTCACAGAGAACACTTGAACTTAGCATAGTCAAAATGAAATTCTTGAATTTCCTCCCCCCAAAGAAAACCCTCCCACCGCAACACAACGCGCACTCTCCCAACGCACACTCTCCCAGCACACAGCCACAAGGCTTTCCGCATCCATGTATGTTACCACTTAATTACTCAACTTGAATTTGAATTTGAAAACATAGCAGCCACTTTTGATTTCTCCTTTTCCCTCTCAACTGATGCCGCACCTAATCTATCATCAAATACCTTCCATTCTGTCTCCGCTTCTCCTCTTTTCTCCAAATCTATTGTGGCTACATTGGCTCTAGGGTACCACCATCCCATCCAGATTTCCAGAATTCCCTTCTTTCTCTTCTGATCGCACTGCCTTTCTTTTAGTTCTTACCATTTGGCATGCTTCCTCCTCCCTCTGCCCCTTTGCACATGCTGTTCCTTCTATCTGGAATGTTCTTTGCCTGGTTAATCTCACTCCCCTTCAGACCACTCCACTGAATTCCTGCTACCCCTGACTAAGGTAGGCACTTCTTTTAGACTCTCTTCTAGGACCAAGTTCTTTACTTTGGAAATTTCTACCATAGTTGCAGTTTTAGTTTTTTATGAGTTAACGAATGTCTGTCGTCTCCACAGATCATGAGAATCAGGAGGGCAGGAGTGGTTCCTTGTTTTCCCTCCAGAGCTTGAACAGTGCACAGCTCAGAGGAGACATTCAATACATAGCTGTCGAATGAATGAATAGAAATGCAGTGGTCCCCTCTTATCCACAGTTTTGCTTTCTGTGGCTGCAGTTATCCGTGGCCAACAGTGGTTGGAAAATATTAAAAGGAAAATTCCAGAAATAAACAATTCATAAATTTCAAATGGTGCACCATTCTGGGTAGCGTGATGAAATCTCCACTGTCCTACTTCATCTCTCCTGTGGCGTGAATCATCCTTTTGTCCAGCATATCCATGCTGTACTCACTGCCCATCCATTGGTTTGTTAGTTAGGAAAAAACAGTATATGTAAGGTTCAGTACTATCCGTGGTTTCAGGCATCCACTGGGGGTCTTGGAACATATCCCCCACAGATAAGGGGGACTACTGTAGTATTAATAACACAAATGTCAAGTTCAGAGGAAGAAGATATGAATTGTGCCAGCGCGGTCAGAGGAGCTGGGGACCCGACACATTTCCAGACCTCCGTCCAAGGGCCTCCACTCACAGTGAGAGAGCTTGGCAGCAAGTGAACATAACGAGTGGGCTGTTCTCCAGGTCCCACTCCCCAGCAACAGAGGGGGTCTGCAGAGTGCTCTCCACGCGAGCTCTGTGTCTAGAGGCATCGTCTGCTTCTACCAGTGCATTTATAGATCCTGACAACTTGGACAAAAATGCTAGTTTCTCAGCATCCTTAGCATGTGGTTATAAAGCGTACCTGCTCTTCGTGGTGATCTTATCCAAGACCCATTTTTCATAGTCTTGGTTTATCTGTTTAAATTTTATTCAGGAGTGAACTGATTGTCCTATGGCTTCTCCAACCTTGACTGCCTTCCATAGGTTGTATCTCATTGTAGACCAGCCCCATTCCTGCTCACCCTGCCTCCTCCTGAATACCCCACGACCTCACAGCAGCGTGCAGAGAAACTGATCCCCAAACTTCTCTCAGCTACCTTCTCAGCGCCCTTTTCTAGGTTCTTCTCTTCAAATTCCACATGGTAGTGTCAAATAGAGCATGTTTCAACCTCTTCACCTCCTGACCAGTTAGCGCTTTCACTCAAAAGCACATCCAATTTTAGACCAACAGAGATTAGAGATTTCCATAATGCTTCAAGTTCTTTCACTTCCCAGTCTCTTTTGAATCGCAGAGTTTCTCTTTTAAGATTCAGTATTCTTATCAGAAGCAACGGATAAGAAGGAAAAAGTACAATAATGAAGAATTGTATCTGCCACAGGAGGAATGGTACAGTGGGCCTGCTAGGACTTCTATTGGGATTAAGGAAAATCAAACAAGGTGGGTTAGAAAGGAACGTTTCCATGAGACCAGAGAACGTTAACAAGTGAGCCTCTGCTGACAGAGCCACTTGCTGGAGGGGGCCAGGAATAACAGTGATGGTGCCGCCAGTTGGCAACTCCATTTCATTTACCTGCAAATATTTAATATGCTGCTAACCTATATTTCTTTGCCCCCCCCAATCAATCACTTTTTTAATTGAAGCATTTTTTCCATTCAATTAAATGACATGCTTTGGCACTGGATTAGTCATTCATTGGTTGCATTAGCACAAATGAGTTGTACAATAGCTGTGAAAGCTGTATCACCAGTGTTTGGACCAGGTGCTTGCTGTCGCCCAGTCACGCTTGCTGCTGCGTTTGCACGGCCTTGTACAATCTCCTCTGGTCCATCTGTGTCTCTCCCATTGGAATACAGGGCTCTCTCTGTCTGCACCTCCACAATGAGCTGGATGGGGCTGGAACAATGTGCTTCAGTCCTTCCTGACTGTCTGGCTTGATTACTGGACTCCAGGGAATTTTTTGTTTTTATCGTCTGTGTCTTCCCAAAGGGGCCCTTTGGGAGCCATTTTCTAGTTCTGAATTAGAAAAGAGTGACCTTTACCAGTTACGGCAGAGAAACTCATTCTTTACCTGCTGGACACATTCAAGAAGTGTTTGGAAACAAATCGCTATAATAGACACATAATTTTGATACGATCGCTTGTCACTGACTTAGCTTTTACACATTACAGACACTTGCAGTCATATCTGATTCTTAAAGCGGAGAGGCCCAGGGGCAATCTGCGTGTTGAGCTTCTTTAACAAATGGTAGCCATGTCGTTCCTTTTGTTCTCTTTGCAGAAAAGAAAGCGTGTCTTTTTTCCAAATGAGGAAAAGGCCTTTTAGTCATTCATCAGCTATGTCAATAAACACTCTGAATCCCAGGACATGAGTTCGGCCCTCCTGGAGACTCTGATGACATATCCTTATACAATTATTCTTCACCAGTGTCATTTTATTGTATCGATAATTTTTTTGGTTTCAGTTTTTAAGTTCAATGATACTCTGATAACAGATTAGAACGACACTGTCCAACGTGATAGCCACTGGCCACATATGGCTATTGAGCCCTTGAATCGTGGCTGGTCCAAATTGAGACATGCTGTAAGTGTAAAATACACACCGGATTGGAAAATTTAGTACAAAAAAAATGTTTTAATAATTTTTATGTTGTTTACATGTTGAAATGATAATATTTTGGATATATTGTATCAAGTAAAATATACTCTTAAAATGGATTTCACCTGTTTCTTTTTACTAACTTTAATGTAGCTACCAGAAACTTAAAAATGACATCAGGTACGTTTGTGGCTCACATTATATTTCTGTTGGATGGAACTCCCTTACACATTGCCCAAAATGTGTTCCAATTAACCCTTCACAGGACACTGTTGACCCAGGTTTGGAGACACAGCCCTCAAAATCAGAAGCTATAACTTACAGGGTAGCTTTGAACAGGTTAGCAGATTCACAATAGACACATTCAAGTGCGTTTACATAAAGCTTGTCGAATCCGTCCTCCAAGGGCACATATATGCTTGTGTTTACACACTGGAATTGATGGGGTGCATGTGACTGAGGCTGTGGGGGTGCTTCTCTCTTTCCGTTTTCTTATGGGGCTGGTTCCCACCTACCACGCCTACAGGCCCATGCAGAGAACAGGAAAGCGCTACGCTACCGTCAAGGGGAGACACCAGCTCTGTTTCTCGGCCAATAATCAGACAGCTCTGGGGGTGCAATGTTGCGCCTCTAGTTCTAACATCCCAGGGTTGTGCCCCCCCTCAAAATCCCCAGTCAAGCCCTTGCACCCATGTTCTTAGCTCTGTCTCCAGGCTGGTCCCCTCGTGCTGCCTATAGGCTCTCCTGGCTTGGCTGCTTGGCTAACCCTTGCATTTACCCAGTAGCCTGATAGTCACACCTCCATCCTTTAATCCCTTAATACCTCCGTGGTCCAGTCACTTCCTGGGCAAAATACAGGTCAGGCAGAGCTGGTGGATCAGGAACCCTCACAGCTCAGAAGCACCTTAAGAAGAACAGAGGATGAGCCAAGTGCCAGTTTTGTGGCTTTAAAGCCCCTTCAATCATGTTGCAAGAGGAGGCAAGATCAGAGTTCAGGGGGCCAAAACGGTAGAGGTGGGGCACAGTTGACCAGAGTAGGAAGAAGATATGGTGTGTGGTCTTTTATTGTTTCTAGTTTCTATTTTGGCGAAACAAAATGAAATCTTAACTCACTAACATTCGTGGAATAAACAGAACCATGAATTATGCTTCACTATCAATGTGGTAGATTTTAGGAATAGTAATATTCCATTTCCCACCATATTTTTGGACAGTTACAATTTTTCTTTCCTCTGGAACTTCCAGAAATTATAAGAAATTGAGAGGCAAATTGTAATGTGGGAAAGGGGAGCATCTAGTCACCAATCTGCCCGTCTGCATAGTCATGGTGAAAGGATGAAGTTCTGATGCATGAGGGAGTCAGAAACTCAACTAGATGGAGAAGGTCATTCAATTGCCATCAAAAGCCATTTTGCACTGACCTGAAATGCTTTGAGGGTGAGACTACCGAGGAGCTCCACGGGGCTGGGCTGTGTCCTGGCGGGTTCTCGGGGAAGGTGGGCTCGGTGGCAGATGACCATTCACCCTCTTTTCATTGGCATCTCTATCAGAGCCACTCTTCAGAGGGACAGATTTTGTAGCTTCTTCTTCTCCACATTGCTTCCTACAGACACATTCCATCTAAAGAGGGAGCAAATTTGATACGAAAGCCCTTGAGAAAAAATAAATTAGGAAAATCAGTGGTATTGTTTCACAGACTCTCTTTTCCAAATATAACAGAGTAGGGAGAAAGGCAGTTAGAGCCCTTCCTCCCGGGACCTCCAAGATGCTGGGTTTTATTCTCCGCTTTGAGCCCAGGAGCAGGGCTAAAAAGAGGACAAAGGCACTTCTAGTCTTTCCATTTAGGGCTACGGGGCAGAGCTGGACACAGCCTTAGGGATCATCTGATCCAATGTTCTCTTTGCATATGTGGTTTCTGAGGAAAACAGGGGTAAGGGGACTTTCCTGGGGTCTCGTGCTTCAGGATTTCAGGGGTCTTTCTCTAGGTAAAGGTCAGTGAGATGAGAAATCAAGGTGAGCACTCAGGACGATCCCTGTGCAGCTGAGCGGTGGTTT
Organism: Equus caballus; assembly: GCF_041296265.1. Classification (NCBI taxonomy): domain Eukaryota; kingdom Metazoa; phylum Chordata; class Mammalia; order Perissodactyla; family Equidae; genus Equus; species Equus caballus. Next base: position 57,186,072 of record NC_091694.1, on the reverse strand, counting down.
CACACTCAGCAAGCATAGCTTTGCTCTCTGCACCTGAACGTTTGTATTTAGGGGCACTTTAAACTAAAATATGCATCTCCTCAAAACGACAATAGGTTCTCTGAGTCACTCTTTGAAAAAGACCTTGGCTCTGGTGCCTGTAAGCCCCTTTGCCCTGGGCCAGTCGTCTCCCTTCTCTCCTCCCTTCCTCTTGCAGCTTCCCACACTCTGCATTGCCCTCACCTGGAGCACATTCTTCCCTTCTCAGCCCATCCCAGTTTAGGGTCTCCTGTAGTGAGCTGACTCTCAATCCCTTTCTTTAGAAAGCCGCTCCTCTGTTTACTCCTTCTGCCCAGTTAGCCTTGGATCTGATATGTCCAACCCACTTGCAAGGGCTTAAGGAGCACCATCTTGGTGCCAGGACTGTCCTATGCACCAGCAGCACAGCAGTGATAGACGCAGGTCCCTGCCCCCAGGGCGCTCGCATTCCAGTGGAGAAGGCGACCCTGGGGCCCTTGCTTTCCCAATGATGCTTTGGAATTACTCACCTGTCATGGTCTGCGCTTTCTTTTAATGGTTGGGCCTCTCTGGAGGGCAGGACTACCTGCATATGTGTGGTGTCTATCCTTCATCACACAGGAACCACTCAGCACGGGACGGTCTCCGACTTCACAGCCACGCCTTCTTCACTCGGCAGGAGATCCATGTCTCCTCTGAGTGCAAACCGGAGGGCCCCTCTCATACCTGTCTTTGATCTGGTAGCTGGTGTGTTCCTTATTTCAGATGCGTCCCCTCAGGAGTCTTTCTCCTCCTCTCCATTTCCCGATTCCTGCCCAATGGTGTCACCACTTTTAGTCACCCAGGTTGGATATTTCAGGGTTTTCTTTGATCCCTTGCTTCTTTCCTACACTGTCAGAACTCTTACTATATTTTAAATTGTCAGCAAGTGGAGCTGATCCCTACTATCATGTGGTTGGATTTTTTCCTTTTCCCAAATCCCATTCACCCCCTTCTAATTAAGACCTTTATCTGCTTCCAGGCTGGATTACTGTAAAGGTCTCCCAATAGGACTCTGTGTCTTCAGACTTTCCTCTCCTAAACACAAAAAGTTGACTCCACACATCAACCTCCTCGATCAAAATACTTTCAGTCATTTCCGTTCGTGCACAGGCTAAGATCCAATCGTCTTGCTCCAGCATTCGAAGTCCTCCACAACCCAGCTGTCGCCCACAGCGCCAATCTCAGCTCTCACAACTTCTCCCTTTGACACTTTTGCCACCACTAAATGATTGTTTCTCTGAGACGTGTCTCCTCGGCCCCTCTGAGCTTCGGCTCCATCCCAGGCTGTTCTTCTTGTCTCCATCCCAGCCTTTCTCTAGGCCCTGTGTGCATTTTCCTCCTCCATCAGGCCAGCTCTGATCAATGTCTCTTGTCTCCATTCCTGCATCCCTTGGAACAGGCAACCCTGTTCCATTTCTTGTGTCCCTATTACAGAGTGAATGCCTAGAAGCTAAAGGATCTCTTAGTTGTCCTCTGTGCTCAGAAGACGGCAGCACCTGCAGCTTCCTGTTCCCTGGCCTCAGCCTCTGAGGACCAGGGCTGCCATGCAAATCTGCGTTCATGTGATCCAAGCCCCTTTTCTTGCCTGAGAGACACACCTGGGTCAAGTCACCTTCTGTGGGTTCTAGGAACCTACCTGTCATTTTGTCAGCTGAAGTGAGGGGTTCTCCCAATGAGACAGAAAGGCATGGACAATTTTTCTTTCATTTTCCAGCTGATGAATCTGATGCTCCAAGTGTTTTAGTGACTTGCATAAATTTACACAGGACAGAAATTCACGCCGTGACATAAAGCCTAGTCAAGTGTGCAAGCACATAGTGATGGTGGAGCCACGTCAATAACTCTCTCCAGCTTCCTTAGAAGAGCTGACTTGGCCTTTTGAATTTTACCGTCAACTTCAGCTGAGAGAAAGGGACATTTTCTTTATTTCCAAGTTGGATTCATTGACTGGGATGGTTTTGGCTCCTGGCTGGCTCTACTGGTCTCAATGGCGAGAGAAGGAAGCCTCACTCTGCTTGCCCCAGACCACCCAGGGTTCCTTTGTGAGGGCTGTCATACAGTCTGGGAGAGGAGTGAGGGGGCAGGGATGGTTAAGTTTGCTCCAGCCTTCTGAGCCCGGGCGGGAATCAGGTCGCGCCAAGCTAGAGTGCTTTCCCCTGTGGCCAGCATCTTAGCCTAGCCTCAGTGCCCTTCCAGTCTCTTCAAATGGGACTGGCAGTTGGTCTCCCGGCTTAGCGCCGTAGTCACTCAACGAATGGATGAACAGGAAATTGGTCCAGATACTTGGTGACTCCAAGGACATTCACGGGGAGGAGGCTTATAACCTGTTGGATGATTACAGAACCCCAGGTACTCAGAAATTCTTTGCAAAACTAGATGAAAGGACGCACCTTCCGTTTGAGATCTGCAACATAACAGACCTCTTCATATCACTAATCAGTCAGAAAGTGCCACCACTATTCACATTTCTTTCAGGCAACACTTATTAAGCCCTACTGCCGTCAGGAAGAGCGGTGTTGACACGGCTTGCACGGAGGGCCGGCCAATCCCTTGGCTGGGGGAGTCCACGGTGCCATTGCCAGCTGAAGCCTCTCCTTGGGTTTCAGAAAACGAATGGAGGCCCGGCTGTCTCTGCTTTGTGGTTTGTGCCTTTGACATGGCTCTGTTTGTGCTTCAGAGAGGTCTTGTCAGGACCTTAAGGCTCCTTCCTCTGCTGAGCCCACCCCCAAGGAAGGGTGCCTGTATGAATGCTTCCAGTCCAAAGTCACACCCACAGCTGCAAGACTGGCTCTGTCTTTTTTTTTTTTCCCTCTCAAAAACATTTCTTTAAAGGAGACACGTGTTCTTTGAATATGGTTCAAACCGTTTACGGGTCCCAGGGGCGTGTGTGGACTGCTCCCGACCCACCTCTCCAGCTCGTCTCTCTTCCCTTTGCTCCTACCGTCGGAGACTCGTGCCTTCTGCAGCTTCCCCTGCTCCCCAGCCGTCTTCCCTTCCAGGCTCTGAGTTTGCCCTTCCTTCTCTTTGGAGCATTCCTTCTCTGAAACAGTGACACCTCCTCTTTGAAAAAAATGAGCTTAAATGTTACCTCTTCCGAGAAGCCATTCTTGTCTCCAAAGCAGGTCCCTGTGGACAATTTCTTTTCCTCACTGTCCTGTCACCAGTGTGTATTTATCAATTTATGTATTGGTTCATTTATGTGATTCCTAGTTAGTCTTTTGCACTAGCAGGTAAGCCCCCTGAGAGCAGGGGCCCCTGCGTTTCTGGTTGGTGTGTAACACCTGCCCAGCCCACAGCCGGAGGCCATGGGAGATCTGCTGAATGAATGAGTTGTAACAACCGCGGAGAATACACAGTAAGATATGACATTTTCCCTCCTTTCACCCCACTCTCCCAGTCCCTTTCCTCAAAGTTAACTGCTGTTAATAGTTTGATTTATAGCCTAACCTTCCAAACGCTTTAATGTGTATTTGCAAAACCACCTCCACATGCACAGCTTTTTGTCTCCCCAGCGGGAAGCGCACAGCTTTTGCATCAGATGAGGTCTCTTAGGGTCAAATCCAACAATGCAGGCAAAGATGTACTATGATCGGGGCTAAGAGATCACTTTATGAGGTCTGGGTAGGCATATTTGGGGCCTCAAATGCCAATGTAGCTGCCCCTGTTGAGGGTAAGGAAAGCAAGACTCCTCATCCGAGAAGAAATTTGGAATCCGGACTCGATAGTAGAGAGAAGTCTTTTATGTGACCCAAGTGACCTCAGAATGCAGAGGAGTGGAACTTTCTGTGGGCAGCACATTCTTCCTCATTCTTTTTCTGGTCAATGATTGACTTTTTTCCGTTTTTGTGGCTTGAGAATATAAGGCAACCCAATAACAAGAGCTAGAAATGCACGTTTGACAAAAATCAATAGAAGGATGCAAGTGAAGTGATGCAGCTCCTGGAATGTCGGCCAGGAGCAGCTGCCCGCGCAGTGCAGTCACTATGCAGCCTTTACGAAAATACTGATTATTGGGAACATGAAAGGGTTTGGAGGAAATCATAATCTGACAGTTGTATTTGTGAAATCTCTGTGACCAAAATGGTATAATTGATTTTTTTTCATCTGGAAAACCTGAAGGATTCAAGGACTGGTGGATAAATTAAACTGCCAGGCCTCACAGCCACACTTTGAGACGCTGACCCAGAAGGTTATGATAAGCGCATGTGGCTGGAGATAGCAAGGGCTTGGAGACGAGAGCACTGACAAGAGACAAATGCATTTGTCTTTGTCTGCAGCAGAGGTTTCTCAGTCACAGTCAAACACCGTCTTGGCATGACAAACTGTGGATTACGGATTGCCTGTGAGCCTAATTCACTGCTGGGGCATGCTTCATCACTCTGATTTGTTACCAGAATCAGCGGCACTAAGTTAATTACCAGAGGGGCCACATTCTTCTTTTTCGTCCAATGCAAATTTATGTTTTCAAGTAGATGTGATGCATGGTACAAGGAGTAGCGATGCTGGAAAGTTAAGATAGGTGAATCCACGAAGCTCTAGGCACACAGGTAAAGGAGTATTAATTTTGGAACTGGCAAGCTGTAGAATAGTATGACAGACTTCCTACTGATCACTAATTTTTGGAATTCGTTTTCACAACCAGAGGCATAATAAAAGATGAATATTTTATTCTCAAGGCTTCAGAACATCGACACAGCCCCATGGTCCATGGTGAATTATTACTTTGTCTCAGGAGTTGCCCTATAAATAATTCCTGAGGCTTAAAACTCATGAAAATAAATCTCCATGTGTTTCTAACCGGAACTTCTGGTGTTCTCAATGGCACTCGAAAATAAAGCAATCACTGTTCAGATTTCTCTAGTATCGTGTGTAGTTTTCCCTTCATCTCTCTCTGGTGAGAATGATTTAATGTTGGCAGAGAAAGGCAGATACTCGGCTGTCATCCGCAGAGACCAGGGACACTTAACAACTCCACTAATAGATTCCATTTCTCATCCTGATTGGTGGCTCGAGGGCCTGTCACTAAAAACGCTTAGCAAATCGATGAAGATCTTGTTGCGACACTTTGCCCTCTGAGAGCCAGTCGGACGTATCTGCTGCTTTTGTTTCATTTTGTTCAGAAAGGAACTGTGCAAAGATAACCTGCACTTTCAAAAATGGGTAGAATGGTTATCCACTTAAAAAAATCCATGAGTGGTGGCAAGTTTCTTTCCTTGACTTATACAAACCTCGGTTGGAAATTCCTGCCTGGATGGACACGGGGCTGTAGGCAGATGCAGCCGTCTTTATCCCTTGTCCTCATCCCCATCATGGCACCGGAGCTGCTCTTGGCACACCTGTCCCATTTAGCAATCAATTCGTGGGAGAATTGCCGCACCTGAGCATTCCCGCCAAACCCTCTCGAAGGAATGCGCCGGCCTAAAGAGGGCATTAAATCACTGCTTTTTCAACTTCTCAGAAATTCTTCCAAAAGGCTCTGGTACCCTGGCAGGGAATGTGGGGGATATTTTATTCCTTCAAGATCATTGTCAATTTAAGGTCAGGTTTGATCAGGCTGAAGACAGGAATAGCAAAATAATTGAGTTGCGGATGTTTTATTTTTCTAAGTTAATATTACAAGGGAAAGAACCACAAATCATTCCCAGGTGGAAGGAGTGGGTTGAACGAGGATTTTAAAAAATATTTTTTTTTCTGATTATAGCAGTAATAAATATTTATTGCAGAAAATAAATGATAATAATAATACTCCATAGTATCACAACACGGAAATATTGTTAACATTGTAGAGTTTTGCCTTTCTTTCCCTTTATAAATGTGTTCCTTTTTTTTTCCTTTGCTGAGGAAGATTCACCCTGAACTCATATCTGTTGCCAATCTTCCTCTTTTTGCTTGAGGAAGATTTGCCCTGAGCTAACATCTGTGCCAGTCTTCCTCTATTTTGTATATGGGATGCCATCACAGCATGGCTGCCAACAAGAGGTGCAAGTCCATGCCTAGGAACTAAACCAGAGCGACCAAAGCTGAGGGCACCAAACTTAACCACTAGGCCACAGGGCTGGCCTTGTGTATTCCATTTTTGCTTTATTTATACATAATTGTGTCGTGCTCTATATAAGCAGAATTTTTACATAAGATATCCTCAGCATTTTTCCATTCCTTAAAAATTCATAAACATTCTTTCAAATATGGTTTTTAATGCCTTTGCATATTTAATAATGGGCATATAGATTATTTCCTTTTTTCTGTATCCTAAATTATACCAAGAACATCTCTCCATGTAAATCTTGGCATGCAACTCTGATGCTTTCTTCATTATAAAGCCACAAAATTCTTATTACTGGGATGAAAAATATAAGCATTTTTCAGGCTTTCAAAACACATATTGACAAATCAAACATCAGAAAAATCACATTATTGACAGTTCCACAATTGATGGCCTTTTCTAATTTTCCTGTCATTTTTGTCTGTTTATATCCATGGATTATTTTTATACTAGAATACATATCCTTTTTAAATGGTTTTATAAGACATACTTATATATTATGACTATAAATCTCAACTAAAATATCTTTTCATTTCTTGATGTAGAAAACAAATTTTAATGTAATTGAGGATATTGATTTTTAAATGACTTTCTATGAACAGACTTCTTTTTCCCCATCAGATAAAGTTTCACATGTATTTAAACTTTATAATTTATGTATTTTTAAATTCACATATTTTTGGGTATTTTCAATTCACACACATTTAATTAATTAATTAATTAATTTTTTTATTGAGTTATTGATAGGTTACAATCTTGTGAAATTTCAGTTGTACATTAACGTTTGTCAGTCATGTTGTAGGTGCACCACTTCACCCTTTGTGCCCACCCCCCACCCCACCTTTCCCCTGGTATCCAATAAACTGTTCTTGGTCCGTAATTTTAAATTCCTCATATGAGTGGAGTCATACACAGATTATCTTTCTCTCGCTGGCTTATTTCACTTAACATAATTCTCTCAAGGTCCATCCATGTTATTGCAAATGGAATGATTTTGTTCTGTTTTGCAGCTGAGTAGTATTCCATTGTATATATGTACCACATCTTCTTTATCCATTCGTCTGTTGATGGGCACTTAGGTTGCTTCCACGTCTTGGCTATTGTAAAGAGTGCTGCAATAAACATTGGGGTGCACAGGACTTTTGGGATTGCTGACTTCAAGCTCTTTGGATAAATACCCAGTAGTCACACACATTTAATTTATTTTGACAAATAATACACCAGATCCATCAGAAGCAGAGTCTGTTTCCTCTCACCCACAATGTGAAAGCAATAGAGTATACTGGTTATGCAGACTCGGGACCCAGGCTGCTGGGTTCCAGTCAGGGCTCTGCCCTCAGTAACTCCTGAGGAAGTCGCTTACCCCTCTGCACCACAGTTCCCTCATGTGTGAGCTGGCCACAGGAATAGCACCATCCTCACAGAGTTGTGTCTAGTGATAAATGAATCAAAACAGGAAAGTGCCTCAAAAAGTGCCTAGTCATAGAAATGGTTCCACAAATGTTAGCTGCTCCTACTGCTGCCACCAGTGAGCATCCAGAGACACTGGCTCTAGGAGCAGATATACAGATTGTGCTTGGGAACTACCACCCTTTGGGCGTGAATTTCAGCGCAGACAAACTCTAACTGTGGGGCTGTGAGCGGAACACAAACTCCCAGAACTGATTTTCTCATCTGTAAAACAGGGGGAACTAAGTTTCATAAAAATTTTAATGTTCAAAATACATTCTCATTTCCCTTTTGATTTCTTACTTGACTCATGGGTCATTTAGAAGTGTGTTATTTTGTTTCCACGTATTTAGGGTTTTCCACTTATCTTTCTGTCATTGATTTCTAATTTAATGCCGCTGTAGTCAGATAACACGCTTTGTATCACTTGAATCCTTGCAAATTGGTTGCGACGTTGTATTGTCTAGAATGTGATCTACGGTGCTAAATATTCTGCTGACTTGACAAGAAAGTGTTCAAAATCATTTTTGCGATCCTTGGTCCTTTGCAATTGCTTACAAATTTTACATTTAGCTCATCAATTTCCTCAGAAGATCCGGCCGGGGCACTGAATGGGATTGTGTTCAATGTATAAATCAGTTTTGGGAAAACTGACACCTTAACAAAATTGAATCTTTGGATCCATGGTGTACCTCTCCGTTTATTTAGGTCATTTTAAATTTCTCTCAATATTACTTTGAAGTTTTAAAAATACAGGGCTTGCAGAATTTTATTAAATTCATCACTAAGTGTTTGTATGCTTTTTGCTGCTTTTGTAAATAGCATTTTTCTACAATTCAACTTCTAATAGCACGTTGCTAGTATATAGAAATATGATAAATTTTCTTTGGATGTTGGCCTCAGTTTTTTTCTTATATCATAAAATACGATGGTTAGCTATAGATTTTGCTAGATACTCTTTATCATTTTGAGGAAGTTTCCTTCTGTTTCTAGTGTACTGGAATTTTTAGCAATCATGAATGAGTGTTGAATTCTGTCAAATAATTTGCTTCTATTGAGATGATCAAACAGTTTTTATTCCTTTATTCTGTTAACATGGTGAATTACACTGATTTTTTTCACTTCATCACAAATTTTACTTTTAAAATTTTGAGAGATGCATTTGTATTGTAATTGGTTTCTTTTGTAACACTGTATTTTTCTATTTTTAATACTTTTTATTTTGAATAGTTCAAGCTGTAAGAAGTGGCATAGAGTTCCGGTACCTTTCATCCAGCTCCCCCCAATGGCAATATCCACAGTACATTGTCAAAACCCCTAAATTAACCCTGCTACAGTAATACTAATTCAACTATAGGCCTTATTGGGATTTCACTCACTTTTATTTTGACTCTTGGTGTGTGTGTAGGTCTATGAAATTTTATCACATATAGACATGTGTTGTAACCATCACGACAACCAGGATACACGACTGTTCCATCACCACAAAGAAACTCTATTATGTTACAACTTAACAATCACACCCTCCCCCAACCCTAACCCCTAGCAAGCACTGCTCTATTCTCCATTGCTATAATTTTATCACTTCAAGAATATCTTACAAATGGAATGGTACAGTATGTAACTTTTTGCGATTTTTTTCCCCACAGGCCATAATTCCCTTAAGATCTAGCCAATTCTTGCCTTTCTCAATAGTTTGTTCTTTTTTATTGCTGAGTAATATCCCATTGTTTGGATGCATTATAAGTTGCTTATCCATTCATTCATTGAAAGTAATTTGAGTTGTTTCCAATCTGATTGATGTTTAAGTAACAAAAAGCCCACTGGTCATGGTCTGTTATCTTGTTTATAAATTGTTGGATTCAATTTGTTAATATTTTGTCGAGTAATTTTGCATCTACATTTATGAAGAATATTGGTATCGAATCCTACCTGGTAGTGTGTCTTTGTCTGACTTTGGCACCAGGCTAAAACTGGCCTTGTGAAATAAATTGATCACGAAGTATTCCCTTCTCCTCTCTTTTCTGAAAGAGCTGGTGCAAGATTGGTCTCATTTCTTCCTTAAGTGTTTGGTAGAATTCACAAGTGAAGCCAACGAGGCCTGGAATTTTTGTGTGTGTGGAAAGATTTTAATTGTGAATTTAATTCTCTTAATAGATATGGGGCTATTCAGATAATCTGCTTCTCCTTGAGTCAGTTTTGGTAATTTGTGTCTTTCAAGAAATTTGCCCATTTCACCTAGGTTGTTGAATCTATTGTCAGGAAGTTTTTCATAATATTTCCTTCTTTTTCTTTTAGTGTTTGTGAAGTCTTTAGTGATGTTGTTTTTTAAATTTCTGATATTGAAAGTTTATGTCGTATCTCTTTATCAGCCTTGCTAGAAATTTATCAATTTCATTGATCTCTTCAAAGAACCGGTTTTGATTTCATCTTTTAAAAATTGTTCTATTTCATTGATATCTGCCCTCATCTTTATTTTCTTCCTGTTCTAAATTTGTGTCAGATTTATTTTTTGTAGCTTTTTAAGGTAAAGCTTAGGATATTGATTTTAGAGGTTTCTAATGTTTACATTTACAGACCTAAATTTTCTTCTCATCTCTTCTTTGTGTTTCCTATAGATTTTGACATGCTATGTTTTCATTATCATTCAGTTCAAGAATTTTTCTAATTTTCTTTCCAATTTCTTCTTTAATCTGTGGCTTGTTATTTAGACATGGTTGTGATTAAGGATTTTCCAGATACACTGTCAGTTACTGATACCTGCATTAATTTTGCTGTGATCAGAGAACATACTTTGTATAATTTTAATCCTTTTAAATTTGTTGAGATTTGTGTTATGGACCAGAAAATAGTCAGTCAGTGAATATTTCATGTGTACTTGAAACAAATATGTATTCTGCAGTTACTGGGCAGAATGTTCGATAAATGTCAATTAGCTCTGGTTGGCTTATTGTGTTGTTCAAGACTTTTGTGTCCTTACTGATTTTCAGTCTACTCATTCTTACTTGGTTACTGCGTGAGGACTGATGAATCACCCACAGAAATTATGGATTTATTTCCCTTTTCAATTCTTAAAGTTTTTCCTTCATGAATCTCGAAGCTTTGTTATTGGATGCATACTCATTTAGGGTTGTTATGTCTCTTTGATGAATTGATCAATTTATCGCTATGAAATGTCTCTTTTCACCCCTGGTAATAACCTTTGTTCTGAAGTCGACTTTATCTGATTGGCACAGACAGTCTAGCTTTCTACTCACCTGTGTCACTGGATTTAAGGTGAGTCACCTCCAGACAGTGTGTAGTTGGGTCTTGTTTTTTTTTAAATCTCGCCTGATAAGCTGTCTTTTAATTGAGGTGTTTAATTATTGACATGTTTGAGTTTAAATCTACTATTCTTCCACTGTTCTGGTAGAATCTTCTACCTAATCTTTGTTCCTTTTTTCACTGCTTTCTTTGGGATTCAGTATTTTTGCTGTTGGATTAGTAGCTATACTTTTTTTCTTTTGGTATTAGCTATAGGGTTTATAATATGTATTTTTAACTTATCACAGTAATATTGATATAGTTAGTTATAAGTCTGCTAGCTTTCTTTTCTCCCCATTTATGCTTTCATATTTCGGTATTCTGTTGCTTTTTTCTTGCCTTCTTTTGGGTTATTTGAATTTTTCTACTCTTCTGTTTTAATTTTTCTGTTAGCTTCTTGAATAAACCTTTCAAAAAATTTTAGTGTTTTTGTTAGAGTTAAAAATTTGTGTTGTTAACTATGGAAGTCTGTTTACAGTCAATATGGTACGACTTCACATTTCACACCGCCCCTTCATACTTTCTAATTTTCATTTCACACCTGAAACTTCACAGCTTCCCCTTCCACTTCCTGCTTCTCACTTCAGACTTCACACTTACCACTTTTTATTTCCCACTTCACAAACACAGCGCTTGAACGCAGTTTAATGCTACTGACTGACTCACTACCTTTCTGTTTTTCTGTCACATTTGTACATTATGTATGCTATAAACTCTACAATATTATTATTTTCCCTTCAATTGTCCATTGCCTGGTAGGGAAATTATGATAAGAACAAAAGCCATAGGCTTTTATATATTCACCTACTTATTTACCATTTGTGATGCTCTCATTTCCTTCCTAGTAATCTGAGTGTCCATTTAGTATCATTTCCCTTCACCCTGAAGAACATTCTTTCACATTTCTTGTGCCAGTTTGCTGGCAAGAAAGTCTCTCAGCTTTCATATAGCTGAACTTTGAAGAGTATTTTTCGGCATACAGAATTTGGGGTTGACTTTTCTTTTCCTGTCACCATTCAAAATGGCCTCCATTTTTTTCTGATGAGAAATCTGTGTTCCTCGCTATTGTCCCTCTGTAGGCCACATATCTCTTGCCCGACAGCTTTCAAGAGTTTCTCTGTGTCTTTGGTTCCAGCGCTTTGACAGTGGTGTGCCTAGGTGTGGTTTCCTTTGAATTTATCCTTTTGCCTGTTGACCTTCTTGAATCTGTAAGTTTTTTTGTTTGTTTTATTTTGCATACAATTTGGGATATTTTCTCCCAGTATTCCTTCAAATATTTTTCTACTGATAAATTTCCTAATTCGGAGCCATCTTAGCATTCCTGAAATAAATTCTACTAGTTTCTTGTGCATTATTATTTTTATATATAGTCAAATTTGCTATTCTTAAATAAGTTTGATGTTCTTAGATATTTTTTGGGAAGAATATGTTGTTGGATTCTTTTTCGAAAACGTAACATTGTATTAAAACAATGCTTTTTATAAGAATCTCTTTTCTTATATTGTACATAAACGAGAGTTTGGTTAAGTTTTTAATTCGTTACTTTTCTTTAAAATGCTATAGATACTTCTCCAAAGTCCTCTGACATTTAGTGTTTTAGAGGACAAGTCTGGACGCCATCTTGGTTTTTTTAGGTAACTTTTTTTGAGAAGTAGGACTCAATGACTATAGGATTGCTTGCTTTCTTTATCTTTGAAATTGAAAACTGAAAACAGACCAACACCTGAAATAAGCATGTGTCTTGTCTGATTTGACTTGGTTCTCCGTGGGCCCATTCTATATGAAGAGTCAAGACTTTCTTCAGCTGAGGGATTTTTTTTTTTCTTATTCATTGATTCTCACTTTTTTGGAATTTTCTATGCATGTGCACGCACGCACACACACACACACACACACATAGTCTCCTGAATCTATCTGTGTCTGCTTCCTTTCTTCTTTTTCATTAAGGCATTCGGCTTTTTATCTCTTTTCTCTGAGCTCCAGAGGATGCTTTAAGCCAATATTCTAATCCCAAGGGCTGGTGGGCGGAGGCTTCCCCTCTAGGCATGGGCAGTGAGGGGGCACGTTGTTTGTGAAAATTTCAGAACAATAACAAAACTGACTCAGAGTAGGTCTGTTTTGAATTGTCACCATGCATGGATAATTCCATACACTGTCAGTGACAAAATACTCCTCCCCACAAGAAGCATTTTGTTGTTCTAAATTTTAAATCACTGCTGTGGATATTTAGTTTTAATAGCATAATGTATCTGTAAGCGTCAATCTAGCACATTTGTAAAGTTACTTATCTTTTAACAATTACTGTATTTCAGGTGGATGGTACCTCCCAGCTACACAATTGGCCTCTGAAACACGGGGTCTCTAAGCGTTGTTTCGAGAAAAAGATAGCAAAAGTTCAGAATTGTGCGAATTTGCTGTCTCTCCAACCCTTGTGGTACTACCTACTCCTGAATTTAAACACCGTGTTTGAAATAAGCAGTAGCAGCATAGAGAAGAGGGAGAAACCGGACTTCAGTTACTTACAATCTGTTATTTTATGTGCAACCATTTTCTGAACCTTGCAGAATGCATTCTTTTGAAACATTTCTTCATGTTTTAATAAACTTTTTATTTTAGAACAGTTTTAGGTTTATCAAAAAAATGGTGCAAAGAGTTCCCATATACCCCACATCTGGTTTGATCTCTTATTAACATCTTACTCTAGTATAGTATATTTGTCGCAATTAATGATATTGGTATATTATTTTTAGGTCCATAGTTTATTCAGATTTCCTTAACTTTTCCCTAATGTCCTTTTTCTGTTCCATGGATCCCGTCCAGGGTACTACATTACACTTACTCATCTCGTCTCTGTGACAGTTTCTCAGACTTTCCTTGTTTCTAATGGTCTTGATCGTTCTGAGGCTAGTTTGGCATTTTGTAGAACGTTCCTCACTTGGGACTTGTCTGATGTTTTTCTCACGGTAAGCCTGGGATTGTGTGTTTTTGGCAAGAAGACCACAGAGGTAAATTGCTTTTTCATCCCATCACATCCAGGGTGCATCCTGTCAGCCTGACTCATCATGGTTGACGTTGAGTCTGATCATCTGGCTGAGGGACTGGCTGTCAGGCTCCTCCACTATAAATTCACTCCTTTTTCTCCCTCTCCATACTGTCCTCTTTGGAGGGTAGTCCCCATGCGCTGTCCACACGTACAAAGTGGGGAGGTGTGCTCCACTTCCCTGAGGGTACAGTATCTACAGACATTATTTGGTATTTTTATGCATGGGAGATTTGTCTATCCTTCCCAAATTATTTTTTTATTCAATCATTTATTTTTATCAGTATGGACTCATGCACTTTTATTTTATACTTTGTATTATAATGTAATACTACTTATTTATTTTGTTGCTCAAATTCTTCCTATTGGCCATTGGAAGCTTTTTCAGTTGGCTCCCTGTGTCCCTTCAATATACCTCCATCACTGCAGGTCTTTCGTTTTTTTTTTTTTTTCTTTTGAGAGCTTACTTCCTTTCTTGTACAAGATGCTCCAGGCTCATCTTGTATATTTCCTGCTCTAGTCCCAGAATCAACCAGTTCTCCAAGGAGCCCTGGTTCCTTTTTTTTGGAGAATGGTATTAGAAACTGAGGTCTGAGTGCTAGGTGCACTCATTGCTACTGGGGCATCACTGCTTCTGGGACCTCTCAGTAACCTCCCACTCCAACAGTGAGAAGCCCGCCTCCATTGTCTGCTGTCCATTTACTTAACTGTCAGTTCCAATATACATGTATAGTAATATCAGAATTGTTAATCATCACATGTTTTTATCTGCCTTTTAAAAAATGCATTTACGTAATTTAAAAGTATGTAATCTATTTTTCCCTTTCTTGTACTATAATATTTATCTTCAATTTATTTTTACTAGGAAGATATATCAATGAAAGAACAATTTCATTGTCATCATTTATTTTCTGATTATTCTTTTTTATTTCATGATTATTAATATAAATAATTTTGTCACATTGTGGGGGTTGGTTCAAATAATGATCTACTCCTAGTGCCAAATCTGGCAGGTAGGTCGCAATCTACTTCATCAATTTAGGTTTTGTGTGGTGTCTGACATGCTGATGACTGTTGCCATTGCTTTTAAATGTAGTCGTCTGCAGTCTTTTCTGGTCTTGGGGGTTCCTTTTTCTATACATAGTGTCCCTCTGTTTCTTCGAGCGAGGGAAAATTGGACTTGATTCCTCAGAACAATTCATCCTCGGAGACTGCAGCTCTTCCTTGCTTGTTGGTGCACTCTGGGCACCAGTGTAGACGGACAGCGGCTGTCTACTCATTCTCCAGGTGGACATCTCCTGCCGTATCCTGACAGGTACCCGTCTGAATCTGATTCCATCTTGACCTATAACTTACAGAAGTTCTTCACATTCCTTGATCTCTTGATGGCACACATCTTATTCCAGCACCCTCTCACTCACATATACATGTTGTCTCACTTTCATATATTTTTTTGAAATATCAGTGGGGGTTAAGGATGGAGGAGAGGAAAGACTTACAACCAAGGATTCGACGTCACTTCTTGCAATGGACGCCCAGGAATGGCTGACTTCTTAGCGGTAGCTCCAAAGTCCTGGTGTGGTGCCTGACACATAGCAGTGGACCGGAGGTGAATTCATGTCACAGACGTTTCTGCCGAAATGGGAATACTTTTTGTCAGATCCAGGTGTTACTAGAAAAAGTACTCTAGCGAACAGACAAATGAAACGAATAAAGACAAAGTATGATGAAATACGGATCAGAAATGGTGGGAAGTGATGGATTCAACAAAACTTGGAGTTTACATCTAAAGCAACTACACAGTATTCATTTCTGTCAATTGTCTCAGTCTTTTCTGATGTTCCCAGGAGGGCCTCATAGACCTATCTCCTCCACCACTGTCACTTCTTCCTTGTCACTTGGATCTCTTCAGTCTTTTCCTATGAGCGTTAGATGATTTCTTGGATTTATCATCTACTTAATTCAGTTTTGTACAGAATCTAATCTTTTGTTTATAGTGATTATTGTGATTTTTAATTCAGCAACTGTGTTTTCAATGCCCATCTCTCATGCTCTGAGATGATTTTCTCCTCAGAACTGTTTAGTGGGGATTAATAAATGTAACACCCACTTGAAAGTTATTAAGTTCACGGATTACCAGTTTTCTAAAAACTTACTATTTCTTGTAGCAAATTAATTTACTAGAGAGGCATTTTCTCTAACTTTTCGGTGGGATACCCTTCTTTGAATAGCAGTATCTTTTCTAGACTCTGAGATTTTTCTCTTTTAGGCCCATTCTTTTAAAGAGAGTTCTTTGCCTGTTTAAACAATAAGAATAATAATATTCTGTCAAAAATTGGTAAAGATTGCCGTCGAAATTCTGCAGTTCTATGTGAGGGGAAAGCAGAAAGTTTATACATCAGTATACATTTTTATTAGGAATTTAGTGCCTCGGGGGTGTGAGTGGATGTTGAGAGATGAAGTTTAGGCACTTACACTTGGGAAGTTCTCCATTGTGCAAGAGTGTATCTCTTTGTTTGTGTTGGCTGACACTAATGTACACACCCGTGATGGATTAGGCCAGGGTGAGGTGGGGGGCAGCGGCCTGCACTTTGTGCCTTGAGGCCCCTAGCTCCGGTGTCTGCCCTCCCCACTCCAAGGTAGGGAATGTTAGTGAAGTTTAGATGGGCTCTTCCCCACGTGGAAGGCCACTCTACTTTTTGATGTGAGGGGGGATCGTGAATCAACAAAACGTGCGTCCTTAAATCAGACCCTTTGTGTACTAAGCCTGGCAGCAATTTCTCCTAGTTTCACACATTTTTCAATGAAGATGTTTGCATGGGTCATTTCCACTATGCAGGTCGTCTGAGACACTAGCTTTATTTATTCGTACTTTGTCCCCATCTTGCGAAGATGTACCTAAGCGTATATTTTTGAGTTTTAAAGAAAGTCCTTTCTCATACAGCCTGACAAGCCAGTTTGCAAGAGTATTTATGAGAGGTTGGAACCTTGAGCCAGCTGGAGATATGAACCTCTCAGTCACAGATCTCCTGTCAGGCATGGAATTCCCAGACTTGGAAGGGCAGACCCACAGCCTTGATGACATTTTGATTGGTACTTGGTTTTCTTGAATACAACTAAAATTGCAAAACACTTTGTAGGATTATGACGGATTTTATACGTAACATTAGAATTAGCCATGATATTTAAACAGTCAAAAAATTCAAGTGACTTGGTCAATTCTGTGGTCAAAGGGCTTGCTGGAAGCTTGGGATCGATCACCACGACCACAGAACTCCCCTGACCACAAGACTTACCATCCCTGAACTTCAGTGTTTCATCCGTACAGGGAAGGAGAAGAACCTTAAAATCTCTGAATCTTATACAAACACACATATCTATTTATTATCTATCTATTCTTCTTATGTACATTATATATATTCTTATATATATTTTAAACTCTGAACCAAAATTCTTAAAGAGTAACTATAGTTCTATAATGATTGGAGCAATAGAAACTGTGTCCATCTGATTGTATAAGCTCCGGTATGTTTATTTGAAAGCCAATCACTGTATCTTGCATAATTAGCCACCACAACATTGGTATATAGCAGAATTCATGAGACATTGCAGAAAGTCAAAATATTTTCTTTGAATAAATAGATGAACATACGTCACATAATTTTTAAAGTCCTGTCCAGTGTTACCCTTAAGGAACTGGGCACCCAGGACCCTTCCCTGAACCCCAAGATTGAAGGGCTTGCTCTGTTCCTCCTCTTGCTGAGACCCTCCTCATGGACTGAGGAGTCCCAGGGCCAAAGGCCCATGTTTTTCCAGAGCAGTCTCCCCTCTACCCCTACCCCACCAAGTTCTAGGTACCTTGGATTGGGAAACGACCTGCTCAAACAGCCTTGAGCCTGCATCCAGGGCCTACTTCCATCTCTTTTCTGGATTCTTCTCACGAAGGTATATTGTGTTAGAGGTGTCCCATCTGTAGGCCCAAGAGGTGGCCGAGGACTGGCTGCTCCCAGGAGTGGAGGCAGAAAGAGCAGGGAGGCGTGGTCTCGCAGTCGCCATTTCACTCTGGCCCCAAGTCTGAAAATGTTGGGACCGGCTGGGTTATCTCGATCACTTACTCTCCCTACCTCCTCATGCCCCAGGTATGCTCATATGCCATTTTCTCATTGTAACTGGAAAACCTCAGTGCCCATTAAAACACACACTCACCCAAACACACAACACAAAACCCAAACAAAAACAGTTCCATGTCTCTCTAAATATCTATATTTACATAGATACATAATCTATATAGAATTATAAAGACATATAATGAAGAAAGAACATGTCTTTTCTTAATTATTCTTATAAAAAGGGCTTTCAGATGAGTATGCAATAAGCAATTCAAGAGTATTGCAAATTCCTAATCTTTCCCGGTTTCATCCTTCTAAACTTTTTGTCTTTTCTCCAAGTCACCCAGTGAATTCTGAGAAAACATTAATGAACAGAATATTGCAGGGAGAAATACGTAGTTACTACTGAAAACCTTTTCCTACATGATTTCACCCTGGACAAAGCGCAGACTCCTCTCGGCGGGGTCTGTGTGGGGACCTTTTGTTGGACGGGTTTGTAGGTGCTGCTAGACGATCCTGGTTATTTCCTTTCCAACCCCCAGTCCAAATCTCAGTTAAAAAGAAGCTTTGTTTGCTTGGTTTTCCTGGTGTGGATTTACAATATTTCCATTTTCCGTGGATATATTAACATTTGACCATCCGTGTGATGCGCCCACTCCTATTTTGTCTTTCAAAGGTTGAAACAACACCCACCCTTAGAATTCCCTTCACAAAGCGCAAGGAAATCCCTCCTCAGGCGCAGTGAACCAGCTATGGACTTCATAATTAGCTTCTGTAATAAAGTACTTCATCGGCATAGAAGCCCGTGCTAATTACAGCAGGAAGTCGGGCTGGGCGTTTACCCACAGCTGGGGTGAGGCTCTGCAGAGAGATCTGGGAACACGCACCCACAAGGGTCCAGGTCCGCACAAGAGCCCCAGGCCTTAATTAGCCCCAGCAATTAAAAACGAAAACTATCCTCCATTTTCTCATTAAAAGATGAAAGCCCCTCTCCCACTGCGTTACTCTGAATGATAATTTTGCTACTGCAAAGTCGTGCTGATCACCACAGACAATGGTTTGTTCCTGAGCTGCGAGACCTCAGTCAGCCCTTGGCTTGCTAAATTTCAGGCACTTCTGCAGAATGGGAGATTGATTAGGGTTAATAGACTTATTTTTACAGGTCAAGACACAAAACACGTTGGGTTGTGGGCGCTCTTGCATGTAATATCACAAGCTATAAATCAAACTGCTTACAAGCAGCACAGAGCTCTCTGCCTCGGAACTGTTGGTAACAACGACTTTTGTTTCTCCCCAGCTACTGTCTCCCTTACTTTTCTCTGCTCGTAAACACAGCCACCACATCCGCCTGTTGGAGGTGGGGAGGGCTTATGATTCAGTTACCCTCCTATTTTTCAGAAGCCTGGAGGTGAGGGGTGTCCCGTCTGGCTCCTGGAATCCCTGTGTTTGTTTTCTCTCCATTTCTAGGGTAACCAGTGCTCAGCAGCAGCTGTAACAACTGTCTGCCTCTGTCGATCTCACCTTGACTTGATGGTCAAAAGTAATACGGCTGGATGAAGAGATTTAAAAATTAAAAAAGAAAGAAAGCCTACTCCAAAGGGAGAGTTTGCATATTTAGTCTACAGGACAGAAGGCAGACCAGGGGGGCACGGAGGGCATGTGGCCTGCAGCTGCCACAGGCACTGTCTCCAGGAAGCAAAGCCACATGCAGCGTGAGCCGTACGGAGCCTGCTGCTTGACGTATGGAGCCTGTTGCTTGACGTGATTGTGTAAAAATAACTGAAAGGAGACTGTCTCAACAGGAGGAAATGTCAAAAAATGCTGACCTAGAAAATTATGGAAAACATTTAAAAAGTATCTGGCTATAAAAGTTAAGAACATTTGGGGAATTTGCACATAATCGTTAGTGCTTTCTGCTGCTTTTCTCTTGGTGAGGGGTAACCTTAAGTTTAATGTATTTTTTCCCCCTCTAGTTAAAAGAAAGCACAGCTGATTTAGACATATGAGTTGGTTTCTTCCTCACTTTCACAGAATCACTCCAAAGATGATGCTGTCTTTCTGAATTTCTGAAGTGTTATTGAGAGATGTAGCTGAGGACCCACCAAAAATACATTTGATCATAGCGACAAGTTCCCCTAAGCACGGTTGTCTCTCCTCCTCTTTTTTGCCTGAATCTTTTTTTTTTTTTAACTCGGAGCTACATGGTTCAGCCACACAGAATCAGTAAGCCGGCAAGTATTTTCTCAACTTCATAGAGCCACCACTCCACCTAGCTTGTAAGAGAAAATCTGGGAGTTGAGAGAACAAGAGTAGAACAGTGTAAGTGGAGGTCTGGAGTGGGAAGGGAGGAAAGGCGAGAAGGAAATAAAGAACACCGAAAAGCGCACTCGGAATCTAGATGTCTCCATATGGCCATCAGCTGATGTGGATTCTCCTCCCTTGTTAGACGTGCAGAAGTGCATAGTGCAATCTACAAATAAAGTTTAATAAGAGATGAGAGTTGAAGTCCCCCAGTGGCAGAAATGAGGAGCAGTCCAGTCAGAGCCACCCCACCAGAGGATGCTGTGGCAGCTTCGCTGAAGGCCAGGGCCATCAGACCCAGCACAGGGCTGTGGGCTGGGGCTGAGGTTTTACTGCCCTAATAGGGTTGGAGAGAAGGATATGTGTCTTTGGCTCTGCGTCAGGTAGGGAACCCTAACTGAGATTCCTTTATACTGTTGGATCCTCACAGGGCTTCCGAGTTCATAAAAATTTAAAACTCCATCTCCTAGCTCAGAGACGTGGCCAGAAAACACAGGGTCTGTCTCAGCCTCTCAGTGGATTTTTAAAATCAGAAGACCATGTCCTTTGAGAAACCTAAAAGTGTAAAGTCTACACCAAAAGTGGGTTAAGTGCTGAATTTATATGCACGGTATGACAACCCCAAGCTGAGCAATTAACAGGAAGTTGTCCAGGACTTGTGATCCTGGGAGAAGCAAGTAGAACACTGTTCTGTAGGACCACCCAGGGGATATAAAACTCCCTCAGTAAAGACGTCTCCATTAAGGAAGAACTCACAATAAAAATAATTACAATCCAGACAAGGAACAAAGAATCACAAAGGAGATCATCAAGGCAACTTATAGGAGAACTAGCTCCCCCAAAATTAGAAACAAAACCGTCTGAAAGAAATTATAGAGTAAGATCTAAGATCCTTGTTTGGGGAAGGCAGAAAGGTTGATGAACTTTGTTCAGTATATTTGCTAAAAAAATTAGGAAAATGAATGCAAACATTTTTTTTGGTGAGGAAGATTGGTCTTGAGCTAACATCTGTTGCTTATCTTCCTCTTTTTGCTTGAGGAGGATTGTCGCTGAGCTAACATCTGTGCCAATCTTCCTCTATTTTATGTGGGATGCCGCCACAGCATGGCTTGATGAGCAGTGTGTAGGTCTGCACCCCAGATCTGAACCTGCAAACCTGGGGCCACAGAAGTGGTGCACACAAACTTAACCACTGTGTCACTGGGCCCACCCCAAGAATGTAAAACTTTTAAACAAAATTGAAGAAAAACTGGAAAAAGCCCAAATCATTCAATAGAATGAAAAGAATCATTCAATAGAAGGCAAGAAAGGAGGAAAACAAATAGAGAATGGTAACCAAAAAACAAGAAGACAGAAGAGAGTTCAGATATACCAGTAATTTCACTAAACGTAAATGTATAAACCTTCATGTTCAAAGACAGAGGTTCACAGATTCAGGTAAAACCATCAGATAAGAGTCAGTTATAATCTGATTCCACGAGATAGACCTAAAAAGTGATGGTGCAGAAAGTTTGAAAGTAAAGGCATGGAAAAATACACACTAGGCAAATACTAACTCAAAGAAAGCTGGTGTAGCTACTTTAACATCTGGCATAATTAATTTTATTAAAGATAAGGAGAATCTTTCTAGAGATAAGCACAAATCATTTGGAAGATCTAACAATCTTGAATTATAAAGCCTTGAAATATGTAAAGCAAAAATTCCCTGAAAAGGATGAGAAACCACCATTATAGTGGACTTCTGGTGCATTTCTAGGAGTTATTGCTAGGTAGAGACCAAAATTTCCTAAGAGTATAGATGTTGTAAATGATGCATTTATAAAGCTTAATATAATGGACATATTTAGAATCCTTCACCCAATAAAAAAGAATCCACATATTTTCAAGTGCATACAGGACAATGATAGATACTGTCCATATACTTGGTCACAGCTGAAGTCTAAAGAAATACCAGAGACACAATGTAACTCAATCTATGTCCTCCTATGAATATGAAATAAGATTGTCAATTAGTGACCAAAGGCGAATTTAAAGAAATTCTATTTATTAGGAAACTAAAAACACTTCTAAATAATTAATAGGTTAAAAATGAATTATTATCATGACATATTAAAAGTAGAAATTGAAAATGCTTCAACATCACAACTAGTGCTACACAGTCAAATTAACATTTATAGGGACGTTTATAATCCTAAATATCCTAATTGCATGTATTAAGGTGAGTAGATGGAAAATTAACAAGTTAAGCATTTATCTCAAGCCGTCTGAAAAACAGTGGTAACATAAACCCTTTGAAAGTAAAAGAAAGGCAATAAGAAAGATAAAAGCATAAATAAGTAGTGTTAATAAACATGAACGTATAGACAAACTTGACCGTAGCCTAGATAAAGCTATTTTATGTATCTAATTATATATGATTATTTTCTCAAAAAAATAAAAGAAAGACTGAATATACCCATAACATGTAAAGAAATTAAATTAGTAGCCAAATTCTGTTAAAAACAACAGAAATCTAGCAAAAATAAGGAGCCAAAAATAAGCAAGTGATCTTTTGAGGAGAATAAAAAAAGAGAAACTTGCTTTGAAAGATAGCGAGGCATATTTTAAAACAATAGTAATGAAAACTCTGCGTGTGTCTGTGTGAGAGACAGAGACCGACCAATGGAACACAATTAAGAATTGAGAGGTGACAAACAGCTGATACGGAACAGAGAAGGGAAAAGAGAATTTCTGCAGACGCATGCGGAGAGGATGGACCATTCGCTAAAGGACGCTGGGTTATTGAGTGCTCACGGAAAAAGTAAAGTAAACTCTATCTGGCAAGTTCTGGCCTGGGAAGCGGTGAGATTTGGGGCTGGGGCTGGGGCTTTCAACTACGTCTGTGATATTTTATTTCTTTAAAATAGTACCTACAATTATATAAATAAATATGACAAAATAGTAATGTTTGTGAAATCTAAGTCATTGTACATAGGTGTCCGTTTTATATTTTCTTTTTACTTAACTATATGTGGAAATATTACATACACACACACATACACACACGTGTGTAATGTGTATACATTATATATGTGGAATATAAGTTATATATATGTGTACACATACGTATGTATATATTATATACTTGTGTGTGCGATATGCTGTACAAATAAGTATATGCTTGCGTGTGTAATGTATTTTTTAAAAGCCACAGTAGTAAATGGGAGGCAAGAATGAAAGGTCTTTTATGTTGTGCTGAGGAGTTTGGACTTTATCCTGAGGGCACTGGGGAGCCATGGAAGGGCTTTGAGGCAGGAAAGTAACATGATTGGATTTTCTTGACAGAAAGATCACTCTGGGTGCGGAGTGGCAAGTGGATTCGATGTGAGCAAGGCTGGAGGCCCTGCCATCGTCCTGGCTGCTTAAGTATTTCAAGGCAGAGATCATGGTTGCTGGAGCAAAGGCACGGAAATGACAGGGAGAGATGGGCAGACTGGAGAGGTAGTGCGGAGGCCCAGTTTCCAGGCCATGTGGTTTCTTGGGTACGGCACGTGCAGGGAGAGGCTGTGGGGGGCTCCCTGGGTTTGGAACTCGGGCAGTTGCATTATTCCCTGAGACAGGCCATAGAGCAGGGCTTCGTGAGTGCTGACTGTAGAGTTTCCATTGGACTGTGACGAGGTTAAAATGACCTGCAGACCCTCCGCATGTGGAGCCATCAGGCGGGCATCCTCGTTCATGAGCCGCCGTTTGAATTGAGCTTTTCTTGGAATTCTAGGAACCCAGCGTGGCTTGAGCCTTTAAATGTGCAATTTAGACATTCTCTGTTTGTAACCTACTACTGTCATGTAATAAGGTCTCCTTTCAGGGAGCCAAGAACAGTCAAAAAATATAATAAATCAGAAATTAACTTTTGAACATAATATAACCAAAAGGTGCTCCTTCATTGTTTAACATATTTAGTATCTTATCTCATTTTCTACTAATTTGTCTAAATCGTTAGTTTAATGACATCTTACATAACCAGAATGCTGCAGAAATACAAAAACTGTTCTATTCTAGTAAAATTATTTACTGAAGAAATTAATTAGACCCAACGAATCATAAGTACGCGTTCATTCAACAGGTCATAGTAAGTTCTGCGAGTTACTATTATTAATATAATGAATACTCAGGCAAACCAATATTTAATTTTCCTTTTCTAAGTTATTTCTCTGATATTGAGGAAGCAAAATAATTTTAGAACCAGAGGAGCCTTATAGACATATAATTCGTCGTTGCTCAAACTACTTTTAGTGGATGCTCAGTGGAAAAGAATAAGGCGGTAAAATAAGTTTGAGTCATGATAAACTTTCACCTCTCTGAAAAGTTCTTCTGTTTAAAAACAGGCTTGATTTTGTTTGACACAGCATCATTACTTCCCCCATCCCACAACATTTTTTTTCCCTAGAATACCAGAGTAACGTTTTGTGGAAAGTGTGTCATGTTATCCAGGCACGCTAGTATTCCGTGGGACACAGTTTGGAAAGCGGTAGATTAGTTCAGCTCACAGCTGAGGAAATGAGGAGAAATAGCCTGCCCCGTGTGACTCACCCCAGGTCAAACCGCTGACTGAAGCTGAGCTCGAACCAGGACTTGGGTCTCCTGGACCGCCTGACTCCACAACCCAACGTCGCCATAAAAGTAATGGTGTCCATTTTGGCGAGGTGCATGAGCAGTGTTGGATTCTTTTCTCTCTTCCACATTCACATCTCCGTCATTAAGAGACAGGGGTGTTGACTCAGAGTCACCAGTGGACGAGGTTCCTAGTCTTCGTCCTTGCTGCCCTCCCACAGCCATGGTCCAGGGCTGAGGCTCCTCTGAGCTCCCGTCTGGAAGGATCAGATGGGGACCCCTGTGCTGAGGAGTTCCAGGCACTCTTGGATGAGCAGCCCAGCATGATTACTCCCCTGGGGGCACAGGGCACAGAATGGGAGAGGAGCTGACTAAGACACAGATCTAGGTTTGGGACAAAACCCAGTACTGCCATGGAGGTTGTGCACTGCACAACTATACATGGTGGCCTGAGGACCCCCAGGAATTCTAGCTTCCCAGCCTCTGGCGCTCTTGGGATGGTGAGATACAGCAGAGAAACAATCAGGGTCAAATCCTGTGCTTGAAATCCTGAGCCAGAAAATGCAATAAAAATAGCGGCCATAACTTCCTGAACATTTAGTGAAAGACTAGCCTCATTTAAGGGCTTTTTATTCATTATCTTATTTCAACCTAAAAATAAGCCCGTGGAGTAAGCATTTGCAACCCCATTGCACAGCTGAGGAAACAGAGATCTTGAATGACTTGCTCTCAACTTTCTCCATAAGTCTCTTATCTTACGCATGGCATGTTCTATTTTGCATATATTATCTAATAATAATAACTACAATTCATTGAGCACTTACCTTGTGCTAGAAACAGTATTATGTACTTTATACATATTAGTTCAATTGCTCCTTATAACAACCCTGTAAAGAAAGTGACTAATATTGCTCTCGTTTTCGAGATGAGAAAACTGAGGCACCAAGAGGCTGGTAGCTTGCCTAAGATAAAACAGGCAATAAGAAGAAGAGCCAAGAATTCAACTCAGGCCTGGTCCCTTATGCAGTTGACTAAGCTTGCAATCCAGGCATGAATAGATTCCAGAACTGGGCTCATTCACCCAAAAATGGAAAATGACTCCATTCAACAGACAAGTCATGGCTTAGCATGGTGGGAGGGGGTGAGGCAAGGAGAAGAGTTCATCCCATTCACCTCCCATGACCTCACTTTTTGATTTGCTCATTTAAAAATGGCTTGTTGAGTTTCCTGTCTGAGGGTTTAAGCCAGCAACTACCTTCTCCTTTGTGTGTGCATCTGGACTAAGTGTGCTCTCCCAGGACCCTCTAGGTAGCACTATCCAGCAACACAGCCATTACTCTGAAGCCTGAGGCACCAGAGGGAGGGGTGGAGGGGTGAGGGGTTGAAATCTAAATGCTATTTCTGTTTTCTTTACTTTCCCCAATGCTTTTCTAATATTTTTTTTCTATTTCCATTTAACTTAAGGCGTTGATAGCCAAAGAAAGTGTTGAATGTGACAGTGTCTTTTCTTTACACAAGATGTCCATTAGAAATAAAACCACCGGTGGCTCAGATCAAGACAATCTTTTATCTTAACCAGTAGAACTCACTAGCACTGTTGGTGGTGTTAAGTAGGAAGTGTGGCTGCTTTTTCTTTGCCTGGTGTTCAGGAAGGTTTTCGTTTTGCTTCGTTTGTTTTTTCAGTCACTCTCTTTTTGGCTTCCATCCATGTCTCCTCCCAGCTCAGACTATAGACAGTTGCATATAACTAACTCAAGAAAGTCCACTTCTCCATCTGTAGGACCAGAATGGATGTCCTGGTCCAATAGCCAGTCCATCCACAGAAAGGCAGCATTGGAGAAGAGAGAAATGGTGGCATGAGGAGGCCTTGCCCCAACATTGTTGGCTTTGAAGATGGAGGAAGGGAACTAGCCAAGGAAGCAGGTAGCCTCTAAAAGCTGGAAAAGGTAAGGAGAACCTCCAGGAAGGGATGTACCCTGCCGCCGTCTTGATCTCAGCCCAGTGAGATCCCTGTCAGAATTCCTTCTACCGAACTGTAAGGTTAGGCTTGGCCACAAGAGAATCTTGTGTGATACTGAAGATATCGTTTTGTATCTTCAGCGAAGCAGGAGTCATTATACTGAAGAATATTATCTGAAGACTGCAAGATGACAATGGAGGATGATCTTGACCTCACCTCCTCCCACCGACACACCGAGTCTACAACTGCATATGGAACAACTTCCTCTTAAAAAAACACAAGGATGGCTGAGTGATGACACAGATCAGACAAATGAGAAGGAAACCACATGGAAGCAGGTAGGAGAGGCGGGGACACAGTCTCACCACAAGCCCCACCCCCGCCATGGTGTCCCATGACTGGGAGGGAATTTAAAACCAGGAGCTTCTCCCTGAGGAGCGAAAGTTTGAATCCCACATCAGGTATCCCAACTTTGAAGACATACACTTGAGAGATGGACCCCAAAACATCTAACTTTTAAAACCAACAGGACTCGCATCCTGAGGCCTACAAGACTGCAGTCATTTGAGAAACTGCTCTTAAAGGGCCTGTGTGTGCAGACTTACCCACCCCAGGGCCCAGCCCAGAGGCAGCCAACCGCGCCCAGATTTAGAATGAACAATTAACAAGACAAGAAATGACAAGTGTTGGAGAGGATGTGGAGAGAAGGGAACTCTCATACATTGCTGATCGAAGTGCAAACTGGTGCAGCCACTATGAAAACAGTATGGAGAGTCCTCAAAAAATTAAGAATAGATCTACCACATGATCCAGCTATTCCGCTTCTGGGTATTTATCCAAAGAACACAAAAACACTTAAGTCAAAAAGATATTTGCATCACAGCATTATTCACAATAGCCAAGACTTGGAAGCAATGCAAGTGACCATCAAGGGACGAATGCATAGTGAAGATGTGGTATAGATAGACAATGGAATGCTACTCATCCATAGAAAAAGATGAAATCTTGCCCTTTTCAACAACAAGGATGGACCTTGAGGGTATTATGCTAAGCAAAATAAGTCAGACAGAGAAAGTCAAATACCATATGATTTCATTCATAAGTGGAAGATAAGAACAACAAACAAACACATAGATGCTGAGATTAGATTGGTGGTTAGCAGAGGGGAAGTGGGAAGGGAGGAGGGCGAAAGGGGTGATAGGGCACATGTGTAAGGTGATGGACAGTACTTAATCAGTTTTTGGATGGTGAACACGACGTTGTCTACACAGAAATTGAAATGTAATGATGTACACCTGAAATTTATATAATGTTATAAACCAACGTTACCTCAATAAAAAATAAATAACATTACAGATAAATAAATAAATAAAAGAAAACGAAACAAAAAGAAACAAAGTGAACGAGGCTCGCCTGCTTATACTAAAGTGTCAGCCTGAGGGGCAGGCCTCTCTTTTAACACACACATCTAGGAGCCTGCTGGAACACTCTCCGGGGATGGAGACCAGCGGGTGCCATCTTTGTGCTCTCCCTTTGCTGTGCTCCAGAGGACCAGTATTTCCCAGAAGGGAGCTTTTACATGAATCTGGTGCCCCGATTTTTGTGGCTGCTGTCTAGGGGACGCCTCTCGATTGCCTGGCTCTGGAGGCTGAGGAAGCCTGTGTTCTTGGCCTCATAGGGCTGAAATAATTGGTGTCACCCAGAAAGGACCTCATACCCCTGTCTGGCACCCTGATTTGTGTGGTTGCTGCCAGGGGACACCCCTATATGGCCTGGGTCTGGCAGCCAGTGGGGCTTACATGCTTGCGGGTCCCACCGGACTGTAGCCAGTGGGGAAAAGTTCTGAAACAGCTACTGCCTGCAGGGCACAGCAAGAGGCAACATACCTAGGAGCTCAGTATTTCTGTGAAGGAGGCCTGTTAGCCAATCATCATGACTGTGGCCTGTGGGGCAGGCTTCTGATGAAATCCACATCTTGGAGCTGACTGAAATCCTTTCCAGAGATCTTGACTATCTTCACGTTCTCCTCTGCAGCACTCCAGAACACTAGTGTCTCCTGGAGGGAAGATTTTCACATGTCTGGTGCCCCGGCTTTTGCAGCTGCTGCCCGGGCAACTCGCCTTGATCACCTGGTTCTGTAGGCTGGGGGCTTGCATTCCTGGGTCCCACGGGGCTATGGCAATTGGAGAGATCGTTCTTGGTAGCTACCACCCCCAGTGCACCACAAAGATGGAGGATTGAGGCACACTTCTCAGAATTTCTGTGAAAAAAGTCTCTTTGCTTGTCCTGGAGCTTTGGCCTGAGGGGCAGGCTTCAGATTTAGCACAAATTTAATGGCCTATGAAGCTTCAAGGATCGTAGGCAGTGGACGCCATCTTGGCACTCCCCTCTGCCCTGCTCTGAATCACCAGTATCACCCAGAAAAGAGTTTATACATTCATTTGGAGGCCCAATAGCTGTGACTGCCACCCAGGGGACATTTCCAGATCACTTGGCTCTGGTGGCCTGCAGGGCTTACCCTTATGGTCCCACAGGAATGTATATGTTTGCATACTTTATAAAGCTGATGCCTTAGGATGTGGCCTCCAGTCAGCCTGGATCTAGGTGCTGAGATCCTCCCCTCTGGGACACTGACAGGTCTTTGCACATCCTCAACTACTGTGAGCTATTAAAAATATAATAGGCTGCTTGGACAAGCAGAAAGGTGTGAGAGACAACCAGGAGCTGAGGCAGGTTGAATGGCAAGGTTCATTTCCTACATGAGGCCACTCCTTCGAGACTAGGAGAGGTCGCTGTTTCATTTACTATATAGAAACCAACACAGAGAGTCAAGCAAAATGAAGAAACAAAGGAATATGTACCAAATTAAAGAACAAGATAAAACCTCACGAAAAAAAAAAACCTTTAATGAAATGGAGATAAGTAATTTACTTGATAAAAAAAGTTTTTTTTTCTTTTGGTGAGGCAGATTCTCTCTGAGCTAACATCTGTTGCCAATCCTCCTCTTTTTTTGCTGGAGGAGGATTGTCCCTGAGCTAACATCTGTGCCTATCTTCCCCTATGTTTTGTATGTGGGACACCTCCACAGCATGGCTGATGAGTGGAGTAGGTCTGCACCCAGGATCTAAACCCATGAACCTGGGCTGCTGAAGTGGAGCGTGTGGAACTTTAACCACTCAGCCACAGGGCCAGCCCCCCTGGTAAAAATTTAAAATAATGGTCATAAAGATTTCACCAAACTGGGAAGGAGACTGGATGAACACTTCAACAAAGAAATGAAAACTTCAACAAAGAAATGAAAAATGTAAGAAAGTACCAAACAGAAGTCACAGAGTTGAAGAATACAATAATTGAACTGAGAAATACACCAGAAGAGTTCAATGGCAGGCTAGATAAAGCAGAAGCAAGGATCAGTCAACTCAAAGACAAGGCAGTGGAACTCGCCCAGTCAGAGCAGCACAAAAAGAAAGAGTGAAAAAAAGTGAAGATTAAGGGACTTATGGGACAACATCAAATAGACTAACATTTGCATTCTAGGGTTCCTAGAAAGAGAAGATAGAGAGAAAGGGGCATAAATCTTATGTGAAGAAATAATGGCTGAAAACTTTTCTAACCTGAGGAAGCAAACAGTCATCCAGATCCAGGAAGCCCAGGGAGTTCCAAATAAAAGAAACCCAAAGAGACTCATACCAAGACACATTATCATTAAAATGCCAAAGATCAAAGACAAGGAGAGAATATTAAAAACAGCAAGAGAAAAACAACTTGTTACATACAAGGAAATTCCCATAGGACTATCAGCAGAGTTTTCAGAAGAAACTTCAGAGGCAGAAGAGAGTGGCACAATGTATTCAAAGTACAGAAAGAAAAAAACTTCCAATCAAGAATACTGTACCTGGTAAAGTTATCACTCAGGAGTGAAGGAAAGAGAAAGAGTTTTCCAGACAAGCGAAAGCTAAAGGAGTTCATCTTTAGACCATTAAACTGGCCTTACAAGAAAAGTTAAAGGGACTTCTTTCATCTGAAAAGAAAGAGCACTAATGAGTAACAAGAACACATATGAATGAATAAATTTCACTGGGAAGGTAAATATATAGTAAAAGTAGTGGATTAAGCACTTATAAAGCTAGTATAAAGATTAAAAGACAAAAGTAGTAAAAATAACTATGATCACAGAAATTTCTTAAGGGATACACAAGATAGATTTAAAATGTGACACCAAAACCATAACATGGTCAGGGAGATAGTAATAATATTGAGCTTTAAATGGGATCAAACTTGAGTTGTTATCAACTTAAAATAGACTGTTATAAATACAAGTTGTTATACGTAAGCCTCATGATAACCACAAAGCAAAAACCTATAGTAAATACACAAACGATAAAGAGAAAGGAATATAAGCATACCACTAAAGAAAGTCATCAAAGCACAAAGGAAGAGAGCAAAAGAAGAAAAGAGTAACAGAGAGGAACTATAAAAACAGCCAGAAAACAATTAACAAAATGGCAATAAGCACATATCTATTGATAATTACTTTAAATGTAAATGGACTAAATTCTCCAATCAAAAGACATTGAGTGACTGAATGGATAAAAAACAGGACCTATCTATTTGCTGCCTACAAGAGACTCACTTTAGATATAAGGACACACACACTGAAAGTTAAGGATGGAAAAAGATATTCCATGTAAATGGAAATCAAAAGAAAGCTGGAGTAGCTATACTTAGACACAATAGAATTTAAAACAAAGACTGTAGCGAGACAAAGAAGGATATTACATAATGATAAAATAGTCAATCCAACAAGAAGATATAACATTTGTAAATATTTATGCACCCAACATAGGGGCACCTAAATATATAAAGCAAATATTAACAGACCTAAAGGGAGAAATAGATAGCAATATAATAATAGTAGGGAACTTTAATACCGTATTTACATCAATGGACAGATCATCCAGACAGAAAATCAATAAGAAAATATCAGCCTTAAATGACACTGGACCAGATGAACTTAACGTATATTTACAGAACACTCCATCCAAAAACAAAAGAATACATACTCTTCTCAAGTGCACATGGAACATTTTCCAAGATGCATCATATGTTGGGTCACAAAACAAGTCTTAATAAATTTAAGAGAGATGAAATAATATCAAACATCTTTTCTGACCACAATAGTATGAAATTAGAAATTAATTCCATGAAGAAAACTGGAAAATTCACAAAGATATGGAGATTAAACAACATGTTACTGAACAACAAGCAGGTCAAAAAAGAATTAGAAATAAAAAATTACCTTGAGACAAATGAAAATGGAAATGTAACATATCAAAATTTATGGGGTGGAGCAAAAGCCATTCTAAGAGGGAAGTTCATAGTGATAAATGTTTACCTCAAGAAACAAGAAAATTCTCCAGTCAACAACCTAACTTTATGACTCAAGGAACTAGAAAAAGAAGGAAAAACCCCCAAAGTTAGTAGAACAAAGAAAATAACAAAGATTAGAGCAAAAATAGTTGAAACAGAGGCTGAAAAGACAATTACAAAAATCAAACTAAGAGCTGGTTCTTTGAAAAGGTAAACAAAATTGACAAAGCTTTGGCTAGACTTACCAAGAAAAAAGAGAGAGGACTCAAATAAATAAGATCAGAAGTGAAAGGGGAAATGTTACAACTGATACCACAGAAATACAAAGGATCATAGAAGACTACTATGAATAATTATATGCTAATAAATTGGACAACCTAGAAGATGTGGATAAATCCCTAGAAACATACAGCCTACCAAGACTGAACCACGATGAAACAGAAAATCTGAACAGATGATTACTAGTAAGGAGACTGAATCAGTAGTCAGAAACCTCCCAACAAACAAAAATCCAGGACCAGACAGTTGCACAGGTGAATTCTATGAAACATTCAAAGAAGAATTAATACCAATCCTTCTCAAACTTTTACTGAAAAGAAAAAAGAGGAGGGAACTCTCCCAAACTCCTTTTATGAGACCAGCATTGTCCTGATACCAAAACCAGACAAAAATGCCACAAGGAAAAAAAATTACAGGCCAACATCCCAGATGAACATACATACAAAAATCCTCAACAAAAGATTAGCAAACCGAATTCAACAATACATTAAAAGGATCATACACCATGATTGAGTGGGATATATCCCAGGGATGCAAGGGTGATTCAACATCCACAAATCAGTCAATATGATACACCACATTAACAAAATAAAGGATAAAAATCATATCATCTTTTCAATAGATGCAGAAAAACATTTGACAAAATTTAACATCTATTTATGATAAAAACTCCCAACAAAGTAGGTATAGATGGAATGTACCTCAACATAATAAAGGCCATATATGACAAACCCACAGCTAACATCATACTCAGTGGTAAAAAGCTAAAAGCTTTTTCTCTAAGATCAAGAAGAAGACAGGATACCTACACTCACCATTTTTATTCAACATAGTATTGGAAATCCTAGCCAGAGCAATTAGGCAAGAAAAAGAAATAAAAGGCCTCCAAATCAGAAAGGAAGAAGTACAACTGTCATGTGCAGATGACGTGATATTATACATAGAAAAGCCTAAAGACTCCATCAAAAAACTATTAGAACTAATAAACAAATTCAATAAAGTTTCAGGATACAAAATCAATACACAAAAATCTGTTGGATTTCTATACACTAATAATGAACTATCAGAAAGAGAAATTGAGAAAACAATCTTGTTTACAGTTGCATCGAAAAGAATAAAAAACCTAGGAATAAATTTAACCAAGGAGGTGAAAGATCTGTACATTGAAAACTATAAGTCATTAATGAAAGAAATGGAAGAAGACACAAATAAATAGAAACATATTCCATGCTCATGGATTGGAAGAATGGTTAAAATGTCCATACCATCCAAAGCAATGTACAGATTCAATGCAATCTCTATCAAAATTTCAGTGACATTTTTCACAGAAATCAAAGAAACTATCCTAAAATTGTTATGGAATCATACAATTCCCTGAATATCCAAAGCAATTTTGAGAAAGAACAAAGCTGGAGGCATCATACCCCCTGATTTAAAACTACATTGCAAAGCCATAATAATTAAAACAGAATGGTACTTGCATAAAAACAGACACATAGATCAGTGGAACAGAATAGACAGTCCAGAAGTAAACCAACACATATATGGTGAATTAGTTTATGATAGAGGAGCC
The DNA here is from genome assembly GCF_041296265.1 of Equus caballus. NCBI lineage: Eukaryota > Metazoa > Chordata > Mammalia > Perissodactyla > Equidae > Equus > Equus caballus. The sequence goes on along the minus strand of NC_091694.1, from coordinate 57,152,016 downwards.
AAGAATATACAGTGGGGAAAGGACAGTCTCTTCAATAAACAGTCCCTGGAAAATTGGACAGCCACATGGCAAAGAATGAAACTGGACCACTATCTTACACCATACACAAAAAATTAACTGAAAATGGATTAAAAACTTGAACTTAAGACCAGAAACCATAAAACTAGAAGAAAATGTAGGTTGTAAGCTCCTTGACATAAATCGTGGCGATGATTCTTCGAATCTGACATTAAAAGAAAAGCAAAATTAGGGGCCAGCCCAGTGGTGTAGTGGTTGGGTTCGGGTGCTCTGCTTCAGCAGCCCAGGGTTTAGAGGTTCGGATCCCGGGTGTGGACCCACACATTGCTTATCAAGCCATGCTACGGTGGCATCCCACATACAAAGTAGAGGAAGATCGCCACAGATATTAGCTCAGGGCAAATCTTCCTCACCAAAAAGTAAAAATAAAAAATAAACAAATGTGACTACATCAAAAGAAAAAGCTTCTGCCCAGCAAAGAAAACATCAACAAAATGAAAAAGCAACTTACTGAATGGGAGAACATATTTGCAAATCATATATCTGATAAGGGACTAATATCCAAATTATATAAAGAACTCATACAGCTCAGCAAAATGCCAAGCAATTCAATTAAAAACATGGCCAGAGGATCCAAATCAATATTTTTCCTAAGAAGACATACAGATACATGGCCAACAGGTGCCTGAAAAGATGCTCTGCATCACTAATCACCAGGGAAATGCAAATCAACTCCACAGTGAGATGTTACCTCACCCCTGTTAGAATGGCTATCATGAAAAGACTAGAAATAACAATATCGCCAAGAATGTGGAGAAAAGGGAACACTTGTGCACTGTTGGTGGGAATATAAATTGACGCAGCGACTAGGGAAAACAGTATGGAGATTCCTCAAGAAATCAAAAATAGAAATACCACATGACCCAGCAATTCCACTTTGGGTATTTACCTGAAGAAAATGAAAACACTAATTCAAGAAGATGTATGCACCCTCATGCAATGATAATGTAAAATATTGCAGCCGTATTCACAATTGCCAAGATATGGAAAGAACCTGAGTCCATCGAGGGATGGACGGATAAAAAAGTTATGATGTACGGAATATTATTGAGCCATAAGAAAGAATAAAATCTTGTCATTTGTGACAACATGGATGGACCTCGAGGGCATTATGATAAGTGAAATATCAGATAGAGAAAGACAAATACTGTATGATCTCTCTCATATGTGGGATGTCAAAGCTAAGTAAAAAAAACTACGGCAACAACAAAAACCAAGTTCATAGATGCAGAGAACAGATTGGTATTGGCTAGAGGCTGGGGGTGGGAGATGGGAGAATTGGGTGAACTGTTTTTGTTTTAGTTAAATTGCTTTTAAAAAGGCAACATCTAATATACAAATGTGCTCATAGTCTGAGGATATATTATTCAAGTTCTCCCACGTGAATGGCTCAGAGTAAGCAAAAAGCCTCACAACACAAGAATATTCACCAATCTCATATCCATGCATTAAACCAATCCCTAGTTCAACACCCCTCCCAGTTAAACTTTATGGAAGGGACCCTGTCGCTTCCACCTGTTGAGGACAATCACCAGATATGGGGGGGGGTCACATATACTACAAATGTATTTATTGCAAAGTTACAAATCTTGCAAAATACCCAAGACTTTATGAAGTCAATGGAGAAATGCTGCAATCAAGCAAAGCATTGACAAATGAGGACCTTAAAGGTTTCAACCAGTTAACAATTTAGGGGGCTTGCTTTCCCTTCTTCATTCCAGCCTCTTCCCCCGAAAGTGAGGAGATTGTGGGACAAGGAGGAGGGTCACTCAGAGCCTGTAGGGGCCTCTTTTCTGGGTCTCTTCACCGGAGGGTGGGCCACACCACCATGGCACACACCTGTAGGTCTGTGAGTGACCAAGAGGCTGCTGTTAACAAGAGTGTTGGGGAAGGGTTGTGGACAGGACTTGGTTGCGTGGGTTGAGGTGCCTAGTCACACACATGAGATAGGGACCTCCATTTGTATTCCTTCTCTAGGTCACACAAATATTAGGGACAGACACAGATGGAGCATATTTGCTGTAATCAGAGGGGAGAGAAGAGTAGGGAAGTAACAGATGTTTACTAACTGGCTTAAAGTCATAGTAAGCGGCACATCTGGAATTTGCACACATTGCTACCTTTAGATTTGGGGATTTTTTTCTCTATTCTATTTTTCCAGTAGGATCTGTAAAAGAAATGACTGGTTTGTGTATATTCATCTAGCTATTCCTTCAACAATTTTCAACAATTATTCTCATTCTCTCTCCCTGTCTCTCTCTTCCTCCCACCTCCCTCCCTGCCCCCCCAACTCTGTCTCTCTGCTTTGAAGAAGCTAACAGATATGCAAACACATGTATTGTGTGACACACAAAGGTGACTGCAGTTGACATGTGGTCATTGTGTCGTGCCGTCCAGATCCCACTGCAATGAAGGACTATTGCTGCGCTGCTGGGCCTGTAGTCAGCACACAGCCTCCAGCTGTTAGCCACTCCAGGGCTGCCGCAGCTGCCCAAACACACACTCCTTCCCAGGGAGGCTCACACCCAATGGCTGATAGATGCAGGGCACAGAGGGCGGGCCAACTCAGCCTAACTAGGACAATGCTAACGGTGCATTCTAGCCCCTGACTCCCTGTAGAACAGGCTGAGGCTGCCCTGTGGCCTTCATTGCAGCTCCTTTTGCCCAATGCTACTTCTATTCTCTCTCTTCCACAGGTCTAGATACCAAGGCATTCTTGAATAAACATTCTGCACACAAATTATATTTCCATTGGAGAGAATAACTTCCATTCTTGATTTTCTGGTACCTCTGACTCCAGTCTCACATGGGATCTGGCTGCCTTTGGTGTCCTAGGTTCTGTAAATTAGCCCTACATTTTTTATCCAGCAGTTAGCTCTTTGGCTAAAGATGTCTGTTTCTCGTAATAATATTGGACTAAGACTGTCATAAGGGAAAGGATTTGAATTGGGAATTGCTGGAAGCATAAGATTTCAATTGGGGAAGATAAAGGGACCACGGAATTCAAGGCAAGAGCAACATCACACACAGAGGTGCTGAAACACATATTTTTGGGACATATTTGGAAGATGATGAATAGGCCAGTTTGGCCAACATGGAGGAAATGGAAAGCAAAATAACAGGATAAACGTTTGCAAGACTGGTGGGAAAACTTTGATTAATCGATGGAGCTGGCCAGCATTAAAGAGTCTATTCATTATTTTTAGGAATTCCCAGTGGCCACAGAAAACATGAAATAAGGGTAGAAGGCTATAAAGGTTGGCTGTTGGAAGAAGTGAGGAAATAAAAATAAGGCAATGGGTGTCTTACTTGTGGCAGGGTAATAAGGAGAGATTAATGAAATGGAGCAGTGAAATAAAAGGAATCAATGGGGAACGGGCAGGGGGTTTTGGCTCTTGCTGAATGATAGCCCGACTCCGAGGACTGCTCTTTACAATGACTTCAATATGAACGGTCCCCTTGGAGTTGTACAATATGGGTGGCCTTGCTCATAAGTCATAACTGTGTATCAATTCAAAATCTTTCAACTAGTGATGATTTAAAAACATCCCAATTCAGACTGGTTTTAAAACAGACTCCACTGGCTCATTTAGCTGAAGAGTAAGAGGCATATGGGTTTCAGGGGAGTTGATTCAAGAGTCCACACAGCGAGGGCTCTGACTCCAGACCTCTTTGTTCCTTTCAAGTGTGTCAACTTTATCTTCTGATTGGGTCCTCTTACGGTGGCCAAAATAGCTTCGGTAGTCTGAGATCTTATCTTTATAACCCTCTACTCTGATGAATAGACTCTTCTTCAATAATTTCCCAGAAGGCTGATTAAATATTTCCTCAGGTGTCATGGACCTTTAGGCCATGCCCACCCAGTAGTGTGTAGGTGAATGTTTAACAACTGGCATACTCTCTCTCTCTCAAAAAAGAAAAAAAAAAGCCCTGATTGCAGCATTTGATTTCCATGACCTACATACTCTCACCATGGCTGATTTCAAACTCGCAAAGTACTGTCCCTGAACCCAGAGTTGGAAAGGGATCCACACAATTGACCCTCTGAAGCCCTGACTCTGAGAGCTGGCTTCAGCAACTTACTATTCCCGTCCTGAACAAATCATTGTAAATAGATTGATAAGCTGTGCTAATTGGTTCAGGGTAATCAAAACTGGTCTGTGAAGCTGTTGGGGTCAATTCCATCCATCTACATGTAAAGTAGGGGTGGGAAGAATAGAAAATGAGAGGGCAACTGTCAAATATCCAGTACGGTTGCATTTAATGCAGGAAGAAAGATGAGAAAAAGAAGGTGAACTGATGGAGAGAAGATTAAATATGGGGTTGACTGTGGAAAAGGAGTCAAAGATCATGAGTGGGTGGTACACTACAGAATGTGAGGCATGGGGAAAAAAAGAAGAGGATTCAAGTGGAGAATGATCACAGATATCCCAAAGTATGCATTTTTGTTCTGAAAGCTCTCTACAGTATGGCCCCATTTCATTTTCCAGGACTATTTGGGAGACGGCATAGTGTAACGGTGAATGGTCATGTGATCTTGAGCAAGTCATGAAGCCGTTCTGAGCCTCCATCCTGCTTAGGACTTAATAGGGTGAGGATTTTTATTGTGAGGATTAACTCAGAGATTTAAAAGTTTTTCAGAGATTAACGATGAGAGGGTGTAGGGCATAGTGCCTAAGAACGCAGTCAGTCTCTGGAGCTGGGATGCCTGGCTTGACCCCTAGTTCCATCTCTTATTGGCTCTGGGACCTTGGGCAAGTTGATGAAACCAATCTGCATCCCAGTTTTGGAATCTGTAAAAGGGAACTCCAGGACTATTGTTAAGCAACTTAAACAAGGAGGCTATTAGACCGAGGGGACTCTAATGCCTTAGCAGCCCATGTAAGCACACCAAAACCTAAGCCTGTAAATACCGCAAGGTTAAGAAATCAAAACCTAAGGACAACCAGCACAAACAGCCAACGAGAGTTTCCCAAATAAGGCAACCACTTAAGCTACAGCCAATCAAATAATTCCCTTGCCTTGCTTCTGCCTCTTGTCTATAAAAGTCTTTCCCCCGGCTCCTGCGGGCCGAGCCGCTCCTAACCACTTCCCAGGTTGGTGCTGCCTGATTTAATTTGATTTTTGCTCAAATAAACTCTTAAAATTGTTAATGTGCCTCAGTTTATCTTTTAACATTATCCATCTCATAATGTCGTTATGAGGATTAAATGAGTCAATATGTGTGAAGTGCTTGGAATGTATCTGAAACGTTACGGGCAGTATCTGGAAGTCATAGCTATAATTATAACGTCAAGTATCTAGCAGAGTGCCAGGCACAAACCAGCTACTAGATAAGTGCTAACTATGTTTATTATTATGGCCACCTACTACGCCCTTACCCAGGTTTCATATTCCAGGCGATTTTTACAGTTCTTACTGTTGGCTAGAGAAATGATGCCAGACTGGGTGAGAAACCCAGACCTTGCTCACACATTTCTTCTTCCTCTAAACTCTCAAACCCTGTGTTTGTAGCTCTGTGAGCACTTCCTCTTTCTGCTGCATATTTTCGCTTTCTTTGGGCTTTCCTCATTTGTTCACATTCTTGAGGTGAGACTGGCTGGGGCTTGGAAATATCTTGTCACCAAGGAGCTCAGCACAGTTGCTTGACCACTGTAGAACAGTTTAAAACATATGGAGTTGAATGGGTCACCGAGGAGCATTTGGATAGAGATGAAAAGAGTAAGTTGATTTCAGTGCATCAAACTCATCTTAACACAAAATAAGATATCTCTTCTGTGGGCCCTGGACTTGGGTTTTTCCTACTGGTATGTAGGGAAAAAAATGAGCTACTGTATTGGTAGCATCTTAGCAAGACACAGAATTCACCCCAGGCGCTTCAAGTGAACAGGCATTAATGAAGTGATGACCTAACAGTTGGGCAGGGTCAAGGGAGCCAACAAGGGATGGCGAGGCACTGGACACTAGCAACAGAGGGAAGCCTTTGCCTGCCTAGCATCAAAGGGATGAGGGAAGGACATTGTGTTGCTAAAGCCCAGTGAAATGTGGAGCCATGGGGGAGGAGACACCAGGTGGGAGCCGAAGTCATGGAGATGCCTAGCTTCTCCAAGAAACACGGCCCTAAGTAGGGAGGGGAGGGAATAACCCGACCTCTCCTTCCTCTCATCCTCAGATCTTCTCTTGGAGCCACCTATTGGCTGAACCCAACCAGAAACCTGCTGGCAGAGAAGCCTGAGTAACTTCGTTCTCGGAGGTCAGCCTCCTGGAGCACGTGGCAGGACAGAGATGAGCAGTGAATACTTGAAACTGATTTTAAAAGTATGTTTTACTTAGTAGACTATATCCAAAATGTTATCACTTCAACATGTGGATGATATAAAAATTATTACGATATTTTGCATTCTTTTTTTGTACCAAGTCTTCAAATCCAGCGTGTATCTTACATTCCCAGTACATCTCAATTCAGACCAGCCACATTTCCAGGGCCCCATAGCCATATGTGGCCAGTGACTAGCACATTGGAGAGTATAGTTCTCATCTGTTATCAGTATCATTGAGCTTGAAAACTGAACCAAAAAAATATTTAAAATCATTATTACAATGAAACTGTACGTTAGTGAAGGATAATTGTCTGAGGATATGCCATCGGAATCCTCAGGAGGTCCAACTTGTGTTCCAGGATTTAGAGGGCTTATTAACAGAGCTGATGAATGAATAAAAAGCCTTTTTCTCATCCTAAGAAAAGACCTTCTTTCTTTTTAGCAAGCAGAACAAAACGAATCAGCTACTATTTGTCAGGCTAACTCCACAGGCAGCTTTTCCATGGGCCTCTTAGCTCTAAGAGCCAGACGTAACTGCAAGTCTATGTTACGTGTAAGAAGTAAGTTAGTGTCAAAGACACATAGCAAAATTATGTGCCTATTGTAGCAATCTGTTTCCAAACACTTACTGAATGTATGCAGTGTGTAAAGAATGAATGTCTCAGTTCCTTTGCGCTGCTTTAACAAAAATGTCATAGACTGGGTGGCTTAACCAACACCATTCACTTCTCACAGTTCTGGAGGCTGGAAGTCCAAGATCGAGGTGTTGGTAGAGGCAGTGTCTGGGGAGCATCCTCTTCCTGGTTTGCAGATGACAGTTCTCCTGGTGTCCTCACATGGCAGAAGGGGCAAGAGAATCCTTGGGAGCTCTCAATAAGGGCACTGATTCCACTCATGAGCTCTTGACTCTCATGACTCAATCACCTCCCAATTTCCCCATCTCCTAATGCCATCACTTTGGGGGTTAGGATTTCAAAATATGAACTTTGGGGGGATACAAACCTTTCATCCATAACAGTGAGTTTCTTAGCCATTACTGGTAAAGGCCATTCTTTTCTAATTTAGAAATTTTCCGTACGTTAATAAAGCTGGCCAGTGTTCTGCAGGGGACCAGTTGACTATGATGGCTTTTTCCGTAGTAAGTATCGATTTTGATTTTTTTCTTTCCTAATCCTGTAAAATTTCCATTTTGTGACAATGTGGTTAGTGTCCTTGCAGTCTGCAAGAGTGGTTGCTTCTTTTGTTTTTTCCAATGAAGGGGTTTTTCACAATAAAATTGTGTCTTTTGTTTCCCTGGTTTTTATTCTCAGGGAGGGAGATTTCTGCTATTGCCTCTGAGCCACCCACTTTCTCCGACCGGTGAAGGAGAAAACGTGTAAACCAGCTATGCATCTTTCTAAGGACACAAGATGCCGTTGCTTTATTGCTGTTACACAATTATAAACTTCCATGACAGCTTCACCTTTTGGAAAGTGAAATGGAGCAAAGTTGGGTTCTGTCTACTGTAATTAGAAATTGGACTGAGCCAGCTCAGTAAACAGTTTTTACAACCTGTTGATTGTGTGGCCTGCTTCCAGCAGGCAAATCCAAGCATATGTTAGGATTTAAAAATAATAACAATTATGCAAATTTAAAGCTCTCCGACCTTCAGCCCTCCTAGATGTCTTGTCTCCGTGGAAGTACAGGACACCATATCCATCCGCTTCTGAAAGGGTGGGAAACGCTCAGCACGTGGGCTTTCCTGCCTCCACTTCGAGAAGGCCAGGCAGCCACGGACTCTTCCAGGAGCATGTGTGTGCCCGCGTGAAAAGGCGAGGGCCTCCAGAATCATGCCTGTGATTTAATGTTAGCATTCGGAAAAGTCTTTATTCATGTTGTACGCACTTGATGAAGAGTCCTCAGAGTAAACTCCTGGCTAAAGATGGATGGCCTGAGTTTATTCAAAGGCCAAATAATTTCCAGACATTTGTTTTGGATGGAAACACATGTCTTTCCCTTGGCAATAATTTCCTTGTGAGGTATACAGGCAACCCCCAACTTGCAAATACACTATTCAGAAATTTCATTTGTAAGTCAGTCGTTTGGAATGCGCAATGATTTTTTTCCACAGAAATAATATGACACATGGCAGTTGAGGACCCAGGCTAGCCCCCCAAACCTTACTTAACCCATACGTCGGTTGAAATACTGCAATGGAGAAAAGCAGAAAACCAGAGTCACACAGTACTCTTGGCTTATCTCTGGGGTATCCATGTGGAAGTGTATCTCCCGGTGACTATGGACACAGTTTCTGGGGCAGACTGACTGCACTTCCATCCAGGCTGGCCCCCGCACTAGCTGTGTGACTTTGGGCAGGTCATTTAACCTCTCCTCTCAGTTTCCCCATCATAAGGGGGGATGATATTAAGATCTACTTCATAGAGCTGTTACATGAGAGTTACTCACACACACACTCACACACACACGCACCCCTTAGAACAGTTCCTGGGACCAAGGAAACACCACGTGACTGTTTGCTATTGTTACTTTTGGTTCTAGTAACTGGCATGATGCTGATTCCATTTCAATCACTCATTCATATTTCACTGAACAAAAAGCAATGCTAGTGGAAAATTAACAACAAAACAAAATGGAAAAAAAAGATGCTGTGGTTTTCCTCCCCGCCCCGCCATAGTTATTGATGTTTGGGTAAAATAAGTCAGAGGAAAAGAGGAAATGGACGGATACTGATGTTGAGTTACTGGATATTTTCAATGATTCTAAAGGTTGACTTTTTTAAAAAGTTAGGTTCATTTATTATAAACAATCTGGAAAATATAAAAAAGCACAAAAAAGAAAAACTTCTCCAAATCTGACCACGCAAAAAACAGCTACTAATAACTTTTGTCATCTTTCAGCATTCTGTCTTATGCATGTATACAACTCTCAAAAATTAAAAATAATTATAATTAAACCATCCGTATTGTTTTCATACCTGATTTATTCACTTAGCAACATACTGTCAACATTTCTCTTGTGTTCTTATGCTATGTGGTTTCTAATGGCCTTGTGCATCTGTCACACGGACACACCAACACTGAGACAGCCCATCCCCAGTTGGGGGACATTTAGTTTGCTTTCGTCTTGATACTATTCTAAATAATGTTGTTATAATTATATGTATGGATTAAAGTTTACTCATGTTACTGTTTATTTCCTTTAACCAAGAAATTTAATTTCTAGAAAATTCTACATAGATTCTACTCCTAATTTAGGGCTTTTGATACAGTTTGCTGAACTGCTTCTTAAGAGAATGTTCTAATTCACCTTTTTTCCAGCAATGAGAATGCAATTTCCTACAAATTTTCCTAAATCCTGAGATTGAGAATGTATTTAATCTCGCCAATCTGACAGATGAACAGGGGCATCCTATGACTATAATCTTCATTTTTGAATCTAATGTTGAACATTTTTCATACGTTTGTTGTCCATTTGAATTTCTTTTGTCAATTATCTCTTCACAGTCTTTGACCATTTTTCTATTGCTGTTCATATTCCAATTTGTTTTTTCTGTTTCCCTTAAGGAAAACCATTTTTTCCTTTGTCTTCACACAATGCAAAAATGTGTTTAGAATGTAAAAAAAAATTCCACTGTGAGCTGTTTAAAAATTTATTTTCATTGACATACGATTGACATATAACGTTGTATAAGTTTAAGGTGTCCAACATGTTGATTTGGTACATTTATATATTGCGATATGATTACCACCATAAGGTTAGCTAACACTTTTATCACATCACATAATTATTTCTTTTTTGTGATGGGAGCAATTAAGGTCTAGTCTCTTAGCAACTTTGAAGTTTATAATATAGTATGTTCCTGATAAGACACTGTTTTTGGAAAGTAAGTTGAAGCCCCGTAGAGACTGTCCACCACAGCCACTGCTGGGCTGAACGGCGATGCTGAGAGGAGGCAAGTGGGCCAAAGAGGCCTCAGGTATGGTCTCCAATGGCTGGAGGAGGTAGGCACAATAGCAGAAACTCAGGAGTAGGGAGGGTCTGGTATACAGAAAGGTTTTAATTTTTATACGTGTAAATATAATTGGAAAATTAAAATAGGAGGGAGAATTAACATGTGGAGGATTTTGAAAGTATTGGCACATTGAATCAAGTAATTCTGCTATTCTCCTGGATGTCAGTTAGGTGGTCTCATGGATGAAGACTATTTTCAGTATTTCATGACATAACAAGGACAATGTTGTCCAAAGGTAGTTCACCTACCTGCCACTGAAGTGAGAGCAAGTTATAAGTGATAAATACATAATTATTTTGTAATTTATTAAACTATGGATTGATTAGAAAGAAGAGGGCAAGATTCTCAGTGAATTTTTATTTTTTTTTAAAGATTGGCACCTGGGCTAACAACTATTGCCAATCTTTTTTTTTTTTTTTTCTGCTTTATCTCCCCCAACTCCCCCTGTACACAGTTGTATATCTTAGTTGCATGTCCTTCTAGTTGTGGGATGTGGGATACTGCCTCAATGTGGCCTGACTAGCGGTGCCATGTTCACACCCAGGATCTGAACCCTAGGCCACCACAGCGGAGCGCTCGAACTTAACCACTTGGCCACGGAGCCGGCCCCCTCAGTGAAGTTTTAAATTATCAGAAAATTTAAATTCTATAATCCTAAAATGAAACACCGAAGGCTAGGAGTCAGCCTTTTCAAAGGAGGTGGAATTATGAAATGGAAAATTTGGCAAGAATGGAAGAATGCTGAAAAATCAGAACACTTAAAAGGGGGAAAAAGTTAGATATAGAGAGATTACACAAAAAATACAAGTACAGAATAGAAGCTATAAAACGATCTTAAAGGAAGTAGGACATAGGGGTTGATAGATATAAAGCAATATGAATTACAAGTTATTGATAAAATTCAATATAAAGTTTAGAAGAATTAGGAAAAAAAAACACCTTGGAGATTCACATGCCAAGTGTATAGGAATCATACACTCAGAAAAATTGTACTAATAAACAAGGAGTATATAATGATGAGGATTATTTTGGGCTGGTTACTTTTGAAAACTGCAGACAGAAAGGAGGCTCTGAAAAGTGGAATTTACTTGCCCTTTGTTAAGAGACATTTACATTTGTAAGGGAGGTTTCCATGTGTAGTGGTGTCTCTGTCTGCACCAGGAAGAGAGGCGGATGACCTTATCTCTAGAAACTCTTAATGGGGAAGGCAAGAATATCCTGACTTAATCCAATCTGATTCTTATCTAAAGTTATAGGACCACCCAATAACCAGACCCCACCTGCACTGATACCATTTTAATGACTTTTTTTTACATATTCTTTCCTTTGTCTTGTAAAGAGATAACTCACATCCCTATGCCTTAAATTTAGCCCTACCCTCAACCCATTGCAGCTCTTTAATGCCCATGGGTCCTGTCCCCCTGCCTGCAGCTCTTACTGCCCATGGGTCCTGTCCCCATGCCTGCAGCTCTTACTGCTGACAAATAAAAATGGCAAGCAATAGGATACATTGGAGAATATGAGGAAGCCATTTGGTATAAACCTAATTCGGCCTGACCTTGTCTTTCCAAAAGGGCCTGACCGAGACCGTTGAGCATGCATTGTATATCTGCTTTAGATATTCCCTATGGCAAGAACAAAGGCCCTTGAGATAAAGGTGCAACTTCCCTCCCCCTCCCAACGTTGGCATCTCCTTAAGGATTAAGCATCTTTCCTTAGGCTAGAAACTGATTGCTGCGCTCACCTGTGACTGCCCAGCTCGAGACAATAGACTTGCCTCCTGCTACACCCACTGAGATAGCAGACACTACCTTTGTCCATCAAGCGCTGTGCCGACAGGGCAATCTTGTGACTATTGTGGGAGGGACATTTCAATCATATGTGAAACGTCCTGTTTGGGGGTATATAACCACTCTGTATAACTCACTTCTTTGGTGCCCTTTCTTCCTTCGGGAAGAAAGGCCCTGGGCCATGGTCCTCAGATTTCAGCTCAGAATAAACTCTCCCAAATTTTCATTTATAGATTGGTTATGGATTATTTTCACTGCCCATGGGTCCTATCCCCATGCCTGCAGCTCTTACTGCCCGTGGGTCCTGTCCCCATGCTTGCAGCTCTTACTGCCCGTGGGTCCTGTCCCCATGCCTGCAGCTCTTACTGCCCGTGGGTCCTATCCCCATGCCTGCAGCTCTTACTGCCCGTGGGTCCTGTTCCCATGCCTGCAGCTCTTACTGCCCGTGGGTCCTGTCCCCATGCTACTCCATGCTATTCTCTGAATAAAGGAACACTACTGCCAGACCTTGAGAGTCCAAGAAATCTTTCTTTCAACTCCTCGGCTCACCGAGCCCGCATCATGTAATATCCATCATAAATGGAGACAAGAAGCTGGATACTAGAATAGAAACGCCTGAGAGATATTTCTATTTTTGGGATCAGGGAGATGGTAGGAATGTACACAGTTCTGAAAAAGTTGGAGGACTAGATTGAAAGGACAAAATACACCAAGTCAGAAGGATATTAGCTGCAACAGGAGGAGCCAAAATATGGACCCAGATGGGCCAAACAGGACTTAGCAGATTGGAGAGTGGTGGCTAACAGGGGAAAGACACCAGGCCTGAGCAAGTAAGGGTCTCACAGCACAGTGGGAGATGGCAGGTGGTAAGTGGGTTCCAGCAAAGTATACTAGGGTAACCTGGAAAGTGGGAGGGATAGGCAGGGTTGGGGGGGAACGCATCTGCGAAAGGCAACAATCAGAGAGCTATGGAGTTGGCACAGGGGAGGCTGGCAGCAGGGCTGCAGCTGCTGGACTGGAATTTACCAAAGGGCTTCCTTTCGCGTGGGAGACTGGCAAGAGCATGGCAGAGGCTCCATCCTAGGAGGACCAAGTGTTGGTTAGAATCATGACTGACAAGAGAGCCTTTTAACTTATAGTCTGCCCTTCCAGTTCCCAGCGTACAAGCTGGGGTCCTGGCTCCAGGGAAAGCGCGGGAGAGAAACTGCTAGAACGTAGAGGCCCTGCATTTTCAACCAAAGCACCTTTGGTAAAACCCTCCTTTCTGAGGACAGGGAGCTGGCCAGGGCTGGAGGTAAGGCAGGTGGGGGACAAATAACCCAAACAATGGAAGGAGGAAAGAATCCAACAACAGGAAGAGAAATGAGAAAGAAACGAACGGAAATCTATGTTTATCCAAGTGTTTGCATTTGGAATAGAAAGCCAATGTCTGCAGGAGAAAATAATTTTCAAGCGTTGGAAGAAATTATGAATTCGATATGGCAGGCCCTTTTAAATACCTTATTTATCTGGAATTCAGCATGTGGTTCTTAATAACCAGATCCAGTTCTTCTAACACCTGAGCTTAAAAGAAAGAATTACCATTTGGATTTAAATATTTCTAAAATATATTATTTCACCCCTTACTTTAACAGAGTCTATTGAACATAAAACTTTCGGCCAAGATTCACGATGGGTATTAGAACACCCAGGACCGTACTCTAGAATAGGCACTTCGTGTCTGCCCTTTGGCTCTTCTGTTGTCTCCTTTGGTGTCCCTTGGTGTTGGACTATAAATTGTAACTTCTGCAGTCATGGTGTCCCATCATATAGAGATATTTCTTTCCACTCTCTATTTCTTTGTTATTCCACAAAAGGTTGCATCTGGTCAGGATTAAAAACAGTTTAAAGAAGGAAGAGACACTTAGTGGCTCACACGAATAAACCCAGAGGCGGGGTAGTACCCACCACCACAAAGATACCATCAGGACCCTGTCAGTTTCACTTCTCTGCTTCTCTCTGCCTGGGGCTACATTGTCACAATGCCACACAATTGCCTGGTGGGTAATAGGCTTCCAGCAGATCCAACCCCTCCATGTCTGGAGCTGGGAAAAGGCTTCTTTCTTCTAGTTTAACTAGAGAAAAATCCTAGGAAGAACTCTGATTGGCCAGGCTTGAACCACTCATTCATTCCTTGCACTGGGGCAGAGGACCAGGGGTGGGGCACTGTGAATAGCTCGGCTCAAGTCAAAGGTTTACCACTTGTGACCAGGGGCAGAGCTTTTCACAAGAAAAAGAGCGAACGTGGTAGGAAGAAGATTTACCACCCCGAGAATCCTTGCGGCCAGAAGCAGTCTCAGTTTGTGTTGATTATTGCAGATAATGAAACTTAGGAAGAATTTGGGACAATTAAATAAACAAGACCGTGAGTGAGGGCATCCGGGATGTGGTGGGGGATGTGCAGGGACCTGTCATAGCTGGAGCTTGGAGCTGGCATTTGCTTATTTCTGGGTGGAACTGGGTAACAGAAATATTTCTATAAATGCAAAATGAAAATACTGTCCTGTAATGCGAAACTCATGGAATTTCTTTTTGCAGAGATTAAAGGGCAGAGATGATACACCCTTGCAATAGAGAGAAAAAGTAAGTCAGCAGGAAGCAGGAATAGATGTCCCAGGGTGCTCTTTAGTCCTCCATGTTTGCACAAATGAAAATTTGTCCAGGCAAATGGCCACTTAAGATTCTGACATGGTTTTACAAGGATGCTGCTAAGGTCCCAGTCAAAAGCCGAGCACCAGCTTGAGTCTACTGAAAAATTCCAGAGACTCAAGGGCCCCAAGTTACATTGGCCCCAAGCTCTGTCCTGTTGTCCCTCCAACCTGCCCCCAACACACCGAGAATGTAGCACAACTTATAAGTAGGTACAGTAGATTCATGGGTAGAAGGCACACCTGCTACCCTAGGCAACTGGGGCTCCCAAACAAAGCCCCATTCCCTTAAAACCCAAAATTCACACTGGGCAGCCACTGAGAAGATAATGGACTCTGTGATATAACTTCTTGGACCCATCAAATTATCACAAGAGTTGGAAGAAAGAGAACTTACATAGAGGTCCTTCCCAAGAGTATCCTGAGATATATTTAGAGCTCAGCCTTTGAGATGAGCTCTGTCAGGATTCACATCCTACCTCCATCACTTACCAGTAGGTCACCTGGGGCTAGATACATCCTGTCTGCGCCACAGGGATTATAAAAGTTCCTGCCTCTTAGAGATGTGGTAAGGATTATGTGAAATAATGCGTAGAGAGCATTCAGCCTAGTTTCTAGCATATTCAATAAATATGATCCCATTCCCCTGCTAGCAGCCAAAGTGAGCTCCTAAAATTCAAATCTAAGCATATCTTTCTTCTACTTAAAACCCTCCCATGGTGTCCCATTGCAATTAGAATGAGATCTAAACTCCTTACCATGGCTTACAGTTCCTTAAATAATCTGGTTCTTGTCTTTGCAAACTCATTTTCTATCAGTTTCCCTATCACTCATTTTTTCTCATTACATTGACTATCTTTAGATTCCTCAAACATCCAAGCAGATTCTGAAGCCACGCAAATGTCCCAGGACTTTCCCATAGGGTCTTATCCTCTCCCCTCCTCCATCACTTGCCATGTTGGAGATGGCCGACTGCATCTTGGGCATCTGTTTGCTGGTGCTCTACTCAAGCCCCAAGCGCTCAACTACTGTTAGACTACATTTTTTCTTTCTGAAGGTTTCCACAGGATTTCCTCTGAAACCATTTATCTCAATTCGTGCGCTGATTCAACTCTCCTAGTCTCCTAGGTGCTTCTCTTGTCCAGGTACTCACGGCTGCTTTTCCTCAGACTGAGAAGCAAACCAGATGGAGGATGAGAAGCTCTATTGCTCAGATCCACCAGCCACTCCTTCTGAGTACTTGATAGTTCTCATTCCCGAGGGCTCTCCACACTTCCCCAGGCAAAACCCTTCACAGAGGCCCGCAGTGGAAAAATTTACCTGGCACAAATGATGTCATCTTGGCCAGGCAACTTGATCGTTTTCAACACCTGGCTGGCTGCCATGGCTCAATGTCATTTAGGTGTTTCCTAAAGGACTGAGAGATACTCTTTCCATCTGATTGCCTAGATGGGGCATGGCTCAAAAAATTGGTTTTGATAATCCACAGAATAAAAATCTAGTTCCTGTAGAATCTCATGCTTCATGGCATCTGTTCTGACAAGTTTGGGCCACAGAAATAGGGTCATTCACAGTGGGGCACTTTTAGGATCTTGTCATGAATCTAGAATTTCTGAGGTCTGCCTTTTCTCCATCAGTGTGGGCACCTGTGTTTGGCTGGGTTTCTGGGGATACAAGGATTCAAGTGTGAGAGGTAAGAAGTTTATTTGGGAGGTGATCCCAAGAAACATCGGTAAAGAGTAGAGATATGAGAGAGGAGAACAGGAAGCAAATAAGTGATGTACTATTGAGCAGTTTGCCTCAAGGCACAGTCGAGACCCATTCCTACCGGGAGCGCCGGGAGACAGTGTAGAAGACGTGTGGGAGTTATTCCACCCGAGGGCCTACAGAGCTTGGTGTTTATCAGCTCCAATCAGTTGTTGCCTGAGGGCTGCTGGAGGTGGGGTTAACTCTGTGGACTTCCAGCATTCCAGGAAGGTTCAGACAACTAGAGTCGTTGGTGTTTGTAGTTGGAAGCTGTCAGACTGGCGGGTGCAGAGGTGTGACAGCTAAGGGAGGACCCTAACAGCATCTGCTACCACAACCGGGAAGTCGTTGCCCTTTTTCTGGCTGTGATCATCATCTACGTGCATAGCCAACAGGATATGTGGTATAAACTAGGACAGAAAACAGATGTCCTCTGCCCTAGAACCAGAGCTCACCTTTGATAGTCTTTGCTCCATCTGGGTACTGTATCTGATACCCTATGACACAGTTAGTCCTGGACATTGTGAGATCAGGACTATGATGATACCTGGGATTGGATTTCTTATCTACCTGCTAATGCCATCCTTCGCTGCTCCTTTGGTGATCACACCAACTGCTGCCTGGCAGAGCTCAGTTCCTACTCTTGGCCAGAATGATTGCATGACCACCTTCTATGCCTTCAGTGAAGGCAGTCTTTGAAAAAAAGATCATCTCCCTTGAATGGTTAAACCAACAGCTCTTCCAGTGAGTATGAACACAGCTGCACATTTCTCAGATTTTTTCCTGATTATAAGTTTGCCTAAACAAACAAACAAAAGTTGTTTCTCCAAGAGTTAGAGGTCTGATTTAGCGAATTTTTTTCTGAAAGAGCATGAGCTAGCAAAAGCAGATTTTGTTTGCAGTGTGTGTATGTGTGTGTGTGTTTGTGTGTGTGTGTGAGACAGAGACAGAGATCAAAAGGTTAATGGGAAAGGCAACACAGCATATGATTTTTACTTCGGCAGTTTTACAAGCAAAAAAAGGGGGTCAAAGAGAAAGAGAGAAACCTCTCCTCATTCCTGTTCTGAATGAAACTTTAATTCTAAAACAGTCTTTGGCTTGAAAGATTGAACTGCACCATCTTTCCATATAAATGGCAAGGCAAAACACATTTTTATGTGTTGTTTTATGGGGTTTTCTTCGCATCTTTAATGTCGAACCATTTTATAGTGCTTGGCTTTGCAGGGCCCTAGAGATAACCTCCAAGCAATACTGGTTCTTTTATTTGTAACACAGGGATAGTTAAGAAAGCGTCTGCACGCCAATGACAAATTGTTGCAATCTTAACTAGAAATAAGGCAGTAAAGATTGCTCAGACTTAAAACTTAAAGGAAGATTGGAATACAGAGAGGGAGAGAAATCTTCCAAATAGAATAATGAAGTTAATTGGTACAAATGAGTGTGCTTTGCAAAGTGTACTTGAAGATTAATTGCGTTTTGCTAACTGTAAAATTCTCTTTTTCATCAATTTGGTGGCTCAGAAATAAACATTGCTAAAGATCCTTTGCAGTTTTTTAAAAAAGTAAATCCCTTGATTCTGAGAGTTTGGAGTACATCTTTAAAAGTGTACACTTGAGGTGTTACAGCCCCATTGTGTGAGATTTTGTCTGCAGAGCTCTTTATTTGCTGTAAAATCCATTATCAGTGAGATGTGATTATTTGCAGATCATGAAAACTCTGGCTTTTTGTCATCTGTTCTTTGTGTTAACTGTGTGTTTTTGTGTTATGAGAATCCATTTCTTTCTGGTTTTTGATGATGGGTTAAGTTAAAAGCATTTTGAAGTTTTAAGAAATTATCTTAAACATTCAGTTTTTCCTCATTCTCAATCTCATTTCAGTAATTGTGGAAGGCAACTAAGGTGGCCGTGCACAGCACGGGCTTTGGTTTTAGATGGATTTTGGTTCAAATCCTGGCTCTGGCTATTACTAATTGTGTGACCCAGGAAAATTACTTAACTTTATTCAGACTTGGTTTTCTCACCTGTAAAAGGGGAATATTGACAATGCTTACTTCAAAAGTATAACATGATTGTATTAAATTATATAATTAGTAATTAAACTATATGATACATAGATATAATTAATGTAACATGTGATGTGATGTAATATAATAAAGTTTTGGAACATTGACGCATCTAAAATATTAGAAAACAACATCGCTAATAGCAAAAACATTTCACACTGATGGATTTGGTCAGATGTCAAACTCTATCATGTATTATAGCACCAGAAGCAAGTGAGGGAAATTAGAAGAAGTAACAGTCTCTGGTTCTGGGCTTATTGTTTGAACATCTATTTACATATTTAGTGGCTGGTGTTCTTTAAGAAAAAAATGATTTTCACCAAGATGCTTTGGATTCCTGTAAGGGTCTCTAGGCAGAGCAAAGCCCTCTTGGCAATAATGCTCTGACCCAACATACATATTTTATGAAAAAAAATGTTTACAATATGCCTATAAAAGTTAAAACTTAGTGTTTTAAAGTCCTCTCTTGGTTTTTCTTTTTCACCAGAATCCCTTTCTTACCCCAGCTAGGCGATGGACAGGGAGGAGGAGGGACATTCAAAAGGTTTCCCAATGCTTTGCTTCTTAGGTCATAGGTACATGGCTATGGTTGGCTCAAACCTCACCTCTCAGTCTTGTTGGTTAATTAAGACTCATTCCCACGTAGTGGAGATGTGAGACTTGGAATGTAGAATTTTTGCAAGAAGAGACTAGACGTTGTCTGACTATTGTTTCCCAAAGCAATTCCTCAGACATGTCCCAAGAGAAGCTCCTCTACTTTTTTCCTACAACCAAGTATGTTTCCTATGGTCCAATAAACCCCCTTCTTGAAAATTCACCATGCGCATTAGTATATGAAGCGTTCTGAGAAGTCCTGAAATAAAGAAGCCGATATGATTGACTTTCTTTAACTCAATGTTTCCCAAAGTTATGTGTCCATGACATCTAGCAATAGCTAACATTCTTGGAATCAGTGTCCCATGCAGTCGATTTCAGGTTGCACTGGGCTAGTTCATCGTGCCTGTTGGTGTCAATTGAAGTGGTGTTAGGAAAGATCCCCGTCCTCTACGGTCCCACGTGCATTATCCCTGACCTAGGCAGCCTGGGCATGTCTGCATACGCAGCAGGGAATTGCCTATCCCAGGGAACCAGGGATGCAAGCTGCCATTTGCAAGTCACAACTTTTAGATTCAGGCATCTATGGTCCCAAAGCTTCAGCATGGATGTGGGATGCAAACAAACAGAAGGTTGTGGTCCCCCCTTGGACTGAGGCATCAGTGTGGCTAAGCTGAGCCTTTGTAAAGAGGTGACTGTGGAAGAGCCCAACAGAGTTCAGATCTTTGTCCCAGCTGTTACATTTTCTTTTGCTGAGGCTGGAGAAAATTAGCAGCACTGATTTTCCCATTTCCAAAATGTGTTTCAACGTAAAAAAGGAAAGCCAATAATTAAAAATGAATGATGAGATGTTTGTGTTTGTGAGAAGAGAAAAAAGACATTGACTTCTCATATACTAATAAAAGTGTTTGGAACCTCTCTAGATACTCCACTTAATAGCTTCCTTGGGATAGTTTCTTTGCAAATATTGAAGATAGGAAATAAAGGAAAAATCCATTTATTCCAAAGAGGAGTGTAATGGGTAGAAAGAAACCAAACTATTTCTCTAGGTTTCTTTTCAATTTGGTTTTGGGGATGGACTGAGACTACAGCCACGGACTTGGCAATTTCTCTTCCTACATGTCTCTCGAGTTTTCTTCATGACTGGAAACCATTTGCGATCATAGGAGGAAATGCTCTTGCTGACACATGAGCGTTCCTTGCTATGGAGGTTCCAAGCTTTTTAATGACAGCAGCTAAAACCCAAGATCCCAATGAGTGTTTGCATTGGCCTCGGGCACTGTGTAGCTAGAACACCTGGTGTGGAATAGATAATATTTTGCTGCCCTTTCTGGCTGAGGATGATTGATGGTTCCCTGTGTGTGGTCACAGAGCGGGAAGGCTCTCGGTGAGGCTGTAAAGAAACCACTGTCTTAATCACATAAAACAAGGAAGACTAAGGGATGAATGGAGAGCAACTTTCTCCAGAGCAGTGCTTCTCAAAGGGTAGTCCTGGACCAGCAGCATCAGCATCATCTGGGAACGTGTTAGAAATGCAAGTTCTAGGGCCCCACGCAAACCACCAAATCAGAAACTCCTGGGGCGGGGCCCAATTGTTCTTGTTTTAACAAGCTCTAGCCCTCCAGATGGTTCCATGCTGCCGAAGTTTGAGGACCACTGCTCAAAAGGAAAACAATCTGGCCAGATGAGAAAGAACATCACCAGGCATTCTTCAGATACTGTGTTTGTATCTCCTCTGAGGAGCAGACTCATTTTGATCCCTTTGCCACTACGTCCAACTCTAGGGTTACAGTCGCACCTGTTCTCACTCACCTACCCAAAGATGGCTAAGAAACCCTTTTCCTTAATGCCTCAAGTACAAGGAAGTCTGGATGACATTTTCTAAAGCCATGATTCTCAACTTTGGCCACATATTGGAATCACCTGGGGTAAGATTTTAACACACCTGCTGCCCGAAGCTATATGCTAGACCAATTAAATTAAAATCTGAGGGTAGGAGGGATGAGACCTAGGTATCAGTATTTTTAAATCAGCCCACTGAGGTGATTCCAATGTGCAGCCAAAGTTGGCTCTAGAAGGAATGAGCTAATGAAGCCAAGGGAGACAAATAAACAACACCAGTGTCAATGTGGGCAAGTTTTTCTTTTCTTTGCTTGAGGAAGATTAGCCCTGAGCTAACTGCTGCCAATCCTCCTCTTTTTGCTGAGGAAGCCTGGCCCTGAGCTAACATCCATGACCATCTTCCTCTACTTTATACGTGGGACGCTTACCACAGCATGGCGTGCCAAGCTGTGCCGTGTCCACACCTGGGATCCGAACCAGTGAACCCCGGGCCGCTGAGAAGCGGAACGTGCAAACTTAACCGTTCCACCACCGGGCCAGCCCCAGTAGGCAAGCTTTTCAAGCATAGGATTCCAAGCCTAAAATTTTAGGAGATGGAGCAAAGGGCTTATCTAAGTTCCAAATCCTATATCCTGGTTCGAATGCATCTCTGTAGGCAACTTTCCTCGCCCCACCTCATTCTATTCTATTGCAGACCACAGCCTCTGGGAGCCATCTGATTTCCTGGCCTCCAATAGCAAGTCTACCTGGATATTATCTTTAATAATAAGACCTTGTCTTCACCCTTCCTTTTGCTCCAAGACTCCTAGATGCCATTCAAGATGCCCAGAGGCAATTCTGATAGCTGGTTCAATTCTGGGCCACTGATCTCATATTAATTTCTCTGCAGCTCCTGCCTCACTGACCTCCCACCTTGCCATGACGCTGTACTGCACATGCTCCCTGGTGCAGCTGAGACCCGTGCCACAGTCCACTGTGTCTGCTGCCTCAAGTCCTTTGGGTCCTGAGAGCCCCCAGGCCTGGTCTTTTTAGGCAAAGGATAGAGGATGGAGAAACTTGGGTGAGTCCTCAGGAATAATATCTAAAATATAGTTTAGGAAGATCAGGAATAGACAGTCTTTGCTCTTTGATACTAGTGGGGTTATGGGGAAGAGAAGAGGTGGGTGGAGTCACAGAAGATCCTGGTGCTGGGAATCAGCTTTCAATTAGAAATGTGCGGGTACGCGCATGTGTACTCACAGGTGTGTTGGGAATGAAACCACATGGGATAGAGAAAAACTATTTTGATAACGTTGACTACGGATACAGAAGGCTAAAAGAGAAGGGATGCATAACGACTTGCTCTGATAGTGGGGGATAGCTCTTTTGATTTCTTATACCTTAGCATCTATTGCAAGTATTATCTGTGTCGTTAGTATGTGTTGACACGGAGGTCCAAACGCCTGGTAAGAGTTTAATGAAGGGCTTGTGTGGACACGGAACCAGCAAAGGAGAGCAGTGCACCGGGGACTGCTAGCGGCAGAAAGCCATTAACACTGCTGGGTGCACAGGGGCAGTCCAGAGCCACTGCAGTGGGAAGTGGGCCACTCCATAGGATCACGTGCAGATGCACACAGCCACTGCCAAACCACAGCCTGGCAGGGAAGAGCTGGGGCGAACAAATACCCTGACCTCAAGAGTCTTTGTTGCATTTAGTCTTCAGACATAACTCCATTTGGACTCAGCGAGTCCTTACCTTAGGTTCTCGGTGGATTTTTTCAGAGCAACCAAAGTTTAGCTTAGCAATTGCCAGAATTTCCAATGATTAACTTGGAGGAGAAAGAAAACACATAGTGTAAAGTTGAATTAATCCTTTTTCCCCCTCCCTAAACCAAATCTGAAAGGCTCACAAATTGATGTATTGCATTTACACAGCAATTTACTCCCCGATCCACAAATCTACCCCTTTCAGGGCTTAAAGTCGAGTCGTGGTAAATTTCGTTATCTCTGATTTGTAGGGGAAAAGGCCAATTTGGGAGGTGAGTCCACATTAATTGGTGCTCTACAGGCTTGCTTTGTTCCCCCTGTGAGGGCGTTAAGAGGAATCGAGCAGAGCTTTATTTGTTATTAAAACAAAAGCCAGGCTCTGTCTCTCTAGATACAACATCAGGCCATCTTCATTTCACAAATTACATCTGAACAATTTCTATTAGGGGAACTGTATTAGTTTTGAGGCATTTAGCTGCCACTAATCCAATCAGGAAATACTTCCAGGATTCTAGGGTTTGAGACAGCATGCAGACATTAATCCTTTGTAAGCTGTGGATAGACAAGGTATCTTTTTGCTCTGAACACGGAAGCTGACTGAGAGGCAGCTGGAGAGCTGCCTGGAACAACTACTGTATTTGTCTGTAGAGAATTCTTGTCCCAACCTGGCTCAAAGACACCTGAAGGCCAAGGCCAAGAGCGGGGCCTAGGTTATGAGACAAAAGCTCTAAATGTGGGTGAGGGATGAAGGGTGCCTGGTAAACATCTCCGAATACGCCCTACTGGTTGTTTGGCATTATGACCGTTTCCAGTGATGGGACGGCATTGTAATCAGACTTGATTTTCTTCCATTGACCGTAAGGAAGCAGAATTAATCACAGATAAAAAGTGGTGCTTGCTAAAAGTTATGAGGTCAATTTTTTTATTCCTTCTATAAGCGGACAGATTTAAAGCGGGCAATATAATCAGGCAATTGAATGTAGAGAAGAAATTACAGTCATGCCCTGCATAATGATGTTTTGGTCAATGACAGACAGCATATATGATGGTGGTCCCATAAGATTAGTCCCATGTAGCCTAGATGTGCAGTAGGCTAGACCATCTAGGACTGTATGAGTTCACTCTGTGTTCACACAGTGACGAAACTGCCTAACGATGCATTTCTCAGAACATATCCCCGTCGTTAAGTGATGCTTGACTGAATATTTACATTGACTTAGAGATGGTATTAGATTAAAAGATCATCCAGTTCATGATAAGATGATGGAGTTAAAGAACTGAGAATTGACCTTGATCCACTTTCTGATTTTATAAACGAGAAAACCTGATGCATTCAAAAATATAAGTGATTTGCCAAGTATGCCACAGGTAGCCAAAAGGCCAGGGCTCCATCCTAGATTTCCCAACTTTTTTCTATAACCCATGCATGCATTATTTTTAGTGAGTTACCAAGACTTTTTCTCTGGTAGAGACATGCTCAAGTCTGCATCTTCTGTTCATAAACGATGACTTACGCAAAAAAGGGAAACCCTGGGCTTAAGTAACTTAAATCAGGGGTGACTCCTTAGCCATGGCTGGGCCCAGGAACTCAAACCATGCTTTCAGGACTGTGCTGATCTCTGTGTCAGCTCTGCTGTTCCCTGTGTCACTTTTACCCTCTACTTGGCCTTCCTCACATGGTACCAGAAACGGCCCAGGTAAGGAGCGCTTCAGTTCCAAGTGGATCGCCAACCAGCTAGAAAGAGCACACCCTTTCAAATGACTCTGCAGAAACTCGGGGATTCTGGTTGGATAGCAGGTTACATGTCCAAGCCTGGAGCAGGGGTGTGGGCTGCACCCCCCAAAACCCACAGACTGAGAATGGGAGAGAGCCGAGGGCTCAGAGATAGGCTAGACGGAGAGAACCCTCCGTGCATCGTAGCTCTCTTCTTGGGTAGCACACCCATTACTTTTAGCTTTCACATCCTTTCCCACATTCACATCTGAACCTGAGAGAAGGCGGGAGCAACAAATTGACACGTTTTTAGGACTCGCTTCTTCAGAGTTTGATGAATTCTCCCAATTTCCATACACTTAGACTTCAGACTTTGCATACATTGAAATTCATGTCAGTTTTCTGAAATAACCTTTCCAATCACATGACGATTATTTTCAGTCTCAGCAATTGCCTTAAGGAGAACATTTGTGATGATTTAACATCATTACTGAGGATTCCTCTGTCCTCCATCCGCGCGCCTTACTCCGGGTAGCCGTGGAGTCAGGCTGAAAGGCTCCTTTGGAAACACCTGTTAGGGAGCCACACACCTGCTTCCTGATGACCTCACTTCTGGCCGCGCAGGCATTCCACGACGGCGGCCAGCAGTTCATAAATCCAACCCGCTCACCGTTCCTCCGCTCACACTTCGAATCAGAAGGCTCCTTTTCACGTTTCTTTCCACCCACAGTTTCTGGCAATGGAAAACTTTGATGTTTTCTAAAAGTCTGGAAAACCTGCATTGCACACTATTAACAGCCGTATTTTATCACCGTAATGGCCATGGAGGACTTATTTCTAAGTGTCAAGAAACATATTGTCACCCAAATATTAAACGAGGGCTGCTGAGAGATGTTGTGAGTTAAAACACCAAGAGTGAGCCACAGGAAAACGTAATATTTGGATATCCTACTAACAGGAATTATTTAGAGCCAAAGAAATGAAAAGACAAAGTCCTTGGCTCTTCCAGAATATATTAAATTCCTCCATAGTAAGGTCGAAAAGCTCTCATTGAAGGGTGAGACATGAATAATACCATCAAGCAGTAAGCCGGTGGCGGCTACAGACAATCCTTCTGGAATCCACACAGAGCCGACCACAGGGTGTGGACACACAGCGACCTGCCTGAAAGTGTATCAAATTCCCTAGGGGAGCTTTGTAAAAACTAAGACTCTGGGGGTCTCACTCCAGCTTTACTGAATCAAATCTCCAGGGAAGGGATTCTAAACGTTTTCAGGTTTTAAGCAGGGGTTTGGTTGGCCTAATTCATGGAGAGAGCAAAGCGTTGCAATGAGCCGCAAAGACCCTGGGCTTACTCTCTGGGATTGGCGACATTTATAAAGTTAGAACCACCTTGGGATAATGCCTGTGTCGCTGACTGCCGAGTGCTTGTTTCAGCTTCTCACAGCACGTTGAACCGAAAACTCAGGCAGCCACCTTCCTGCGGGGCAGGGTCAAAGGTGCTCGTTGTTCAGCTGAGGCGCTGCCTGCCCACACCTGTTTGCTATTGGACCCTATTGGACTAGGCGCTCCTCTTCTCCACTCACAACCCCCCTTCTCCATGTCCCCCACCCTGGGAGGAGTGCTCTGGGTGTCTTCAGGACCAGGCCATTTGCTGTGGCTGACAGGTGGTCCATCATGTTCCTCTGACTCCCCTTCTTGGCCGTACCCCTTTTTGGTCTGGATCCTGTAGAACAAGCAAGCCCTACAACCACCAGGGACGCTCCTGCCCCAGGGCTTTTGTCCTCTCTGTTCCCTCTGTCTGGAGTCTCCTTCCCAGTGTCTGCGTGCCTTGCTCTCTCATTGCCTCCAGTCTTTGCTCAGACAGCACCTTTCAGTGAGCGCTCTGCTCACTGTCCTAATAAAATTGCCAACTGCATTTCTCAATCTCCTTTACCATCCTTATGGTTTTCATAACACGAGTCACCATCTATCATAAAATATAATTTGCATACTACATTATTGTCTATTTTTTCCTCACCCACTAGACTGTAAACTCTGCAAGCGGAGGGATTTGTGCAATTTGTTTGTTGATGATATAGTCACAGAGCCTAGACCTGTGCTGGTACTCAGTAAATATTTGTTGAGGGGATGGCGCAGGAATGGACATTGGAGCCTGCTACTGCGGGGAGAAGCGGAGAAGCCCTCCTATTTTTCTCTTTCTCTCCCTTTTAATGCTGGCCCTCTGCAGGACGGCTCCCTCCCACAAGCTGAGGCTGGAGGCAGCTCAGCCCCACCCCATCCCCCACCCCCCCACCCCATCCCATCCCATCCCATCTCAGGAAGGGCGGTGGGTACGTCCATCCTGCTTTGCTGCCCGCTGCCAGTTCTCCCTTTCTTGCTCTCACTCATTCGCTCACGCTTGGTTTTCAGTGGCGGACGTGCCCTGCCCTCCCGGTGGACCAGTAGAGGGGATGTATGGGCTGCAGGGAAGTGGGCAACGCCTCTTTTCCTTCTCAGCCAACTGTGTAGCCCTCACTCAGATACTGCCTCCCCGCAGGGGGCCAGCCCAGCTCGCCTGGCTCCACAGGGGCCTGGGTGAAGCCGCAGCTGGCATCGGGTGCATTGTCTGTGTCCCGCCGATCCACTAGGGAACGGCAGCTGTTGAGGGCAGGACTCAGGTAGTCCCTGGTCTCTTGCTTACTAACCCTTGTACCCCTCCCTTTAAATGCACCCCACGTTGTTCTCTATGCTCGTCACCCCAGAGCTGACCCAAACCAACCTTACTCTTTGGGGTGGGGCTCAGGCTGCATAACTGGGCACGCTTCAGCACCTGGGGCAAATTCTGCTTTACATGCTAAAGCTTCTGCTCTCCCCTGGTGGATGGTTCTGGAAGTTCTAAGAGGTCTGACTGAGCACCGCTTAACCTGCTTTCCCTTGCCACCCTGCTTTCTCTGGACCTCTCTGTCTCCTGTAGTCTCTGTCAGTAGGCGGGGTGGAAACTTTTGCAATGCTGTGTAACATGTGATGGAACCATCATAAAACCTTTTAGTTCATATTCTAGTTAGTCCTTGGGCCCACTCTGTACTTCTGATTTCACGACATCCTACCCCAAAGAAAGAGCCATCGTCCTCACTGTGGTCATCATAACCTAAAATCATTTAAGCATCTATGTTCCGGGCACTGTTCTTAGCTCTCTGTGTATATATACGGTCTATTTTAGTCCTCATAAGTCTATGGAGTAGATTCTGTCTTCCACTTTACAGATGAGGAAAATGAGGCTCAGAGGGCTGAAGCAACGTGCCCGAGCTCACAGATTGTAAATAACCAAGCCTGAACCAGACTTAGGTTTGGTCTGACGCCCAAACAAATGCTCTCTCCCCACTATGCGATGGGTCAAGAAGGGGTCAAACGTACTTGAACGTTTGTCCAAATGTGGAAGAAGGCCCAAAGCTGAGCATGACCAAGTGCCGCCTTGATAGTCCTTTAACTCCAGGATCGGACTGCCAGGACTCAGTCTAACATAGAGCTGGCCGAGATTGCTGTTTGTCCCAGAGATCTGGGGACAAAGCCTCTTCTGACCAGATGGGAGCCAGGCTGTCTAGCAAATACAGTTTACATGTGTCCCAAAGAATGTGGCAGCCTGCCGGGGCCAGCGAGAAGTCTGGGTTAAATGGCTTTATTAATCTGAATTTCATCCATTAAACAAATGTTTATTAAGTGCCTACCATGTGCCCATATGGTAACTGCCTAAGATGCTCTGCTTGCAAATGAAGTCACTGGCACAGAATGAAGTCTGGTCCTGGTATGGCATGGAACAATTCCCTGGCTTTCCCTGGGCATGGCTCCCTGGGCAGGCAGATGTTTCTCTACGTGTGCTGTGTGGAACATTTGCTGGTTCCAGAAAATCTTAACAGATATTATAAGGACTACGATTTCCTCTGTCAAATAATTTTGGGAGAACTTGGGTTCAAAACCAAACCTGGGAGTTTTCTCTACTGAAAGACTTCTCAGAGTCCCCACCATGTGAGTGCGAGTGGGGAAATCCAAGAGTGAGGGAAGAAGGTGGCAGTTTTTCAAATGTATTTGAGTGTGGATTGTCCTCAAACTCTTTGCCCCGTGGATTCTCCCTGCATATTGCTGCTCTGCAGAACTCACTTTGAGAAATGCTGATTCAAAGACAGCATACTCTCCATTAACAAGCGAAACAAAATAATATATGGATACTCAAATCATTTTCATGTCACTTTCCTTTGCCCAAATGTCTCTATTTCATCCGGTAGAGGACTAGAGGTCACAGGAGTGCATGGTGCACGTGGCTTTGCTCTGATGATTTGTCTCCAGCAAGGAGGCTTCCTTCCCACGACATCCATACCCCCTGCTTTCAATGCCCTGCCTATGTAATGAAATTAGCATTGCAAATTGCTTACAATTATTCTATAACTCATCTACCAGTCTTCTAATCCAACCATGTTCTGTAAATGGTTTATACATTGTTTTCCTTTTATGGACAACTTTAAACTGAATACAATGAGGTGTGTAAATGGCACTCTGCCACGGTGTCCTCCTAGTACCCCATTCCAATGTAGTCATCACCACTTAGGGGGCCTAACGATTTCTGAACATGAGTCACAAAGCTGATTAAAGCTACTCTGGTTTTCCTGGAATTCCAAAACTCATGTTAAACTATGAGAATTACAATAACTAAAAGAGAAACATACTCAGAAAACCACATTGAGGGCTGAATATTGTATTTCCAACTCCCTATGAGCGCTTAATTAAGGAAGCTACTGACAAAAGAGATTTCATTTTCAAAATTCCATTGCAACCGAATTTTCAGTTCTCTTCTCTCCTTTGGGTTTTTGTCTCTGGAATTCAGGAACAAAACATATGCCTTTTGGTTAATAAGACTTTCCCTTAATGGATGATAAGGCCAGGTGAGTAATAATCCCCAGGCTCTGATTGTTTTCATTAGGACGATAACATATGGCCGCGCTGCCCGACCTCTCCACAGAGCCCTGCCTGCGATCGGAAAAGGGGAGATGAGAAATTCTGGTTTAGATTAAAACAAATGGCTTGAAGAATTGGCTCTGATGAGCTACAATTTACTATTGTAAAAGCTCACAGAGATGAGCAGTTTTCTTCTCTCGTGTTTGAGATTAGCTGGAGAGGGTTGCGGGGGATCATAATCTCTCTGTTTCTAGCAGTCTCGAACCAGTGACGTAAGTTATAAATGAGATGGGTGTGTGGGCCTCCACCAAATTCCCCACAAGCATTTAACCGTGGCCTCAAATCCATTGCACATTTGTCATTATTCAACCCCACCGGTTCAGCAAGAGCCTAAAGGGATATCCGTGGGGTGGGAGGGAAGGGGAGAAGCGGGGGGAGGTACAGACATACAAGAAATAGAGTCATCAGAGGTATGGAAGTTTCCTGTGGCAGAGACACGAAGTGTTAAGGTACCAACTGCATTGCACCAAAGAACTGGGTGAAGGGAGGGAGAGAGGCTGGTTCATAAACTCAAATCCTGGCTTCGAGACAAAGTTAGCAACTAAGGAGGGCAGGCTGCTGCAAGTCTGGGAGAAGGAAATTAGAATTTGTTGGGCGTCTATGAGTACTAGATGCCGGGCTAGGCTCGCAGATAAGTTACCTCATCTATACTTTACAACCAGGGGAAGTAGACACAACCATTAATCAAATAGAGCTGGTTTCAAATTCCGAAGACAGTTAAAGTAAGATGTACTCCATGGGGTAGTTGTGAGAAAATGACAATGCATATTTCAAAAAGTTAGCAGAGTGCCTGATGCATGGTAAACACTCCCTAAATGTCAGTCTCTCCCATTTCCTGTCCACCCCAAACGACCCACAAAACCAAGTAACAACAACAAAACCAAAACCTACTGGAAAGAGGTCAGTGTCATCAGGCCCATTTCACAGATGGGAAATGTGAGTGTTTTCCAGGCTTCTGCTTTTGCCCATCTCTCTGTACTTTCTCCATCTGGGGTCCGTATGTGCACACCTGGATGACTGTCGTGCTCTGCCAAATCAGCTCCTTTTCCTGACTTTTGATTTCTGTCAGGTAAACATCGTTTTTTTCTATTCTCAGCCTCGAGACTGTAAGGTCATATTTGAGTCCCTTATACACTCAAGCCCTCGTTCAACAGACAAAATTCATGTCCTATTAATTCAACCACAACACTATTTCTTGGGTGTATCCCTTCCTTTGCATTGTCACTACACTAGTTCAGATCCCCAACATATTTTTGCTGGACCAGCCGTAGGTGCAATCTTTCGTGACCGTTTGGCCCTCCTAACCCGCCACCATATTGCCTCACCTGATGCTAATTTCCAACTATATCACGTACAAATACCTTATGTTTTGATCATGTCCCTCCTCTGCATCATTATTCATGCTCTTCTCTGCCTGGATTCTCTATGTTCCACCTCCTCCCACTGCTCTTCACCTCCATATGTTGAAATATTGAACTTTTTTGGCTTGTAGCTTTATTGAGATATAATTCAGAGTTGCGCAACCATCACTATAATCAGTTGTAGAACATTTTCGTCACCTTGAAAAGAAATCCTGTACATTTCAGCCATCATCTAACTTCCCATTCCCCCAGTTCTAGGCAACCATTAGTCTTCTTTCTGTCTTTATAGATGTGTCTATATGGACATTTCATATAAATAAAATTACATAATACGTGGTCTTTTGACTGGCTTCTTTTATTTAGCATAACTTTTTTAAGGTTCATCCATATTGTAGCATGTATCAGTACTTCATTCCTTTTGGAGTCCATTATCTGATATACAATTAATTATATAATTATAATTATATTCTATCCTTTTTATGGATATGCCACATTTTGCTTATCCCTTCATCAGTTGATGAACATTTTGTGTGTTTCCACCTTTTGGCTATTGTGAATAGTGCTCCATAAACCTAGTATACAAATATTTATTTGAATACATGTTTTCAATTCTTTTGGGTGTTTCCCTAGAGTGAAGTTGTTGGGTCATATGGTAACTCTGTTGAACCATTTTAGAACCTTCCAGTCTCTTCATGTTCCTCCCTGCAGCATATGAGGGTTCCAATTTCTTCACAGCCTCACCAATGCTTCTTGTGATTTGCCTTTTTGATTGTAGTCATCCTAACATGTCTCAAATGAGATCTCATTGTGGTTTTGATTTGAATTTCCCTGAAGGCTATTGATGTTGAACATCTTTTGATGAGCCTATTGTTATTGGTAAATCTTCTTTGCCCATTTTTAATTAGCTCATTTGCCTTTCTATTATTGAATAGTAAGAGTCTTTTTATACATTCTAGATACAAATCCCTCATCATATATATGATTTGCGAATATTTCCTCCCGTTCTTTGGGTTATTTTTTCACTTTCTGGATAGTTTCCTTTGAAGGACAAAAGTTTTTAATTTTGATGAAGTTCAATATATTTTTTCTTTCGTTGCTTGTACTTTTGGTGTCATATCTAAGAATCCATTGCCAAATCCAAAGTCACAAAGATTTACACTCGTGTTTTCTTCTAAGCGATTTGTAGTTTTGGCTCTTACATTTAGGCCTTTGATCCATTTTGAGTTAATTTTTGGGTATGATGTGAGATAAGAAAATCATTTTTTTAACTCCCAGCTCAAATGTTATATCTCCATTAAGTCTTTTTTGATCCCACTATTTAGATGATGATGACAGTGATAATGATGATAATAACACCGGCTACCATCAATAAATCACCTTCTATGAGAAAAGCACTAGTTTCTTTTCCCTGTTTTATCTCATAATCCTGTAAAGTAGTTACTAAAAAAACTGATTAAAAGAATGGTGATTAATGAAGTGTGTTTATCCTTATATAACAAATGCGGAAGGTTAGGTAATTTGCCCAGGTTACTGGCAGATCTAGGGTTCAAAGGAAGTGGGCCTCTGTTTTCTTCTGCCCCATGCTGTTCCCCGAATGATACTCACCTTCTCCTTCTTTTGGGCCCTAATGTAACTTTATTTGTGCTTCTTTCTGTGGGAACCCATCACATTCTTCCTTGAATATAATGTCTTTATATTGTCATTATCTTAGCTCTTGAACTAAAGGGTCCTTGGGGGCAGGAACCCATTGTTTTTGTAACCCCTATAGTCTCTATCACAGTACATAAAAGACAGTTGACAATATCTGTTGAGTTGACCAGCAACTCAGATGAACAGTAAACTCAACAGTTTACTAAAAATGAGAATCTGGAGATTCACCATAATTTTAGGTGATTAATGGGAAGAAAAATGAGGTGTCTCCATCTTCAATAAGAACTTGGAAGTGATACGGCTCTTTGACCAACAGATAGCATAATAGTGGGTCAAAGCAGAAGTATTCAAGGTATACTTCTCGTGGTATGGTTTGACTTTAACCTGAAGGAAAGTATTATGTCTAAAGAAGTAAAGAAGGCATGTATCCCTTGGAAGGACATTTATTTGGATCATTGAAACATAGATGATTATTCTAGTTATCTATTGCTGTATAAAAAAACTACCTCAAAACTTTAAGGTATAAAACAATTTATTGTCATCTCTCATGGTTCTGTGGGTTGATTGGGCTCAACTGGTTTCTCATTTGGGGACTCTTGTACAGTTACAGACAGATGTCCAATGAGGCTGCAGTTAACTGAAGGTCCAATTGCACTGAATGGCTAAGGCTCACTCAAAGGCTGGCAGTTAATGCCAGCTGAGAACTTAGCTGAGGTTGATGACAGGCACACCAACACATGGGCTTTCAATGTGGCACAGGGTTCTTACAGCATGGTGGATGTGTTCTAAGAGTAAGCAATCTGAGAAACCAAAGTGGAAACTGCAAGGCTGCTTATGACTTAGCCACAGAAGTAGTGTCACTTCTGCTGTATTCTACTGGTTAAGCAAGTCACTGAGGCCAATCAAGATTCATGGAGGTGGGAATTGGACTCTGCCTCTTGATCAAAGAAGTCACATGCATCAACAAGAGTGGGATGGATTCTCGAAGAGAGAAGAGAGCTTCCGCAAAGATGGAAAGCAAAAGATGTCAAATTGGCTGAGCCCATCCAAGGGAGAAAGTTTTCTGGCTCATGGACATGGCTACCTATTTCATTGGCTGAAGACTATCTTCTTGTTCCTTTGAGAAATTTTTACTCACAACTTTTATAGATTCCAATTCATCCAGCAGCATGGGATACATAATAAAGACTGAAAGCTACCAAGTGGTAATAAAAATATTTTTAAAAAAACACATGAAGAACAAACAGGTTTAATTGGATCCATCATGCAATCTCAATTCTTTTAATAGCTTCATGTGAGCAAAAGACCTGTAATGGGTCTACCACAAAGTGAAACTGTGTCCTTCTGCTCATTCTATCTTGCTGGACTTTCATGCTCGCCTGCTCTTTCAGTCTCATTTCCTGAAGCTGTTCCGACCATTACCCTTGACTCTCACATGTTTTAATTTCTTCCCCTGGTTCTGTATCTCCACCCCGGCCCTGTGTTTGAACTATAAACTGATTTCCTTTCCAAGAAATCCATCTGATTTTTATTATTCACCTTTTCAACATCTTGCACTAGAGCAATTACTTCTCTGATGTCACTTCATTCTTAGAATATTGAGTACTGAAACCTTAAAAAAAAAGGACCTATTTTAATCATGGGTTTCAGCAAACTTTAAGAACAACTGATGAGAAAAAGGTGTGTTTCTGGATATTACTCTACAGAGGATGCTTTACCTCTGAGCTGGGAAGAAAAGAGCACAATGATTCCCAACTAATATCTTGTGACATGGACACCAAGATGTGATCAGTATAATGTGATGAGGGTAAAGGAAAGAAGACAAAGAAGACAAGAAAGGCATATTCAGCTTTACTTTCAAGGCAGAAAAGTGAAGGACTTTATAATATATGATATTTTAAGCCTGTATCAAGAGTGCGGGGATTGGAAATCAAGAAATAGATCAGAGTAATAAAATTGACATTGTCCACTACTTAAAAAAACACAAGCAGCAGGCACTTTTGGATTTTAAAGGCTACTCAATACACCGCCTGTTAAAATACGAGATGTGGTCAAGGCTGTAATCACAGGAAAATGCATAGCTTTAAATGAATTAATTAGATTAGGAAAATGAGTGTAAATAAATGTTCAACTCAAGATAGTCGAAAAGAAAGTTAAAATAAGTAAGGAAATCTGAGACCCCAAAAAATCTGTATAATTTATAAATAATTCTAAGAACTGGTTTCTTTGAAAATGTTAGTGAGATGGACATATCTCTGTAGAGATTAATCAAGGGGAAGAAAAGAACAAATGCAAATTAAGAATGAGAGAAGGCAGTTACCTATACAGAGGAGATTAAGAAATGAGAGAAATTTATATTTCAGTCTATGTTACTACTTTGGATTAAATGCACAATTTAAAAAGAACACAAAATCTTTAAAAAAAAAATAAGATAAATAATGAAAAGAAAAATTAGTAATGTTGTCAAAGAACCATTTCCCCCGAAAGTGTCTAGGCCTAGTCAGTTTCATGGGTAAATTCTTTCCAGGACTCTATGAAACTTCTGCTGTTTAAATTGCTTCTGGGCAGAGAGAAAAACTGAAAGCTACCTAATTTGTTTTAAAAAGTTAGGATAACCTTAAATGTGAAACTGGAGAGACAGGATCTTTCAAAAGAAGACTATATATCAGCTTTTCTTGTTAATATAAATAGAAAAACATCCTCTCATATCAGTAAGTAAAACACACCACATGACCAAGTAGATTTTTTCTAGATTTACAAGGAATATATTTTAACATTCTAATAACCAAAAGAGAAAAAAAAGTCTTTTCAATAAATTCCAAAAAGACGTTTTTAGAGAATTTATTTACATTCCAGACTATAAAAACTAAGAACTCTAAGTTATCTGGTAGCATGTGCCCTTCATTCATAGAATTAACATAATTATCTGAAATAGACAAACACATCACACCTAGTTTTGCAACACTAGAGTGTTTCTATTAAAGTGGGGAATAAGGCTATATGCCCCTGAAACAGCCTTATAACCGGTCCGCCTGTTTCTAATGTCACCCGACTTCTTCCCAGTCTCTGCAGTAGGGTCAGCCTGTTCCTGCCACCTGCACGTGTAGTCATGTTACTGTTCTTTGTAACTTTAATTACTTCCTTTTGTTCTTGGGATGAGAACAAAATCTTTAAGATGGCTTCCGTGTCCTTTAGGCTGTGGTTCCTCCCCAGCTCTTGTCCTCTCCTCAGTGAGTTGGTACGTGTAAGTTACTAGGAGCACTACGGGGCACAGCCACAATGACAGTGATGAGGAAGTGGAGGAGGAGGAGGAGGAAGGCACTCTCCCTAGGGCTTTGGCCTGTGGACCTTCTGGCCTTCTTTCAAGGCCCTCAGTTGTGGCGTGCTGCCTCCGCTCTCATGGCCTTCACAAGTCTCCTTCCTGCCTAGACCGCCTCTCCATCCTTCAGCTGGGTGACATCCTTCAAAACTCAATCTCTTACAGTGCCTTGACATTGATCTTCATTTCACTTATTGCAGCTTTTAATCATGTATTTGTGTGATTGTTTTTTCTAATTTCTGGAAAAGAGGCTCTCCTTCATGCAAACTGTCAATCTCCTCTCCCTAGTCTGACCAGCTGCATTCAGAGATAGAGGCTCCTGCAGGGAGATTGTGTCTGTAGCAGCCTCCCTATTTTCCTGTGCATGCTGGGGAGGGGGATGGAGTTGCTAGAAAAGAGGGGATTGGACAGGCCACTCACTATGGCCATTGTTATTCAAAATAGTTCTGGAAGTGCTACCAAGAAAATGTGAAAAGTAGGAAAGATGATATACACACGCACACACACATACACATTCATCACCAGGGAATACTAAAATGATTCAATAGAAAAAAACTTTTTTACTCTAACAGTACAATTTATAAAGGAGTCATTTATAAAATTAATGTATAGAATTATGATTCAAGATGACAGAATGAGCACATGCTTCAGTCCTTTCCCTCTTGTCCTAATTCTTAGACATTATTTCAAAAAAGAGCACAAAAAATTCCTGATAGCGTAAAAAGCAAAGCTGAAAGTAATGCCCTTTTTAGCATGAACCATGTTGAATCCCTGAAGGATAGGAAAAAGCAGATGACTGGTTTGGATAAGAAAGCCACATCTCAAAACATGGTGGTGCACTTATATGCAGAAGGGGCAATCTGGAAGCATGGAGATCAGAAGCAAGAGGGGTCTTGGGGTGGAATGGAACAGCCAGGTGGGTGATGCTGCAGCGTCCTCCCCCTCCCCCTGACCCTGCAATTTTGGGTAAGGCAGTGAGTACAGGATAGTTTGTCCCAGGAATGCCTAGGAGAGAGAATACCCAGTGCCGACATGATGGTAAGACCTAGAACAAACTGAGAGCTCTTCCATGTGGGGGATTGGTTCCTGGTGCCTCCCACTGAGCGGAAGGTCCCACTGTTTCCCTTCGTAGAGAAGGCTGAAATCAAGCATTTGCACATTGCACATGGTCTCCTGCAGAAACTCGGAGCCCATTGCCCACTCAGAGAAAGCTAATACCTGGAAAAAGAGCTACCTAATGCAACTACCCTGAGAAAACAGAGTTAATAGAAGATGAGGAGGACAGTGGTCCCCAGAGAAATGCAAGAGGATGCTCTGTTCATTGAAGATCTTGGAATTGAAAGCTTGATTGTCGAAATTAAAAAATAAAACAAAACAACAGAATAAAAAACAATCAACACAATAGATGGTCTGGAAAGCAAAATTAGTGAAAATTGAAAATAGAATAAGAATTCTCACAGTATACAAGTCCAAAAGGATGAAATGTCTGATATAAAAGCAAAAAGATGAAGGACAGATCCAAAAGGTCCAATGTCAATCTAATGGGAGTTTCAAAAGGAGGGAAAAGTGAAAATGCAGGGGAAGAAATCCTTAAGCAATAAGAGGGTATCATTTTCCCGGATGAAATGAAGGCATGTCTTCAGATTTGTAGACTAGGATAACATGGGAAAGGACTCTGACCTGTACAAGTGCAATTTCAGGATGCCAAGGACAAAGAAGACAATCTCCAAACCTGAGAAAGAGAGACAAGCACACAAAACACACACTCTATGTGTGTGTGTGTGAGAGAGAGAGAGAGGGAGAGAGAAAGAGAAAGAGAGAGAGAGCCTGTTATAATGAAACTAAAATCAGATGATGAATGTCATTGGCTGCAGGAAGACAATTGGGCAATGCATTCAATCACCTGAGGAAAATAACGTGCAAAGATAATTCTCTATCCAGAAAAGCTATGATTTAAGTGTGTAGGCAATATAGAATTTTTCTGACATGGAAAAAATTATAAAGTTTATCCCTGTAGATTCTTTTTAAAGGGATTATGAAAGAACATATTCCAGTAAGACAAAAATAAAACCAAGGGAAGAAATGGGATGAAAATGCAATTAAGATGTAAGTGGCAAAGATATGTGCAGTAAGATGTCACTTCTGTAAAGTTTAAATACACACTATGCAACGCTATATGTCATTTATGGGCACGTGCAGATGCAGTAAAGTATAAAACCGTAGAGAGAACGATACTTATCAAACTCAGAATAAAGGTTACCTCTGGGGAATGAGGCGTAATAGGATTGGGAAGGAGTCCAAATGGGATTCCATTATATAGGGAATGTTTTATTTTATTTATTTTTTAAAAGATACAGATCTTGAGCAACTATAGCTAAGTGTTAACATCTGTTAAATCTGGATATTGAAAACATGGAATTTGTTACATTATTATTTAACATTTTCTTTACATTTGAAGTTTTTCAGAATTATTTTAGAGTGGATCAGAAGTGAGGAAGTGGAGAAAGCTTCGATAGATAACCACTTACGATATTTTGTAGTGAGGGAGCAGAGGGGTGGGGCAGAAATTGGAGTGGGTTGTGGCATCGGAGAGTCGTTGTTTGTATGCTGAAGGAAATGATCTGGTGGGGGAAAGATGGAGCTGAGAGTGAAGGGAAGGGCCAACGGGAGGAGCCAAGAGGGAAAGAATTCTGAGCACTTGAGGAAGCATATGCCCTTTCGTAGCAACAGAAAGTCACTTCTCCCCTTGAACACAAGGAGGAAAGACAGAGATGAATTGAGGGACACAGGTGGGTTTACAGAATTGGTGATGAACATGTAAAGTAATTCTCCCAAGGTGTATTCGTTTTTATCAATGATATACAAGTTAAAGCCATCATCTGAGAGTGGGAAAGGTGGTGTGTGCATGAATTTTTGGTGTTAAGTCAGGTTTATGGAGGTATTATTTATACAAGGTCAATATTTACCCTTTTTAGCATGGAGTTCTATGAGTTTTGACAAACATAGTGCTACCACCGCAATCGATATATAGAACCGTTCCATCACCCCTCCAAATTCCCTTATGCCCTTTACAGTCAACCCTTCTCTGCACCCCAGACTCTGCCAGCCACCGATCTGATTTCTGTCCTTTAGTTCTGCATTTTCCAGAATGTCATATAAGTGGAATCATGTAGTGTGTAGCCTTTTGAGTCTGGCCTCTTTCACTTGACATGGTGCATTTGAAATGCATCTGTGTTTTACACATATCAGTAGCTCATTCCTTTTATGGCTGAGTGGAATTCCATTGTACTGATTAGGGTTACTCCCAGTGTGGAGGATTCTGATGAAGCCACTCTATACATTTACGTACAGCTTTCATGTGAACATAAATTTTCACTTCTTGGGTAAATACTTGGGAACAGGATCAGTGGGTTATATGGTAAATTTGTGTTTATATTTATAGGAATCTACTGAACTGACTTCCAAAGTGACTGCATCATGGATATGGCATTTTGAGGTGAAAGGGGAAGGCGTGAAATCAGCATCATTCTCTGTTTGCACCCCCAGTGCTCATCTCCATCCTTTGTCCTGCTCTGCCCTCTGGGAGCTTTCCCCCGACTGACTGTGGTATCTTAACTTCCCCGTCAGCTGGCTTTTGGTTGCGGTTGCCAATGGGAGGCACTAGCAGGAGATTGGGAGAGGAGAGAGAAAAGTCTAGGTGTTTCTTCTCTGCTCCCTCCAAAACTGATGCTCCTGCCAGATGGGCCCTTGTCCATGCCTCCAGCACTCTTCTTGGTTCAGGAATACTGCTTCCTTTTCTTCTTGTCCCCTTAGATTTAAGGAGGCAACAGCTCTCCACTTTTGCTCATCTCCAGCTGAGGATGTTAAGGACATCCTCGAGCACTTCCCTTAAATCTGCTGGACACTATTTTATGCAGGGACCTTGACTAGTTGAGTGAGAAAGGACACTCTTTAGGGCGCTCAGTAGGATTTCTATGGAGTCTTGTGTGCCTGTTTGACATTGGTGTTCAAGAACTTAAGGTGAGACCAGGCACTCTGAGAAACAGTTTTGTTTAGCAGATGTCCACTGCATCGTGGTAGGCATGCAGGACAGACCAGGTTCAGTCAAGGTGGGGACTGGACGAGTGAGTAGGGGAGAGTGAGAAGACCACTGTTGCCTGTCTCATGCTTCAGGTCTCCGTTCAAAAGAACTATTCTGATGATTGTTTCTACAGGCTTGCCTGACGCCGTTGGTTTCCTCAGCTACTGTTTCCTTCATTAAGGTATCGCTACCTATAACCATGACGCTTGTTCACTGGATTGTCTTCCCATGGAAATTGAGCTCCACCTTCATGGGAGGGTCTGTTGTGCTCACCACTGTACTCCCGGTGCTTAGAGCAGTGAGTGGCACAAAGTACGGGTTGAATGAAGCAGACCAACCTTTCCCCGATCCATGTTTTGCCCTGTTGCCCTGTCATGGTGTGTTCTCCCGTAAGAAAACAGCCCTGCTTTCCCCCTTCTGACATTCCATTATGTGTGTCAACACATTCCTCATACCTGGTATTTTGAATCTGACTCAATTTCTCCAAGATTAGAAGTCTGGGGACATAGGCTGGTATATTTTTATTAATTAAAAAGTTGATCATGAAGGTCCATATGAATTCAGATTGTGTTGGATGTGGAGAAGGAAATACCTATCCATGCAGATGGGCAAGATCAGAACTCACGGGGCTGATCCCTTGATCTGAAGGCTGGACATGTGGAAATCGAGAGAAATAGGTTCGACCTAGAGAGTTAGATTATCCAGGGAATGAGAACTGGTAGGAAGACTCCTTTCTCTTATAAAGAAGTGAAGTCATTTCACCTACACCTAAGGTTATGCCATGAATGTGATAAATGGCTCCTCTTCCCATAGGTCTAAATGGATGACCTTTTATATAAAGAAATAAGGCAGAGCAATAAGTGATAAGACGTTTAAAAGCCAGAAATTAATAGAGAATTCAACCTATAATAATTTATACAAATACTATTCACAGCATTTTCTGGGGGAAGTTACTGGAGTCTTTTGCACTTTACATCTTTGATATTTTTACAAGTGCCGTGTTACTATTGTATGAAGAAAAATATTTAATATCAATAATTACTAGCAAAACTAAATTATTTTTATAATCAGAAAATAACAGTAAATAATTTTTAAGCTATGTGGCAGCAGTGCTTAGAGAATGCAGGCTTTTGAGTTAGATTGACTTCGAAGAGAAGCCCATTCTCCCCTGACTGTCCCCTCAATGATATTGACGGTCTTACCTTCCTCCACCTCACGTTTCCTCGTCTCCACGGTGGAGATGACAACTGTTAACTTCCTTTCGTGGTTGTGAGAATATTTCATAATTGACTTTAAGTGTTCACCTTAGTATGTGGCACCAATTCTAGCTCTCTCTAGAAGCTTTGACTGCCAAGGAATGTGCATTAATTTTTGGAGTGATTCTAGAAGTGATTTTATTTCTGAAACAAAATCACTCATCTCCATAAAGCATGCACTGTTTTCATGCTTTTCATTTTTCAGTTAATTGCACAGATACTCTCCCAAGTTTAAAAAATCTGTAATTATGGTCAATATATCTCTCCTTCAACCTCCATACACTGTCAGTTACCAAGTTCAGTTGACTTTTTTGCACGTAAAATGACTAATATTCTTTTTTTCTATTTCTATAAGCACACTTTGAGCTTCATCCTTACCCCAGTTTCACACCAGCATGACCCAGTCAGACTCCCTGCTCCCTCCACCTCCCACACAGCCCGTCTCTCCTCCACTCACCCCCTCTGTCAGCCCCTACTACTTGGCTGCGTGTGCATCTCCATGTCCCAGTGTTACTGAACCAGAGTAGGTTTGCTTCCTGGCGAGTTAAAATCAGACCCTCCACCAGAAGTAGCTGTCACACAAAGTAGAGCTTATTTGCAGCAAATAGGAGAACACGTGGAATCACTCCCAAAGTCATGGCTTGCCCCCAGCATGAGACAGCACAGGCCTTTTACTTCAGAGGGGGAATGAGTATTCAAAAGGGAGAGGTCGGGGCGCCGGTCCAGTGGTGTAGTAGTTAAGTTCACATGCTCCGCTTTGGGAGCCCAGGGTTGGTCAGTTTGGATCCTGAGCGCAGACTAGTACCACTTATCAAGCAATGCTGTGGCAGGCGTCCGACACATAAAATACAGGAAGGTGGGCACAGATGTCAGCTCAGGGCCCATCTTCCTCAGCAAAAATAAGAGGATAGGTGGTGGATGTTAGCCCAGGGCTAATGTTCCTCAGAAAAAAAAAAGGTGGCGGGGGGAGGTGGGTATTCCCTCATGCAGGCTCAGTGGCTCCTCTGTGCAAGCAGTGCTCTTGCGGTGGGGTTCGGTCTGGTTCGGTCTGGTTCAGGGTGCGTGGTGATTGCAGCTCTTAACATAACAAAAGAGAAAAAACAATTTAGAGAAACAGTTAAAGGCTTCTAAAACCTCCCTTGAGTGCCTTGGGGCATTAGTCGGTGACAACAGCTCAGTGCACAGTGCATACCAAGCGCTCAACCACCATTGGTGAACAAACGTCAGATGCCTTCTCAAGACTATCACAACACAACGCAGCCCAATTTATGCACCCTGCCCCAGAAGAAACCATCTCAATTAGAGGACCATGTCCCCTGTCCTTCCAATTCACCGCCCCACATAGAATACGGCATTGTCAACCTCCTCCGCTAAAATTTACCTGTTCTTTAAGGTCCTTCTCAGAATCCAGCTCTTTTGAGACATCTTCATTATATAATCTGCCCTTCTTCAAATTTTTAGTGCTTACTTTTAATTGATGCCATATTAAAAAAGCACAACCCTGTGCTCTCTTTCACATCATTTGCTGCTGTTTTGTGAGTGCTGGTCATAACTAAATCCACAACTAAATTCTGACTTTCATGAGAACAGTGACCACGCTCCACCCCAACACAGAGTGAAAACTCAGTGTTTACCAATAATTGATTAATGTGTGAGATTTTTAGTTTTTGTAGGATGGCCTTTGGCACCAGAATACTGTATATAAAGCTGAAGTCCTTAATCTGGAAAATGTGGAAAAGTCTCAGGCGGCTGAAGATGCAGCGATGTGTCGGATGTCTTGACTCTCCTCGGAGAATCTGCATCTTGGATTCACACTGAGGATGGTGTCAACTCCTGTGGGCAGAATCTGCCTGAATATAAGCCAATATCTTTAACTGAGACAACACAGAAAGAGTTATACTTTTCTATAAACTTGTTTATTGGGTTTCAGAGAGGCAGCCAGATAGGGGTAATTTGCCAAGTTAAATAGATTTGAACCTGATGAAATACCGGGTCTCCTCTGTTCGTCTTCCTACCCTCCTGGCGCACTCTCTTAGCACCCTGACCTCCTCTCTGCTTTATTTTTCTCCCTGGTACTTATGACCATAAAACAAACTATAAATTTTATTTGTTTGTCTGTCTTCCTCCATGACCACAGGGATGGATTTGTCTGTTTTGTTTAC
Source organism: Equus caballus (assembly GCF_041296265.1). NCBI lineage: Eukaryota > Metazoa > Chordata > Mammalia > Perissodactyla > Equidae > Equus > Equus caballus. The sequence goes on along the minus strand of NC_091694.1, from coordinate 57,108,607 downwards.
AGCTGAGCTTAGAATAGTGCCAGGCACATAGCAGATATTCAAAGCGTAACTAAGGAAGGAATGAATGAATAAGTGAATGAGTGAGTGAGTGAGCACGTCTGTCAAGAACCATCAAAAACTAAACAGGCTTGATTACTGACATGTAATGGAGGAGCCCAGCTTACCTGCTCAGAGGGCTGGCTGGCACTCCTGTAGAAGTGGGTGATGTAACGAGCATGTCTGGTGCCCTCAGCACAGCTCCTTGACCCACCTCTGATTTCAGCCCAACTGCAGCACTCAGAGTTCCAGGCAAGCTGAGATTGGCCTCTCTCCAGTGCACAAGGAGGGCCTTCCCTCTTCTTCCCTGGAGCCTTCTCTGATGCCCTGGAGCCCGGTGGGCCCGGGCACGTGCAGCCACACGCATCTGAGCAAACATCCCTGGAGGCGATCCTCTGCTGATAGGGGCAGGAGCTGGTGGGTAAAGGCTTCAGACCCTGTCCACCCGATGGGCCATTCCAGAAGTATTTTGTGTGCATCTCATAAGGTCCTGGAGGAATTAGTGTCCGTTGCTCGCCCTTTATTGTATTTTTCTCCTTCCGCATGTCACTCCTCCTGCTCCTTCCTTCTTGCCTCCTGGGATCACCTTCCACATAGACTCTCCTGTCTCAGGCTGTGCTTGTAAGGAAACCCAAACCAAGAGAGTAGGGTATTTACCTTGATTCTGATTTGCTCTCAGCTCCGATTTGCTCCCATTCACAGCAGCACAGCTGGGGCAGTGCACAAAACGGCGAGAGGGACGAAAGCTGTGCCCCTCAGCAGCCAGATAGCACTCCCACCCCCAGCTGAAGGCACAGGAGAGGATTCTGGCCCAGGGTCTTAACTCCATTACCAAAAGCCTCTGTCTTAGGCTCTTCCAAAGCGTTTTATGGAGACTGTTTTGCAAGTGTATGACTTGGGCTTCATTTTTTAATGATCTAACTATTTTCAAATTAGTTGAAAAAAGCCATCCACCAGCTCAAAACTATTTTATGTCAAGTCCAACAAAATAGAGACCAGTGCATTAATTGGTGCTTCTGTGTCTCCTCATTACTCCGCGCGAGGCAGCTCCTGCCATCTCTCTGCTTCTATATGAACATGCTATGGATGTGACTTTGAGAAAGTCCCTCATGTCTTGGAAGTAAACTTTAGAAAAGAGTCAAATCCACACATGCCCACCTGGGTAAGACTGCAAAAGGTAGTGCATTTCTGCACCACCCGTTAATCGATATGCTCTAATCAGCTGCGTGATACTGTAACAACAGCCCTTCGGGACCACTTCAGTTGATCCCATCCTATTAACAGAGTAATTAAAAGCTGTGTTTCAGGAACGGAGACTCCTTGTCCAGTTTAGGCCAGTTGAGCCCACCAACCCATCAACTGGGCAACTGCTTGATAAGTGAGCTTTTGACGCCAAGCAGCTAAGATCATGTTAATGCTGCCATTTTGTGAACATGGGTCCTATGAAGAGACATGAAGCTTGAATACACTTGCACAGATCATCGATTACCTCACCTCCAATCATCTATCTCTACACTTTATTTTTTTGTTTTCTCTGAGGAAGATTCACCCTGAGCTAACATCTGTGCCAATCTCTCTCTACTTGTATGTGGGTCACCATCACAGCATGACTGATGAGTGGTACAGGTTTGTGCCTGGGATCCGAATCTGCAAACCCAGGCCACGGAAGCAGGGTGCACCGAACCCAACCACTATAGCATGGGGCTTGCCCCTATCGCCACACTTCAGACCACCCTGCCCTTCATCCTGTAAACTGTGCCCCAAGCCCTGGAGCAGGGAGACAGATCAGAGGGCACATGCCCCCGTCTCCTTGCAGATTGATCTCACAAAATAAAGCTGCATTTCTTTTCCCAAAAGCTGATGTCATAATAATTGGCTTTTTTATGTGCATCAGGCAAGAGAATCCCAATTTTGTGCAGTAGCAATAACAAGTCCTATAATGACAATATTGTATCATTGATTTTTTGGTGTAGGTTTTAGGTGCTTGTCATCTAACTTCCTTTAAAACAAAAAGGAATATGAGTGAATTTTGGATATTGTTAGTGATTCAACTTTCTGCTCTCCTTATTCAGCCTTGTGGACAGTTTCGTTGAAGACTGTCTTGAGATTGTTGACACAAGATGTCAAAAACAACAAACAAGCCTAGCATTTACAATGATTTATCCATGGAATTTTGCATATTCCTGCATAATACACCAAAATATGGAGACAAGTTGGGGCTAAAGCTGATCTATGATTGTAACTCCTGACTTTCAGCTCTGATTTTAAATATTTCTATTTATCAAAATTGCCCCATTCTTTCATTAGTTAGTGGTATAAATTTGAACTTAGAAATAGTTAATGGTAAATACCACTTTTTTCCTATTTTATATACTAAGGATCTGTGTAAAATTTAATTTTAAAGACATCTTGCTGCTAAAAGAAAATCTGAAAGTCACTCATAGGCTCAACCAGAGTGTAGAGTGAGCTCCTGTTCATGAGATGCAAGCACCGTCCCCTAGACGTCCGATGAGCCACATCTTCCACCTAACCACACTTCAATCTCCCCAGCTCTAGCAGTTCTTTTAAAAATCTCTGGCTTCTTACTCTTTTTCTATTGGTACTAGGTAGGAGGAAAATAAATCTGACATAGCTAAAATTTAAAGGTTATAAGAAAGACGTTATTGAGGGTGCACTGTGTAGTTGATGAACACTGTCTGGAAGCTGGATCATTGCCCATATTCGGTTTAGCTGGATAAGCTGGAAGGCTATGTGAGCACTACAGGGCTGCTAAGCAAAGGAAGTAATACGTGTACACTGCTGTCTGTGATTGTTCCTTTATCCTCTACGTTTACCCTAAAGCCTGTGTGTTCTCCTGCACGTTGTCACACTGAAGCCTGTGATTTTCCTGTGTGTTTAGCCTGCAGCCCATGCTTTTTTAAATAATTAAAAAATCACTTGCAGTACTTAAGAGCATCATCATCCTCATCACAAACCATAACCTAAATAAATAGTCCTTTGACATTCTTCATGGTGCAAAATGTACCCATGTAGATGTGCAACTGTTATCTTTTCTTTTGCATTGAAGCCATAGAAAAAGTAGGATATTTATGAAAGATTCTCTAAACATGAAAGAATGAAGTTGAATGCAAATATGCCCAATGACTTTGGATTAATATTAATTGTTCAGCACCAGCAAGTAAGTGGATTTTTTTCTGACCACGAAGGAAGCAGACAGAGGAATCTTACACAGCCTCAGGTACAGCCTCAGGTCTCTGAGTTCCGGGCTTGCCTGGACTGTTTGGAGACGTGGAAACAGACAAACTAGCTGGAATGCATGAAGACAATATACTGGAAAGGAGCCAGAATCATGATGGAGTGGGTACTTACCTGGATTTCCATATATAGAGATCTCTCATTCACAAAATTAATGCCAGCAGTTTACTTCAAAGCCAGTGATGCAGAACCTGGAATTTAGGTAATGCTGTAAATGGAGCTTAGGCTCTTTTTGCTTATGCTATGTGTTCTAGTTGTCCTGCATAAGGTAACCCAAAAGAAAGTTGAAAAGAGTGGTAATGATACAGAGAGAGTCATTACTCTGAGTGGTCTTTCTACTCTCTGTTCTCTGGGTGAGAAAATTGGTTGCGTAGTATTAAAACAATAAAATAAGTGAAACAAAAGTAAAAGGATAGCATTCTTACGGGCTTTAAACATTTATGCAAAGCACGACCTAAATAGAAATTGGAAAACCCAGCTTCTGCCACTAACTACGAATGGGACCTGAACAAGCTGATTAACCTCTCTCCCCTCAGTTATGAAATGTATAAAATGAAGAGATTATCACCTACCAAGCCTACGTTTAAGAACTAAATCATGTCACACTTGTCCCTATGCAAACCCAAACCCACAAGGCTAGAAACAAACAGGGAACATCGCTGCCTCGCTTCATTTTAAACATTAACCATAAGTGTCAAATGGGTGGATGGCCCTACACTCCTTTAGTTAATTTGAGCTCCCAATCTCCAACATGACTGTTGCACTTTTTCTTTCTCAGAACTTCAGCGTCTCCTCCTTCATCTCAGAGAATAGAAGCAACCACACGGGATGTCCACATACTTCCCCCGCCTAGCCACCTACTTGTACCTCTGCTCATCCCTTCCGCTTTCTTTCCTCCTGTTAAGGGTGAACTATTTTCCCATCAAAGGTTTTCCCTCCATTTATGCACTGAATCTCGGGTCCTCTTGCCTATTTAAGAGCATTGTTTCTGTAACTGTTCCTCTTCCTTCTCCTTTATCATCCATTTTCTCCACCTCCTGGCTCATTTCATTCAGCATATAAAAATGCTACATCTCCTATTTTAGGAAACTCTCCCTGGACCGCATAGACCTCTCCAGTTACTCTCCTGTTTCTCTACAAGCCCCTACAGCAGAGCTCCTCTGGAGAGTTTCCTGTAATCGCTGTATCCATAGCGTCTCCTCCCATCCTTTCTCCAATCTGCTCCAATCAGACCCCTCCACTGAAACTTCTCTTGTCAGGTCACCAGTGACCTTTGCATTGCCAAATCCCAGGGTCATTTTTCTGTCTTTATCTTACTAAATGTATCAGGAGCACTTATGCAGGTAATTGTTTCCTTGTCCTCTGAGATACTTTCTTTCCTTGCCTTCTAGGACACCACGTGCTCCTGGATTCCCTCTTTCTCAGCCTCTTCTGATGATGCTACCCCTTCTTCCCTACCCAAATGGGGCAGTACTCCAGGGCTTGGTCCTTGGATATCTTCTGTAATCTCACTCATCCCTGGTGACTCTATCCATTCCCATGGTTTTATATCCTAAATTTATATCTCAGTCCTAACCTCTTCCCTCAACTTGAACTTCATGTATCCGATGGTCTCTTGACATCTCCATTTGAATGTATCATAGAACCTCAAACTTAACCTGCCTAATACTTCACTCTCGATTTCTGCCTACCTTTCCTCAAATGAAAACAAAAACAAATGAAAACACACCACTTCTTGCTTTCCTAGTCTTTAGGATCTCAATAAATGGCAGCACAATTCTTGGGTCATGCAGACCCAAAATCTTAGAGTCATCCTTCACATCTTTCTCTTTATATACTGAGCATCCAAACTGTTGGCATACTCTGTCAGCTCTGTCTTGAGTGTATATCCCAAATTTGCCACTTCTCGTCACCTCCACTGCTGCTGCATGTCTCACCTGAACTATTTCAACAATCTTCTGAATGTCCCCTCCCCTAATAGCCTATACTCTGAATAGAAGGTAGAGTGTTAATACCCCCTAGATAATATCACTCCTCTGCTTAAAAAAAGAAGCCTCTCGTCTTATTTGGATTAAGTTCTAGATCTCTTACCATTGGTTACAAGGCGCTACATAAACTTCCCACTGGCTACTTCTGTGACCTCATGCCCCACAAAGCTCTCCCTGCCTCACTCCATTCTAGGCACACCACTCCCTGGACTGTTCCCCAATCACTTTGGGCATTGTCCCACCTCAGGGACATTCACTTGCCGTTTCCTTCAAGAAGATGCGACCATTTTCTCTAGATGTCTGCAGCGCTCATTGACTTTCTGTTCTTATAGAGCTTAGCTTCTAGTGTATTTGGAGGCATGATAGGACAGGGCTCCTGGGGAATACAATCAATAAATCAAAACAAATGTATTTTCGTGTCTGGTAAAGATTTGTTTTGCAGAAAAATAATAAAACAGAGCAGGGAACTAGAAAGTACTAGAGGGGGAGAAGGATGCTATGTTAGATGTGGTAGTCAGGGAAGGACTGTCTGGTAAGGCGACAATTGAATGACCACCTGGAGGAAGTGGGAAATAGCTTCTATTTTCCCAATTCTTGAGTGACAGTTTCAGTGAATGCATACGACTGCACTTGACTTTTCCACACTTTTCCTGGTCTCCTCCCTCTCGTACATTTACCAGTGTCTCTCACATTACTGAACCCTTGAGGAAATGGTATGTGATACAAGCTGATGCTCAAAAGATTTGAGATGCTGAGATAGCCTTTCTCTTAAGTGGAAATTTAATTATGTACATGTGCAAATGCACGTTATCAGATAATGTGAAAGAAGTCAGACCCTAAAGTCTACATATTATATGACTCCATTTATATGATGATATGGAAAAGGCAAAACTACAAGTATAGAAAATAGATCATTGATGGCCAGGGGTTGGGGAAATACAGAGGGGATGCATAGAGGAATTTTAGAGTGATAGAACTGTTCTGTATGGTACTGGGGTGGTGAATACACGATCCTATACATTTGCCAGAACCCATAGAACCATAAATCGTCAAGTGCGCTTCAATGTATGCAAATTAAAAAAAGAAAAAACCTGGTTGTTAAAACATCCAGGATGGAGTATAGCCTGTGGCAAACAGCTCTAACTGTGTTACATATGTAAGATGGACCTTCACTGAGGGTATGAGGAAGACAAGGAGCCGACCTAAGTTACTTTGGAAAATGACATTTCGACTGAAGAAAACAAGGCTAAAGACCAAAAGAGCTGTATACAAACACTGTGTTCCAGTTGGTAAAATTGTTTCTCATGGAGACACAGGATAGTAATTCTGAAATTGCTTTATTTATACACTGGGGTTGAACAAATAAGTAAATGGATGGTGGATAGTGGGAACCGGGTTCTCAGTGTTGGAGAGGGAACTTACAAATCAGCAAGGAGGAAAGGCTAGAATGAACCAAATGACACTGGATTGGAGTGGAAGACATCAGTATGAACTCATGCTTAGCTTAATACACACACACGCAGAATAGATACAGGAATAACCATAGATGTGTTAAAACATGGGTTAGTATGCACACATCTGTTTCCTAGCTCTGTCCACTGAGAGGACATAGAAACAGCGATACCCCAGGAGCAACAAGCATACACGATGCATAGATCTTTGTTTCTAAATACAATTCCCTAAAAAGAAGAACAAGCGATCCCTGGAGAAATGGATTTTTCTTGGGCTCGGACAGGGAAAATACAAGATAAACCTGGAGTATCTTACAGTGAGAGCAATCAGGAAGTGTTGAGGAAAATAAGGATGGAAGCATGCTAAAGGGACACAGGAGTCAATCTAAAAGAGCCCCAAATGGCTAAAGCTGGCAACTTGAGTGACAATAGGCAGAGCAGTAGTGGATTATAACCCAAAGTATAAGTATACATGAGCCCATGCTGATATAAATAAGTGAATAAATAAATAAATAGGAGAGAAGAGGCAAATTTTCTTTAAAGAAAAATCCCAAATAATATATATAGACACAGGAGGTATCCCCTCCAGGAGGTGGAGCTTAATACCCCCTTCCCCTTCCTTGAGAGTAAGCTGGACTGAGAATCTCACTTCCAAAGAATAGAGAATGGAAAGGAAAAACTAGTAAACTTTGCAGTGGAGAAACCTGGTAACCACTGCTTTACCCGGATGATCAGGGTTAACATCATCAATGGAAACCACGGTGATAGCGTGTATTCCCAATGGGGTCTGATGAGAAGGGCGCTCCACCTCTGTGAGTTCTCCCCTCAAACCCGTAACCCTAGTCTAATCATGAGAAAGACAGACAAGCTCAAATTGAGAATCATTTCATAAAATATCAGGTATTCTTCAAAAACGTCAAGGTTTTAGAAGAGAAAGAAAGACTGAGAAACTGGCACTGATTAGAGGAAACTAAGGAGATATGATGGCTATAGGAAATGTGGAATTCTGCACTGGATTTTGGAACACAAAAGAGCCTTTAGTTGAAAAACTGGTGAAAGCCAAATAATGTATGGAGTGTAGTTAATATTAATTTGCCCATGTTGTCTTCTTGATTTGGCTAAAAGTACCATAATTATATCAGATGCTAATATTAGGGGAAACTGGGTGAGGGGTACGCCGAAATTCTGTATTGTCTTTGCAACTGTTCTGTAAATCTAAGATTATTGCAAAATAAGAAGTTTATTAAAATTTATTTTTCTTGTTTCTTACAGGACTATTTCATCAGGGGGAAGGAGTGGGGGGTGAGAGTAGGGGCTATTTGATCTAAAAGTTCAGGTAAACCAGGGCTGGCCCCAGTGGCCTGGTGGTTAAGTTTACATGCTCTGGTGGCCCAGGGTTAGCAGGTTTGGATCCCGGGCACGGACCTAGAACCATTCGTCAAGCCATGCTGTGGTGGCATCCCACATAAAATAGAGGAAGATTGGCACAAATGTTAGCTTGACGACAATCTTCCTCACACACACACACGCACAAAAGGTTCAGGTAAACCTTCCAATTGCCTTTTCTTCTCATCTCTGTGGATATTTCTCTGGCCAGTCATTCTTAGAGTGGGAGGCCTTTGTCCACTCTGGGTGGCAGACATAGGTTCTCTCACAAATCATGTGACAAGTTGTCCAGGAGCAATCTGTCCCATTGGCAGCCCCAAACCAGCTGGGATGAAGTTCCCCTTTGGCAGGGCCTGAGCCCCACCTCCACAAGGAGCCGACTGCCCAGTGGTCAGCCCGGGGTCTGGCACTGTCAGTGGTTGTCTGTGAGTGAGCCTGAGCTGGTCTCTCAGCACCCCTGTGATCTCAAGTGCCTGGGCTGGAACTTCAAGTGGTCCTCGTCAGCTCTAAAGTCAGTGGACGCTTCTGGTGGGAAGCAGGCTTTCACTTTCTCCCTCTGTAGGCCTCCCCTCCATTCTTCTTGAAGAGTGGTTGGTTTGGCCTTTCCACTCCATGATCTCTCACCTTTGCTTTTCCCAGCTGAAACACTGTGAAATTCCTGCTAATGGGGGAGTCATTCTTCATGCTCTAGTGTTGATGTACAGTTCTCCTTATCCCATCAGGTTGGTCAACATCCATGGAAATCGTGAGAGAGAAGTGGTCAAATATGCAGACTGCGAGCGCCGTTCTGAACCAAGTCTGTGATTTGGAATGCAGCATCTTAGAATCTAACAGCCTTAAGAAAATAAATTATTAGAGAACCTTTTATTCTTGTATTGACAACCTTTAAATACAAAGAACTGAAAAAACTGAACTTATACTTCTGTGTCATTGTCAGGAATAAAGTACCATTCTATTGTCTCCAGTGTGGAAGATGAGGTGTGGAATGAAACGAGATGAGAGGAGATGAGATAAAGTGTGTGCTTACTTCTGTTTCGGAGATATAATTTCCTCTAAAATCCTATTGGAAGTATAAATTTTTTAAATTGTGACGCTTTACCATATTTCTTTCAGGAAATCTGTTTCAAGGAAAACACTAGATTCTGTGCCTTTAGCTCACTCCCCAGCTTGTGAAATACTGCTGCTTGCTTCTTGTTGTCTGGTCATTTTTCTCCAAGTGTCACAGTTCCTTTGGTATTGGGAGATGGACTCGGTGTGTTTGGGTTGCTGTTCAGATCTCCCAAGCACAGAGAAACGGAGGCAGGGACAAGTGGATTTCCCCCAGGTTTATCTGGTCAGATTACAAATGGGACTAGAGGAGCCAGGAAGGAGGAAGCTGCAGATGGAAATCGCCATGGTAGAAAGGGCCACCTCTTCCTTATTAGCTGTAGCCCGTTGCTTTAGGAGGAAGCCAGACTCACCAACTGCCCTTTCTTTATTTGATACACCATCATGCCTACAACAGCCAAAATCCCTGAGATGGGAGCCCAGCCCCACACAGATACGTGATCTCAGTGTGCTGTCAGAGGCATCCAGAAGGTTCTGCATTCCTCTCTACCTCCAGCCAATTTCTCTGTGGTTTATTTTTGCCTTCAGTCCCTGCCACTTCAAAATAGTGGGGTTTCCTCTTCTCTTGACTCTTTTAGTACATTTTCCTTTCAAGGGTGGTGACCTGCATGTTAATAAGCTCTTACCTCCATTTAGCCTTACCTGCTTTATATTTCCAGAAATCCCACAAAGTTTCTGGCAGTGGATACAATCTTTTCTTAGTTTCCAGGAGCAATGTATGCTTTCCCCTAAAGTCTATGCCAGATTCTTTGGTCAGTTCACCAGTAATTTGGAATGGCAGGAAGGGGTGGTTGAATTCATTGGGCTCAGATTCCCCTCTTGGGCCGGAAACCTCTGCTATGTTTTTGTTTAATTTCCCAGGTACATCTTTTCTTTGTATTAAGATATTAAGCTCCTCGATGATATACTTCCTTGGTTCACCAGAGCTTGCACATAAGACAGTCGATAAATATTTGCTGAGTGAATGAACTGAATGACTGGATTAAGAGGGTATTCACCTTAATTTCGTCACCAAGATGGCCCCCAACATTGAAGACACTGCTTTTCAGTCTTGGCTTTCTCCAGGTTACACACTATCAAAGTTAGCAACTGGTTGTTAAGGAAGACTAATCCATGTGCTGTAATGTTTCTCATCTACCTGGTCCTGGGCCGAGCTGGACCTCGTTACCACGTGCTGCGTGCAGGGAATTGCTGGTGGACAAAGACTCCTTCCCCGGGAGCAAACTGCGTAAACGGCTCCCCATGCAGAACTCAGCAGGAAAGACGCAAGAATGACAATAAGGTTGCTCAGTGGGTCCTGCGCTGTGGATAAAGAACAATTCCTGACAAAATGAGGAGGTTGAAGCAGTTTGGAGATTAAAAAAAAAATCCTGCCTGTCATTCTATTGCATGGAGCTATATTCAAATTTTATCTGGTGGACGTGATTCTCTTTGATCAGGTTGGCCGTTTGAAGGGATTTGGAGCAGAATAGATAATCCGAACTTTGAGCGTAAATCAGGGACTGTGGGCTGATGGATGCCTGGCACTTTCTTACGATAACGTATGATCGGGGGATGACGGGAAAATACCGCAGTCTTATCTCAGTGCAGCAGCAGCCGGGGTTGGGGAAGATCGTGAGTCCAAAGGGAAGAGGGAGTGGGGGCTTTTTCTTTTTTTTTTTCTTCAAGAAATTGTGAAACTGAGCTAAAAATGCTCTGAGCTGAGGCTGGAAATGCAGCATTTCAGAACTTGACAGGGACAAAGTATCAAAATAGCTGGGCAAAAGCAGAGGATTGGCAATCATTTTTCCCTATGTTCAGTTTGCTGTTGCTGGAATTTCAGGGGACACTGGCTGCCTGAGCCCTCTTCCTGGAGACCCCTCAGGTGTGAACGAGAGAAGAAAGTTCTGCCTGCCTCCCCCATGGCATCTCCTGTCACATTCAAGACTTCAGAGAAATTTTCATCTTTAGGGAGGCAAACACACTGTGGTCTGGGACAACAGATCTACTCTGGAAAGGACCCAGATTGGTACCTGGGGCCCCTGGCACTGTGCAGAGGGGTGCCATTCTACACCAGAGCGATAGATGAAATCTACCTCCACCACCTTTAGCGCACAGTACTCCGTCTTTATAACCACGAGAACGAAAGAAAATAGAAACTGGCATGATATGAAACATCTAGTATATTACCACTGATTTAATTTTTTTAACCATGCAAATTCCAATGTCTGGCCCAGTGCTTCCAAACGGCCTCTACCTGCTAAGCAGGACTCATCAGCCTCTGGGACACATGTCCACACGCATCTCTTTTCTCTTACTAAGGGCAGGGAGAAGACGGAGTGATGGGAACAGGCTTTTAAACCAAGAAATGCAGTCAGGTGACCAATTCCTCTGCAAAATATGCGAGCAAATAATCCCACTAACAGTAACACACTGAAAATTAGATAACAGTATTTTGTCTGAATTACTCAGTGAGGCACCTCCCCACCCTCAAAAGGGTGGGCAATGTCAGACTCAAAGATGAAGAGGGCTATCTTTTATGATTAGATGGTCCCCGGCCAGGAGTTCACAAGATGGACACTGACATGAAAAGCTCTTTAGCCCTGGTATTAAAATTTCTGAACTTTGTCCCAATTTCCTCATCATTGACCACTCAGGGTTGTAGAGCTGAATTATGTGTGAATTCATACCGCAGTGAGGGGGGACTGCTAACCCAGGGGAGAGGACCCCTCTCCACATTACTTCCTGGGCATGAAGATCCTGAAAAATGCACAACCAATGAACACTCCCCTCCCTATGACACTCATTCCTCCCTGCTTAGGTGGCTTGTGCATAGGTTTAGTTTCTTCTAGGAACAATGTAAACACAAGAAGGGGACCATTCCTAAGCCTTGTCGCCCCTGCTTCACCGTCTAAACGGCAGTGCAGAATGCCATCATACTAACATTTGTTTCCCGCTGGGTACATTCAGACACTATTCTAGATGCATATGTACATTATTTTGTAAAACCAGAAAGGGAAAGAAAGAACTACATATAAAAATCTCAATATATGTCTGCAAAGTTTAGATGCCAACACAGGAATGGTTTGAGGGAAATCACCCCAATCCTTTCCTCAGTAATTTCCTTCTTGTGTATGCCCCTCAGAGATAAACCCCAGTGAAGTGAGAGAATTAAACTTCCAAACCTCCAAAGGTTTTAAAAATCTTTCTTGCCCCCTAGGTTTGGAACAGACCTATGATCTTTGTAAAAGATCACACATTTCTTCTGATTTAATAAAATGGACAAAACTGAAAAAGTAAGAGGGCTCCCATGTAATTGCTAAGACAGTTGGGAAAAGTGGGCTGAACAATCAGAGAAAGGAGCTCATTTGCAGAGTCCTCTGATGACAATGCATATTTACAGAGGATCACTGGGCAAGGCGGCTGGGTGGGCAGCACTGAGCTTTCCTGCACGTTCCCATGTTGTATGAAAGGGCTTCACCCTTCACATCCCCTCCCAAGGTGGGAAAGGGATTTGGTGGGCTCCCAGTGAAAATACTAAGATTGAGAAGCAAATTGAGAACTAGAAATGAAAGCTGCTTTGTACGGATAATCATATCAAAACAATGGAGGGGATTGGGCTATTGTAACAACGAAATAGATGGTATACTGAAGAGAGGCTCACCAAAGATTAGAGTCACCCAAGGAGGATGATGGTGACCTAGAGCAGATCTGACCCTGGAAGAAAACCAGGCAGTGACAAGGGCCCGGGAAAAACAAGATGGCAATTAGTAGTCTTGTCCCTGTCTTGGTGAGACTAGAGTGCATTCCAGCAACATGTAATTGGGTGGAAAAGCGGGCTTGGAAGGAAGTAGCCAGCCAGGCACCTGAGAGGCACATGCTGGGCTGGTCAGAGCAGAGCCTGAGGCTTTCCTGCTCACGTCTTCCACTGAGGCTCTCCCCTGGGTAGGTTAGTTCTAGGAAAGGGGGGAGGCACCTGGGTCGGAGGAAGCCCCCGAGCGGGCCTCATCAGCAGTGGAATTCAGGTGGGATTCTGGGAAAGATGGATGGCTGAACGAAGAAACTAGGGCACCTCTGGTCCTCAAGGGCCCCTCCCACACCTCCAGGAAGGGATAACATATCTGTGATCCTAAGCGAGGGGAGTAGGGCTTTCTTTCCTTTTTTTTTTTTCTTCAGATTGAGGTTGACCAGTGTTCTGTAATTGAATTCTCAGTATTTCCATAATCGGATCACTTAAGTGGGTTGACACTTTCTGTAAATTAAAATTCATAACAATCCAGAGATAAATATTTCGACTATTCCCAGGAGTTTAAGAAAGGGCAGTGTGTCAACTAGGAATATTTAGTGAAACTAAATACCTGTGAAGTTCAAGGTCAGTAGTAAAGGGAGAGGGAGGGGTCAGAGGGTGGAGCTGGCAGAGACTCTCTGTTTCATCGTTCCCTGTTTCCAGCGTGCTTACACACCAACAGCTGATACTCTGTTTTAAAACAATTTGCCTCTACTCATGTGTTCCTCTCCAGCTGAACTGTCCTTTCCTCCTCTTGCTATCCAAATCCCTGCCATCCCTCAGGGCCAATGTTATTTCTTCCATTTGAGGTTTCCCTTATTTTCACAGCTGGAGGTAACCTCTCCTTTCCCACCTGCTCCCACCTGCCATGCTGCATATTATGTATCATTTAAAGATACCAGCTAGCTTCTCAAAATTTTATTTATGCACACATCTGAGCTCCCTTCTACACTATCTCTTTAATATTTATTGAATAAGTATATACGAGGTCAAAAAATTTAGAAGGAAATTAAAAATATATAGGAGGCAATCACAAAAGTTTGTTGAACGCATAAATAATATGCTTAGAATATTAGTGAAAACTCACAACATGTAGCTCTCTGAAATCCAGTTATATGTAATATAGCAATATATGTAATGACCAAATTGACTTGTTCTAATAAATAAAAATGCTACTTCATGAAGCTTAATGACAATGGAAAGAGTACTGAGTTAGGAGCCAGAAGAACTAGGTTGTAGACCCTGAGATACGGCTAAGAAGTTGGGCAACTTCAGACAATACATTTGACCTATGAGCTTCCTTCCATTCCACCTTGAGCAGAATAATCTGGTTAGATAAGAAGAGCTTCAAGTTCCTTTAAAGCTGTCGCGATTAAGGAATCAGTTCAGCAGGATGTTTGGTGTGTCAACATTAGAATAGACTCACAAGTCAACCATTTTGGTTGACCTGTAGAGAATTTGTGAATAGCCCGACAAGAATTCCACTGGGAAAGGCCATGAAAGTCTGGTCAGAAGTAGAAGCTTCTACAAAGATGGCTACAAAGTCTGAAAGACTGATCAAGGACAACGGCTCCTCATTAACCTGACCCTGAAGCAAATGTTCTCTCACAAATCCAGATTTTTTTCCTAATAAAGTTCTAAATGGCTATGTGGAAATATTTGGTACTTTGGATGAATTTTTCACTTATTTTCTATCTAACCAGTGTCAAATACCTTGAGCTAAGGCCCGCCAGAAACTAAGTGTAGATGAATAAATTGGGTTATTTCCTGTTGCCAGGGCAAGTACCTAACAACATCGAGACCTAGAGAGTCCAGCCTGCTCCCAGACACCAGGAGCTGCTTCTCTGTTTCTCACAAGTAGGGGCTCGTCAGATAAGTTATTTCTTAGCCTAATGGATCGTCCTAACCTTGAAATTAATTTTATGGGCTAATGGTAACAATTATGGCCAGACATTTGACACCACAATCCTGGTTATTGAGGGAAACATCTTTACAAAATATTTCTCGTGCATATTCCAGAACTTTATGGATTCTGTTAGACTCACATTCCCTTATGGAGATGAAAAAGTTGGAGGCAGATAGGGTGCCCATTTAGTTATTTGTAGTGTCCTGAGCAATGAACTGGATTAATGAACGTTGATTCAACTGGTGATGAGTACACCAAAGAGCTAATGTACAATTTGGTTTTATCAACTGTCCTAATTGATTAGACGAGGTCAACTGATCAACAGTTTGCTCCATTGCCTTCATATTTAACCATACTCTCAGTTAACACAAAGTCAAAGCCATTATCCGAATGGTTAATTCATTCTTCCCATTGTATACACACAACCTATTTTTATCTTATTTGAATCGTAAACTCACATTGATAGATCCAGTCCAGCGCTTGATGCTTTGCATATTTTAAACAATCAGTGTGTCATCTTTAAAAAGAATCCCATTTCAATTTGCCCCTATAAGGACACAATAATTTATTCATTAGAGAGAAAAAAATGTCACCCATCAAAGTCAGCCTCACCTTCTGACAAATTGCCTCATGTTTGAAAGTTTCCCCTTCCTGCTTGTCGGTAGTTAGTATCCATTACGTTTCTCCATATCACTTGTTCCCTCCACCAATGTGTTCATTTACTACTGACTCGACCCACTGAGGCCTTTCACCCTCTGGTGTTTCTAAGGGAGCCTGAAATTAACACAGCCATTTCTAATACTTGATCCTTCCAGAGTAAACCATGCCTCCTTGTGAATACAGAAAACCATGTACATCATTATCATCTGGCTCCCAAAGGCCTTCTTTCCTTATTAATTCTGTTAAGTAACTTATTCTTTAAATTAAATTGAGACATACCTAACCTCAGGTCCGGACAAAGGAAATGTGTGAGTCTCCACCCTTAGCCTCCCCCCAGCTTAGTATGCTTGGTTGGAAAATTGCTAGTGTTCAACCTCAAAGCACTATTGGTATTAGTCAGGGTCGTCCAGAGAAACAGAATCAACAGGATATATAGATATATCAATAGATAGATATGAAGCTTTACTTCAGAAGCTGTTCACACAATTATGGAGGAAGAGAGGTCCCACAGTCTGCCATTGGCAAGTTGGAGACCCAGGAAGGCCAGTGCCATAACCACTCTGAGTCCAGAGGCCTGAGAACCAGGAGAGTTGACGTCTGAGGGCAGGAGAACATGGATATCCCAACCCAAGCAGAGAGCAAATTTGCCCTTCTCTTGTCTTTTTCTTCTATTCAGGCCCTCGATGGACTGGATAATGGCCACCTGGATTGGTGAGCGCAATCTTCTTTACTCAGTCTATTGATTCAAATGTTAATCCCTTCTGGAAACACCCTCACAAATCCACCCAGAAATAACGTTCTACCAGCTGAGCATCCCTCAGCCCAGTCAGGTTGACACATAGAATTAACCATCACAATTATGTAAGAGCGAGAAAATTCAATTCCCAAGATGCAATGGTGCTCTTTCCTAGCTGCTGGCCCAAAGTGGATCCCTGGGCAGTTTTCTGGCCAAGAGATTCTGCCCAGGTTTTTACATAGAAACAGTATGATTTTGTGGAGAAAGCCCTGGAGCTGGAGTCAGAAGACCTGAGACCACATGTTTCTTAAGTGTATGACTTCAGCTGCATCACTTAATGTTTCTGCTAGGACGGCTTGGCAGGCAGTGATAGATAACCCTAACAACTGAATGTAAACAGTAAGATTTATCATCTCGCACACTACAAGTTAAGCGAAACAGGCAGGTTCAGGAGTGCTGGCTCTGGACTCTAGATCTGCTTCTCTGTAGTTTCCTTGGCTTTGTCCTTCTCTGAGTGTTCCATTCATCCTCAGGATGGCAGCAAGATGGCTGTAGTGACTCCAGCAATCACATTTAGATCCAACAACATCCAGAGACAGTATGACAACTGTCTCCTCCCCCTTAAGAACTAGAAAACTTTTTCCCAGAAGCTCCTCAGCATGACTCATTGGCCAGAAGCCCATCACAAGTCTCCTTCAAACCAATGCCTAGTGGAAAGGATGATGTTACCATGATCGGCTTAGACCCGTAATTTGAGTCCTTGACTGAGTATGAGATCACCTGGGCAACTTTTATCTATCACAATGCCCAGAGCACACCCCAGACCAATCAAATTAACCTCTGGGGAGTGGGATTAGGCATGTTTTAAAAAATTCCTTACACTGTCAATGTTGAAAACCATTGGCTAAAAGTAGTTAGAATCGACTCATCAGATTCTCCTAAATTATAAGGACGAGGGTGGATTCCTGAACAATATTGTGCTTCTGGTAGGCAGGAGGAATGGGGAAATGGGTAATGGCTTGAGAACCAGCGTTACCTGTTTTATTTAATTTCTCAGAGGCACACCCGTAAAACGGAAGCTACTATCTGTTCTACTCACCTGCCAGGGTTGATGTGGCTCACTGTGAAATTTTGAGCTGATCTATATGTGCATTTGTGTGTATATTTGTTTATAAATGTGTATATTTATAGGCTGTCACTAAGCAAAGTCAAGTGTAAAAGGAGGCTTTATTTACATAAATCAAAAGCTTAGGCAAAAGGTAGAAAAATGTAGTTTTTCAGCTGTTTCCAATTGCTGATTGCTTCAGCAGCTTAGAGCTAAGTGCCCAGAGCAGTGGCTCTCAGACTTTGGTGTATATCAGAATCCCCAGTTTCTCATTCAGTGGATCTGGTGGGGCCTGACTATTTGCGTTTGCAATGAGTTCCCATGTGCTGCTCATACTGCTCCCTTGGGATCTTTGGGAACCACTTTGGTGTTTGTTATCTCCATTAGGACCAGTGGTTCTCAAAGTGTGGTCCCAGGACCAGCATCTTCAGCATCCCTTGGGAACTGGTTAGATGTGCAAGTCCTCGGGCCCCGCCCCAGACCTACTGAATCAGAAACTCTGGGTAGGCCCCAGTGAGCTGTGCCTTATTAAAGCCCTCCGTGTGATCCTGACACTTGCTGATGTTTGAGAACCACTGACCATTCCTGGCTGTGCATTATAATCATGGGGCATTTAAAAACAAACAAACCTGGATTTCACTCCTAGGCATGCCTTTTTTGAACTGTCCAGGGGGTGATAATGTGCAGCTCAGGGACGAGAGCCGAAGGACTGGAGCAGTGTTTCTCAGACTTTAATGTCCTTCCTATTTACTTGGAGATTTTGCTAAAATACAGATGCTGATGATGAGTCTGGGATGAGACTCGAGAATCTGCATTGCTAACAGGACCCCTGATAATGTGGCTGATGCCACTGGACTCTCAGCCATGTTCGGAGTAAAGGATCTGTCTAGATCTGTTTATCTCTCTCCTCCTACAACCCCAAGCATGATGCTTTGACTTCTTAACACCCAGCTCAAGGGGCTGACTTTACTCCAGGCATCCCTGAGAGAGGGAGTCCAATCAAAGGCATCAGACCCTCTTCCCACACATGTCCAAGCTGATTGCCACCATGTCCCCACTCTGTGGTTTTTGGGGTTTCCCTTTAGAAAGAAGAGGGTGGCCAGACACCCCCAGCTGCAGTCTTCCTGCCCCAGTCAGAACCGTTCACTGCCAGAACCACCCCCTCCCACTCCCACATACTGCCCTCCCTGATCCCTCTAGATCACTGAAGTGGCTCTTTCTTCTCCTTTTCCACCTGAAGACATGAGCAGTAGCTCATACTTACCAAAAAGATGAGCATCCCTGACCTTCAGTGACCCTAGAGGGTGTAATTTCTTTGTGGTATTTAAGATGAACCACACTCTTATTCTACCCCACTGCAACCAACTCCATTTCTGAGTCTCTCCACAGAGGGAGCAATACTGACCTAATGTCAGTGGGCAAATGAACTTCAGGGGATCACATGGCTTTTGTGTTCTGTGTTTTTTGCATCAGGCATACGGCTGGATTTTTTATTTTCTTGACACTAGTATGACACAGAAATTGCAGAACAAATGCGGGAATTTAAGCATCAGCATAATTTGTCATTACCAACATTTTCAGCCACAGATTCTGGGCTGCAATGCAAGCAGGCTGAAATCTTCAGGGTCATTAATGCCTCAGCTGTGCAACTGAGCCCACATTAACAGGAGAGAGGACCTCCTGAAAAGTCACAGGGGATGGGAGGGGCTGCCTTGTTTTCAGGCTGCATAAGCTTCCTGCTGTTCACAGACTTGCTCATCTCTAGAGACAGGGTCCGCTGAAACTCTCCATGACAGTGATACTGAACCTCTTAATGTCAAGGTCATGTGCCCCATGCACACCAAGCCAAACACTGAGACATCGGTGCTTGGAGATGGAGAAAGGTTTATTCGAATTGGCCAAAACGAGTAGGTGGGAGCCTGGGCTCACTCAAACGCACCTCCCCAAGAACAGAAAGCAGGGGTGTTTATAGAGCTAAGGAGCTTGGCAGGCGGAGCTCTGGGGAAACAAAGGGGTCACTCCTGATAAGCCCCGGGGCAGTCTGACTTCTGGGCTTCAGTGGCTGCTGAGGGCAGGCCATTTGGGGATCAGAACCTCCCCAAAGGCATTCTTTCTTCTGCAAAACAAGCTCACAAATCCTCAAGAGCCCTGAGTCACCCCTCAAGTTAAACAGGAAAAACAGTAAATTGATTTAATATCTACAGTACACCTTGGGTACCCAGCTTCAACAGTGTCCCTCAAAGTATGGTCCCCTGACCAGCAGTGTCAGCATTCTCGGGGAGCTGGTCGGGGACTACACTTGGAGTAACTCTGCTTTAGTAGGCATTCACTGGTTATATGTGAAACTGTGCTGAAATTTAGCACATTCTACTCAGATAAGAAAAAATCTTATCTCTACTAGCTTCACTCTGCTGATTAAAGGCGGAGGGTGTGGGAGAAGAGACAAGCCTTAAATTTACTACTTAATGGCATTTTAGTTTCTTCTGAATTAAATAGTCTTTGGGGTATCCTGGTTTCAGATAAATGTCCAGTCTTTCAGATTTCTTGCTTCTTCCTCAGGTGGCATCTGGGCACCCCTGGTGGCCTGGGTGACCCATGTCAGCAGTGCAGAGAGGGGTCAGTCCTCATGTACATCCAGGTCTTTGGGTTACCCAGGTCCTCTGTCTCTATGGTGGTGTCCCTGGGCTCCCTCCTGTGTGGGTGTGACAGCTGGTACTTCCTAGTCTACTCTCAGAGCCCATGTCCTTTCCCGTTGACTTAGTCCCACTTTGGTTCTCCTGAAGCCAATGACCCTGTTGACTCCTAGCATCTTCCTCTCTCCTTCACTTGGTTTAGGTCACTCACCCTCACTTTCTTCAATTGGGTCACCTGCCCCATGCCAAGATGGCCCCATGGCAGGTCTGCTGGCTTTCTATACCCTTGTGTCATTCTCTGGGTCTTCTGGTTTCCATGATGATGTTCTTTGGCTGTGTAGAGGAGGAAAAATAATTTTTCCTCTACCCTTCTAGGTTCTTTAGTTGAGGTTCCCCATGTAATAAGAGAGATTAGCAAGAGAAAAACAAAACTTTAATAACATGTACACCTCCTGTATACACAGGAGTTACCCAGGAAAACTGAGTAAAACTCCCAAAATGACCCAACCCAACATGTTAAATACCATCTTCAGCTAAAGACAGACAGACAAAAGATGATGGGGAGCCGGGAGGCGAGATGTGAGAGGTTATCAGGAAAAACACAATAAACAAGGAAAGGTTGTTATGCAGATTTTGGTGGGGTGCCTTTTCCATTGATAAGAGTTTCTTATGATTTGGAGTCAATCTTCTCTTCCTGGTACAGAGAGGGAGACACCCTTACAAATGGATATTTTCCTTATAAATGTAAATTTCTCTCACAAAAGAGTAAATTCTTCCTTGTTTTCAGAGCTTCTCCTGTGTCTGTTGTTTCTTAACAATAACCAGTTCAAAATAATCCTATGCCAAAAAGGCGTATTTTGGGGTGGCATATTCTGCTATTCTTCAGCTGTGTAAAGGAGTTTCAAGACAACTAGTGCATGGATCTTGCCAAAAAAAGAAACCACAGGCCCAAAATGGAGTCGCTTGTGCTAAGCTTCAAGTCAGCAAACCGAGACTTAATACCTAGCCTAACTGCAGTTACAAACCCCCCAGGAATGTAGCCTTAGCCAGTCAGTCTGGAACTTTCTGCTCAGCACTCACGAGGTAATCTGCCACATAGTCCCCTCTGTCCCCATAGGTAGGTTTCCTAAGCTTGAAACAATCCACTCTTTGCCCCTTCTGTCTACAAAAGCCTTCCATTTTATATAGCTCCTCAGAGCACCTTTCTGCTTCCTAGATGGGATGCTGCCCGATTCACGAATTGTTCAATAAAGCCAGTTAGATCTTTAAAATTTACTCAGTTGAATTTTTGTTATTTAACAGTCTGAAGAGTTAAGTACTGTTACCAATTGAACTTCTCAGCTCCTGGGGTGATTAAGCAGCTGTTATAAGGGGTCTCAGTAATGAAGGGGAGGAACATTCATAGTTATTTGGGGAAAATGGGCAGGCTTTTCCAGGGAGCAGGGGAATTCCTTCTTTTCTTTCCTTATTTGGTTATATCCTCCCATTGTCATGGCAGTTGTAAACTGTCATGGTGTTGGTGGGTGTGCTCTACAATATAATAATGTACTATAATGAGCACATAATGAGCAGGAGGGTCTATGTTAGGTCAAGTCCAACTGCCATGTTGCCTTCAACTGGTTTTGACTGGTTTTGTTCAATCATCTTCTCCTTCCTTTCTTTGTGGTTTCCTGCAGCTAAAAATAACATGTAAGGCTTGTTCTGAGCAGGGTGATAGTTAATGTCTTATGGGGTCAGGGGCTGGGGTAGCAGTACTTCAGAGTTAAGTACTTGGTGAATGCCACTTCAGCCGTCTCTCTTCCTACGTCCTACCCCCATCCTCCTCTTTGCAATTGTCACGGCCATGCTCTGTTGGATGTGGCAGTAAGCAGAGCGTGTGGTTCCTTCTGGGGTCCTATGGCTGTCCCTGGCTCTGCTCTCAAAGGCCAAATGCTCACACTGCTTACTGGGATATTTCTTCCACATTTCCTACCTCTCCCCTCAGGTTCCATCCCAGGAGGAAAGGAGAACAAAAGCACTGCTATCTTAAGTTATCTTATGTGACAAAATGGATGCCGGAAAACTAAATGTACAATGGGATGATGAGACTTAAATTCACAATCTTACCTCAATTCCATTTGTTTTACAGGGACAGGATTCATTGGAGTTCCAGCCTTATCTGAGCCCCCCTATTCCTAGGACTTTGTAGCCAAAGTAGAAACAAAAAGTACGGTATTTCTCAAAGAGAAAGGGGTAGGGAGCTGGGGATTGCATGACCACTACCAAGGCAATTAGAACTGGAAACAGTGATTATGATAGTCTTTGTGTTTGTGTTTAGCTACACAGCAGCAATAAACAGCTGGTCACTTCAGACCAAATACAGAGTTTCATGTTGGGGAGAATGCCTGTTTCATTTATTACTATACCCCCAGTGCCTGCGTCTGGCACATATTAACATAATAGTGTAGAATGAAGGGATGAATGAGCCAAACGTGGAGGGACAGATAGAGCAGTATAGACACGGAAACGAGTGAAATAACTAAAGAGCTTTAACAATGCAGATGGGAAGGAAATCCTCCCACATGGGGTGAGAATACATCACCCCACCCCAGCCACCTCCACTGAAGATAATCAATAGACTTGGTCCAGGAAGAATTCTGATAGTGGTCTAGTCATAGGCATCCTAATCACCCTGGATTTTTACCAATTCTGCTTTTATTTCCCCTTCTCCTTTTATGACATTTTTGTCCACTGGCCAACAGATTACGGCCTTAAGATAATAATATTTCACTTAACATAAAACACCAGTTTTCAATAAATCCATGTGATTGGAGATGTTCGATTGAAAAAACGCACTCATCAAGTCTAGAGGATTGAGACAACATGTATCCACCACTCTTCAGTAGACTGAAATCATACATCTCACATCCTTATTTCATCCATTAAAATGGTACATTAATCATCTTCCTTCTTTTTGTTCTTATTTCATGTTACTCTGACTCCTCCCCATTCCTCTGGCGGATGCTGTTGGGACCATCAGAAGCATGCCCACATCAATCCTATATGTTCCCACTAAGTTGTGTGAAATGCATCCACGGACCACATGAAACACCTCCTCACAGCTTCCATATGTCCCGCACGGTGAGCACCAGGCACGAACACCAGGCGGCCCCTGCCTTGGGCAGCATATGGAAGTGAACTTGTGGCTTCAGGGCTTCCAGCACTCAGGTTTGTTCCCCATCTGTCTCTCTTCTCCCCACTGAAGTGAAGCCCCGCTTAACCAAGCTCTACCTCATGCTTTGCCACTTGGCAGCTCTCAACCCTGAGGTCTCAAGCAGTTTTTTCCTATTGCGACAAGGTAACTAAACTTCTCTATCTTCCAAGCATGGTGGTTAGAGGAGGCATCTGGGAATTAGAAGTAAGTGATTTTGTCATGGTGCCAATCCTTGTTCGCCAACATAGCATGTCAGTTATGCTCTGGCCGCAAGTAACCAAATACCAGAAGAAATGCTGCTTAAACAGTTTGGATGCAGGGTTGACAGGGCTCGCTGACGTGGCATCCCAGGTCCTTTTCTCTGTGATTGCCTTGGTCATCCTCTCGTGGTCACAAGCTAATGTGGCAGCTCCAAACTGGGAATGCTAATAGGACACTGTTCAAGTGAGAAGGAAGGAGAGGGCAGAAAAGCTTTCTGACGACCAAAGCTTCCTCCTTCTCCTGGCAGATTTCCCTCTCAGGTCCCAGAGGCCACACTTGGATCCTAAATCTACACCCTAGCCACCAGGGAGCTAGGGAAGGTGACATTCAGACATTGTCTTCGCCTGTGATAGGATGGAGGCTCCGTATTAGCCAAGTCTTTTAATTTCTGCTGATGCTTTGACATCTGGGATCTCATTGACCCTGGAAAGACCGCCTCTCCTGGGGTTAGCCAACTCCTAGAGGTAGTAAACAGCTCTCGACCTTTCAAATGCAGACCAACCCTTGAGGGCCCACATACCAACCACCTCCTCAAACTCAGCCCACCATTCCCCTGCCCTAATCACCCCAGGGCCAGCTACCAGACAACCAGGGACAGGCCTTGTGCCCCAGAGCCTATGGAAACTATTCAAATTAGCCAATCCTCAGTCTGCTTCCCCCGCCTCCCCTGTTCCTTCCCATAGAAACCACAATAAAGGCTCTTGCCCACAGCTCCTCCTTCTCGCTTTGGTTCCTGACCAACCCTGGTGTTTCCCCATGTGGCCCTCCCTGCATGCCCCCTCCTCTTGGAAATTGTGAGTAACAAGTCTCTTTTCAGTGGCAGATGTCTCTTGATCTGTTGGCCTTACCGAACCTCAAATTTTCTGTGAATACACTATTTAAGAACAGGCTTTGCAGGCAACAAACCCTTCTCGAAGAGTTTTTCTCTTCCAGGGGAAAATAACAGAAGGAGGTCTCTCTCCTGTATAAAAGAATTTATTCTAGTTCTCTATTGCTGCATAACAAATTACTCTAAGAGTTAGTGGCTTAAAACAACAATGATTATTTTATTATCTCTCATGGTTTCTGTGGGTCAGGAATCTGAGCCTGATTCAGACGGGCAGTACTGGCTCCGGGTCACCCACGTGGTCGCTGTACATGCCTGGAGCTGCAGTAGCACAGGATGAGGAATCTTGGCCACTCATGCACAGATATTATCTTAGTTAATTTTTTATATCAATCCTTTGAGATACATACTATTTATTAACATAATTTCACAGATGGGGACATGGACTGACAGAGTTGAGTAATTCATCAAGGTTATCTAGTTGGGAAATGGCATCATGGCTCAGGATAGGAGCCCCCACCCCTCCCTCAGTCATTCTCCATCACATTACCGTGTTTTGATGTCTTCACAGCACATACTGATGTTTGAAACCATCTTGAGCATTCCTTCATCTTTTGTTAATTAATCTCTGCTCCTCAGTGAAATGCAAAGTCCTTGAGAGCAGAGGCATTACTCATCTCGTTCACTTCTGTCCCAGAGCCGAGAGCAGGGTCTGGCACACTGCGCGTGTGCAGTAAACAGTTGTTGAGTGAAGCACAGAGCTTGGATTTGCTCTCTGTTCTCACCAATAGAAGGATCACCCAGGTGCCACAAGTGGGTCCTGCCTGCAACAACTCCAGGCCTTAGAAACTCTCCACCTGCCCAAAGGCTGTTCCTCAACCTTGACACTTTGGCAAGTCCCTCTGCTGATCCCTGAACATTTCTGTGTGTGTGCTTTAAGCTGCTGGGCCCTGCCCGTGGGGCCTCACTGCCCTCCTCTCAAGGCTCCAGGTTCACTGGCGCAGCTCTGCACGACTGGGGGTGCAGTATGCCGAGTCCTGCGGGAGGACGGGTGATGCTTTCCTAAAACTTGACAGGGACAGGTGGGAATTCAGAATCCATCTCTGCTGCTCTCTATTTTTCTTTTTTCTTTCCCTTTCTCTTGTTCTCAGCCCCACCTCCAGCATGATTATCATGCGACGGGAATACTGGTGCTTACGACCCAAGATCTCCATAAACCCAAGACTACCCTCTTCACCCAGGATGCCTGCAGCAGCCTGCTGAACTATTTGTGGTAGAAAATGGACAGATGGTTTAGCAGAAAGTTAAGGCTCCCCTCCCCCATCGTCTTCCTGTGGAAAAAGCTACCCCGAAATGCTTAGTATTCATACACACACACACACACACACACATATTGTATCCCTTGCACTTCATTTACATACGTTGTTTTCTGTCCTGGATGGCCTGAGTTTCTCCATGTAGCATTTGTAAGTGGGAAGGGATGGCATGGCCCACTGCATTAGAAGTGCCGGAGAGAGGACCCCAGACATCCTGGCTCTCCCTCCGTCAGAAATATGGCGAGGTGTGCTCTTGGGGATTCGGCACCCTTTTATGACAAGAGAGCTGGGGGCCTGTGTGTGAATGTGTCAGTGGTTGCCATGCTGTAAACTCGGTAATAGCAGCTCTTTGCCTTCACAGACAAACCTTCGTTTCCCACGTGATGGGGAAATCTATTTTCTTTTATTACTTTCACTATGGAATCAGGGTTCCCGGACCGTGGTATGGCATACTTCTTATATGTTGTATTGTCATAAGAGGGCTTCATAAATTGCATTGAGCTTCCTCGGGGACCAGATATTCTGATGCGAGAGAGGGATCAATATTCTCTGTGAGTAGGCTGAGGCGGCAGTCTCCAGAAGGTGTGGTGGTCAGTTGCCTGCTGGCTAACAGCACCTCACAGCAAGGTCTTTCTGGAGACAGCTCACTGAGAGAAATGACGGTTTGCCCACCGCAAGCTCCCTGTGGTGGTCAATCTAGAGGAGACCCTGTTCGTTTTTGCCCTCCCTTTTCTGGACCATCACGGCTCCCACTTCATGGAAGAACTCTACTCTAACCTTGTGGAGGATCCTGAATTCCAAAGCTCTCCCAGACACGCAGGAGAGACTGTGTAAGGTCCAGCAGGCAATTGCTTTTCATAGAAAGTCTTGGGCCAGAAAAAAGAGCATAAATCCGGCTGAAGCATTTCAAAATCTGTAAGCAGAATAAATTCCAGACCAGGGGCATGGAACAGTAATTCTCTTCAGACACAACGGTCCTCACTAGCAAAATGTGTTCCTTTTCATATGCAGAAAAATGGAATCACTGAAGGAAAGAGCTGGAAGGGTCTTTGAAGATCATCGAACACACCCCCCCTCATTTTCTTTATGTTTGAAAAAGCAAACCATTCCTTCCAAGGCTATAGGCTGAGCTAGTTGCAAAGTAGAAACTGGGAGCCAGGGGTCCTGACTCCGGGTCCAGCATATTCTCATTTTTCCAATCAGCCCACTGACCTACCATTAAGAATTCTGAGATTACAGTACATTAGGAAAAAAAAGAGGAGGGAGATCTTTGGTAGAATAGCTAGTCTGATTCTCCGACTCTACCCTTGAATAAACTGAGAGCCGGAGATTCAGAGAAACTTGTTCAGGTAGAAGAACTGACACTTCAGGTGGACATCTTCATGGTCCCAGTCTGGTGCTCTTTCTCCTAACTGGGCTACACGGACCTTCCTTCTTACCAACAGATTTACTTTCTCCTGATGATGGAACAGGGGCTAGAAAGAAGC
Organism: Equus caballus; assembly: GCF_041296265.1. NCBI lineage: Eukaryota > Metazoa > Chordata > Mammalia > Perissodactyla > Equidae > Equus > Equus caballus. The sequence goes on along the minus strand of NC_091694.1, from coordinate 57,081,495 downwards.
AGGTGCTGAAAGCTCAAGTGACTTCAGGAACCAGGCAGGCCACTTAAAGGAGAGAAACTGGTGACTGTCGGAGAAGGAGGACTGGTTTGGGTTGTGGCAAAGGGCAGGGCACATGCCGCATCTAAAGGTGTTCCTATTCACATTTTTGGAACCCTATATTGGCCAAACGCAACTCACAGGCAGGCTCCATCTGGCCAGTTGGGCCTCTGGTATGGCCACATGAGAAACTATGATGATTTTCTTAGCAAAGGAAATGGTACTTTGATTTGAGTTTGTAGCCTTATGGAACTTGAACTTGCCCTCTGGAAACCAGAGGATTTGAGAGCAGTTATTATCTCCGCGGCCTTATATTTCCAGATGCTTCCTTCCATGTTCATCCAGGCCATAAACTAGTCCCTACACCCCGAGGACCTGGCCCTAGCACCCATGCTAGGGAACAGGAATGTACAGTCAAGGAGGTACTGGGCTCCCAGTGACTATGTAAATCTAACTGGCTTACTGTGTTTCATTTACCCAACATGAGAATTCTACCCCTGAGGGGGTTTGGAAACCAAGTTATTTTGGGAACGCTTTAGATACATGTTGGGAATTTATTCACAAGTAGTTCTGTTCCAGCTCATTTGTAGAAACAAATTGCCCCAGGTGGTCTCCGCAAGAATGCCAAGTCTCCGCTTGGGGGCTGTCTCCCAAAGCTTCCAACCCTGGGGGAATCAAAGAATTCCCTTGGTTTCCATGAAGCCCAAGCAGAGAGATCATAAACAGAGAGAAGGTTCCCAGCATTCAGCAAGTCTTATGCCTCCCAAGGCCTCATGGAAATCTCCCTCAGCTCTGCCTGTAGCCTCTCTCTGTGGGTGAGACATCTACTTCATGGGGTCATATTAGTAAATAGACATTACATTGTCTTCTCCATTTTCCTGTCTTCTTCCCATGCGACCAAATATGAATTTCCTCCTTGCAGGCCACCTCTTCCCATGCAAATTAACTCATTCACACGGATGGCTGAGAGCCAGTGGTGGTCTAGGCCGTCAAACAGTGTTGGCCTCTGGACCCCAGTTCAGGCTCATCCAGGACACCCTCCCCGGCACTGTCTAGAGAGCTTTTGCTTGGTCCAAACCCTCACAGTAATGGTCTCCAAATGGAGTGCACTCACCCCCAAGAGAATGCCAGATGATCCATTTTGATGAGAGAAAAACCAGGAGACTCTCTTTTTATTTTTGATTCAAATTATATATAAAGGAATTGCTATGATTTACTATTGCAATTGACATGGTCCATGTACTGATTTGTGAACAAAAATATATATATTAGGCGTTCCAGCTTGAAAAACAGTCTTCGAGCATGGCTTAATGGTATTTTTAATAAAAATTAAGCATATGATTTAGAAAAAAATCTGATTCTAATACTTAAACAAATGGTCACACAAGACGCCAGAGTCCTAAAGAAAATCTTAATGCTGTGGGTGGCTAGCATTCACATATATGTTCAAATCAGGTTTGTTGATCTTCATAATACAAGGCCAACTTTATTCAATAATAATAAATAATAAACAGCAAAAATAACAGCAGAAATAATAATAATAATGATTTATAGAGTAAACCTACGCCCTGCTCTAAGCATTTTATGGATATTATCGGATTGTATTTCCATAATAACTCTATGAAGTGGAAATAATCTGTTTTTACTCACAACACTTCTAACACCAAATGCGCAGTGTCTTTTCCAACATCGCTTGTCCAGCTCTCCTGCACAAGCTGGATGTCCCACAGTTCCCTTCAATTCTGACACTATTTAATTGGAGTTAGTGTCAGTGACTACAGGTTAAGGGCTCAGTCCTGCAAGACTGCCCCCACTTCAGATGCCAGTCACAAGTCCCAGGTTGTCACTGGTACTTCTGGCTATAGATTCAGAGAATTCACACAACTCCCTTCTCAGTTTTGATAGTTCTCTAGAACAACTCACAGAATTTGGGAAAGCGCTTTCTTACTATTATCAGTTTATTATAAAAGACGCAATTCAGAAAAAGCAAAGGGAAAAGATGCAGAGGGCAAAGTATGGGGGAAGGGACGTGAAGCTTCCATGCCATCTTCCAGAATGCCACCTTACTGGCACCTCCATCTGTTCACCAACCCAGAAGCTCTTTGAATCCCACTGTCTACTAGTTTTAATGGCAGTTTCTTTTGTAGGCATGATTGACTAAATCATTGGCCATTGGTGAGTAACTCACTCTCCAGCTCCTCGCCTCTCCTTGAAGGTTGGTGGGGCGGGGCTGAAAGTTCTAAGCTTCTAAGCAAGGCTTAGTCTTTGTGGCCACCAGCTCCCACCCTGAAGCTATCTCATTAAAGCAAAAGATATTCCTCTCACCCTTATCACTCAAGAAGTCCCAAAGGTTTTAGGAGTTCTGTGCCAGGAACCACGGACAAAGACAAATATTTTTCTGCAATACCACAAGTGGATACTAACTCTAGCCTCATTTTATAGATGAGGAAACTGAGGATCAGAAAGGTTAGGTAACTTTTCCCAAAGTCGCTTAGCTGATACCTAGCAAAATTGCAAAGAGGGGCTTTTAATACCCGTCGTTGGACTCAATAGCTCCTCACTTAACCGCTTCACCATAATCTTCCTGCCTGAGTTACTTCAAAGACTTGCCCTTAATAGGTGACAGAAAACATCTACATGGTCCTCCCAGCTTTTGCGTTTTATCATAAAATCTATGTATATTCATCAGGAGCTAATTTAAAATCAGCACTCCAATATGTTGGTTTCTTACGTTTAATTTACAATAGAATGCATTTGGGGGACAATAACTGAGTCTAATCGACATCTCTCAGTCCCTTGGTCCAGGTACATAATCACAAAGAGACAGATAATGACGGGTAAAGGTAATATCTGGAGGGTGGATTAAGTTAGGTAAGGTCAGGTAAGGACCAGAGCGCCAGGAAGGTAAGAATATCAAGTTCTGTGGAGTAGGCTCGGGAAAGGAGACACAGGCACATTCTAAGTATGTAAAAGTTCATTGCTTCAGAGTTCAGGCATCAGAGGTCAGGAAACCAAGCTAAGAAACTGGGGAAGAGGCAGGAGTTCTGGGAAACACAAGATAAGAAGCTCAGGTTAATAAGATGGGATCTTAGCAAGAGACCCAGGATCTCAGCACCAACACTGGAGATTAAGCACCCAGCCAAGATTTCTAATGAACGCCTTCTCTTCAATACTTCCCGCCCACGGTCATATTTTGCTTCAGAGCGTAGGGGCAAGTAGGTCTGAAACTTGAAGCCATTGCACGTGTAGGAGGCACCAGATGAAGAGCAAGTACGCAGGAAAAGAATAGCAGTAGACATATACGTGGAAACCCAATTCATTAGCCAAGGCTTCATCGGTGAATGTGCCATTAGAGAAACGGGACACGTACTGTACTAAAGTAGGAGAATGATAGAATTGCTGCCATCTGTCACAAGCAGGGGAGTGTGGGGAAGGAGTTCAGCTCACATTTTGGTCAAAGCCAAGCGAGTCTTTACGGTTCTATTTTTCATAGCTCAAGGGCGAAGCGTATAAATTCATGTCAACCTGTTTCTCCTCCCTGATCTTTTTATTTTGCTAACTTCATATCTAGTTGCTATGCCCAGCCTAGTATTCGGCCCAGCTGGGGCTTATCGTGACTATTCTAGATTTCTAGTACCATAACATATTGACCACATTGAGTCTGCCTTCTAAGGTTGGAGGAGGAAGCTGCGTAATTGTTCTCTGATAAAGAATGGAGCGACTCGCCCTGTGGGTGATAAGCTCTAAGCAGCAGCTGTCTTGAGGCTCTCAGGTGTGTGCGGCCAGGAACAGACTTCAGTCAGATTTGATTAAGTGAACTAATTAGCGAATTTATTTTCATTACTGACACAGTAATTTAGTTCTAGCCTGCAGAGGACTAAAATATGTTTCAAGCTTGAAGAGGGCTGTGGGTATTCCTGTTTACCACGGACCAAGATTCATGGTTAATTGGGATACTTTATGGTTCTCTGGTGGCAAATAAATCTAAACAAGAAAAAATGTGTATGTTAGCAGCCATTTTTTTCCACTGAGTTAATAGCCCTCTGAATTGTGCATCCTACATAAAAATGATTGTGCATTCTACGTGGCAATGATTATTTTATGAGAAAATAAAGCCAAAGGAAAAGTAATAGTTAAGTAACCAATTTACCAAATGCTATACACAAAAGAAAGCCTCCTCAGATGATTTCCAGAGTTGTCATTAGTTAAGTGAGAGATTGTTAAAACATGTGCATTTTCTCTAACTGTAAAGTTATTTTTTGCGCTTCCTAATAGAGAACTGTGTATTAAATAAAACAAATGGTGGAATGTTACTGAAAAAACTAGATCAGGGCTTTGACCCTTCTTTACCTGTTTGCTGTGTCCTGGAGAAATTTCCTTCCTAGAGAAACTGGGTAAAATATTGCTTCCAATTGCCTCCTATGGAAGATGGAGTTTCACTGAGGGAGACCCTTGATGGGCTTGAGAAGCCAAGACCAAGAGTAGAGCTGTTACTGTAATTGCTCTTCATAAGAGGCAAGAATTTGGAGTTTCAGGGGCAATTCTTTTTATTGACAACTTAATTGGCTGTCATGTCTCTTAAATCTCCTTTTAACCTATAAATTATCCTTCTGTATCTTTTTTTTTCTCGAACATTTTGTCACCGACTAATTGGCCCGAGGAACTCAAGGGTGGGTTCGGAAGCATTTAGCTGTGTAAGACGTGTAGTCACCAACCTCCCTGAGCCAGACCAAGCCTCAGCACTAGAGCAACACCTATGACCTTTGCCTCATTTCTCATGCTACGACCTCCTCTCCAGGAGGAGCTTAGGCCTCATTACCCTGACCAGCAGTGTGTGTGGAAGCATGTTTTCCAGCTGAGCCAGCGCAAGTGAATACCCATCTCTCCCTTTTGAATATTCATTCCATATCTGAAATAAAGGGCCCCTGCTTTCCCATGTTCGGGGATGACCACGACTTGGGAAACGATTCCACGTGGCCTCTCCTTTGCTGCAAACAAGTCCTACTTTGTGTGACAGCTACTTCAGGTTGACAGTCTGATTTTAACTCGTCAGGAGGTGAACCCACTTTTGGTTGGGTAACAGTTCATGTTGAGGATACCGGGTCCTTGTTCCTAAAGAACTTCCTGCTGTCTGTATTTTTCTGGTTGGTTCCTTGTGATGTTGGATGATATCTCTCAAACTCTCTGAACTTAGTAGTTGGTCAGATTCAGGTTTGGCCCCTCCCCCAAGTCTGCGTCATAGTGGGCAGTCTACACTCCATCAGGAGGTACATCATGTCTTGTCCCTCTCTTGGTGATGTCATTAGCCCTGATAATCATTATCTAGGTCAAGTGCTGGCAAACCTAAGAGGCAAATCTGGTCTGCCGCCTGTTTCTGCAAGGCAAGTTTTATTGGAACACAGCCATACCCACTGGTTTCCACATTGTCTTTCGCTGCTTTTGCCTTTGTAGCAGCAGAGTTGAGCAGCTGAGACAGAGACCATGTGTCTTACAAAGCCTAAAATACTTACCTTCTGGGTCTTTACAGAAAATGTTTGCTGACCCCTGATCTCGACCCATTAAATTACTAGGGCACACATAATGGTGACATTCAAATTTTGTCATTCATTTATCACTTATTAGCTACAGTACTTCTATCTTTTAAAAGTCCCTTTGTCAATCATTGGTTGCAACAGATTGTATAGGAAAGATATTTAATTTTTTCCTTCTTTATTTTACTTGTTTTAAAGAAAAATGAGGTGATTTCCTAGCATCCTCCAAAGGTGTCCAGTAAGGCTGTTTTTTGTTTATTTGTTTTGTTGGAGAATTGTTATAAAGTCATGAATTTAAACATACTTAATGTGTTTCAAATCATCCCAGCTATTATTGTTCTTTTTGATGTTCAAGTTGTCTCCTTTTTAGTCACTAGGAGCCTACACCATAGATTGACACTGCCCCTGTGACACAACCCTGGTAGTCTTGGGTAGTTTTCTTGCTTCCTGAAATGACAGCTATTCCAGTCACATCTCGTGTCTCCCTGCCTCAGTCCTGAACTCAGCCCTTTGTCTAAGGGAATTTTTGTGGGAAATGGTGTTCAGAGACCTCGACCTCGTCCTTATTGCTAAGAGGTTAGTCACCGTTCCTAGGCCTTTCCAGTGGACAGAGGTAGAAAATATGTATTCCTTAAGTAAAAACGTATCATGAGCTCAGAACCATACCGCCAATTTAAATTCAAAACTACAGGCTTTTGACTTAACCTTGTCCATCTTACATATACCCATCCTTTCAACCACACTGATACTCTCAATTCTCAACGACACCAACACGATTATACGTTTGATGTATCCCACACTGTGGCAGTCTAGGCATGACAATACAAACTTTACTACTGATGGCATGATTCCTAGAAAGGTTTTTTTCTACTTCTAGTGCTAGTTTAGCCTAGTTTAGCCTAGTCTTTAGGCTATACATAATTTCACAGTCAAATTACCATCTTTTAAACTCACTTAGAATAGTTTCTTACTGAGTGGCTATGCCACCAATTGTACATACATAGTGAGATTTACACAGTTTATTTTCCTTTTGATATCTAGGAAATGCTTTTTTATTTACTTTTGTCCTGTAATTATGTGAAATATTTACATGATTCTAAAGTCGCATCTAAAAAACATGATATGTTCAAATAAGTCTTGTCTCCTCCACCCTATTCTGTCCCTCTCCCACAGGCAACCATTTAAAAAGATGTTATGGTTTGTCTTTCTATTGTTCTTCTTTAAAAGTAAGCAAACACCTTTTTTTAAAAAAACAAAAGATAAACTGTAGAATAATATACACACATTTCTCTATCTTTTTTATTTCTTTCACTTAACGATATTTCTTGGAGATGATGTCATAGTAGTGTAAATGATAGTCTCTGAGGTCCAAAAGGAGGGAAGGAGTATGCAAGAGAGATGGCGGTGGTCAGGGTAGGGGAGAGGAAAAGGTCGAAAGAGATGAAAGGAGAATAAAGTCACTAATGTAACACCTTCCTAAGACCACCATGCTTTCAGTAAAATATTAAACTTGGAAAACTTTTTCTTTACTTTTTTTGCTCTTCCCCTCTCTCTGTCCCTCCCTCCCTTCTCCCCTCCTCCTCCTCTTTTCTTTCTTTCTCTTCTTTTTCCTTCTCTCTGTCTCTTTCTTAAAGAAGCTGAGGCTAAGTTCTGGGTCTGAAGATGCGGAGGAAGACAGAAGACGCGTCAGGAGCTAGAAGCCAAGAGGACAATGAATCTGTAAGTCCCTGGGAATTAGAAAAACTGGGAAACATTATTGGCTTTTGTAAACCACAGAATCTGTGGTATTCTAAGGCAATCACACCCTCTCTCGGAGGGATAGGGGTCTCATCTGATGGTGGGTCATACCAATAAATTCTCCACATGTCCCTATATCCTTCTTTCCTGTATAAAAACATCAAGAAGTCTTGCCTGATCCTCAGCGTCTGCTTTATGGAGGATGGCCAGTAGCTTCTTGTGGTTATGTTGGGTGAGACTTTGACATTGGCATATAAATAGTCCAACTGCCTAAGATCGAAGAATGACTCACAGCATCAAAGTAGCGACAGGGCCCTCGAGGCATAACCAAGTCCTGGTTAACCTCAGCCTGAACGTGCCAGACAGTGTTCCAAAGAATCCTTTTTCTTTGTAATAAAGCCAAGAGTGTGGGCACAGTGGCAGTAACTTGGTACTCACATCAGTTTCCCACAAAGTAGATATTCCAAGACAATGACTTGGTCAAGTAACAAATTTTGAGTGTGCTTTCCCTCAAAGAGCCATAATAGCTTGTGTTGTTGGTTGACAACCCTATTCCTTCCTCCCTGAGCTCAGCAGTGACAGACTCCAAAGGCAGTGAGCAGGGGACCCTCCCAGTCCTTATACTTCTTAGGCAGAGACAGGGCTTCCTTCTTAGCTGCTGTGTGTTTTTTACAACAATTTACATAATGCTGTTCCACCATGGATTCGCCAATTCTCCAACATCAATCAGGAATCCTAAAGTTCAGTTCTGACACTGAGTTAGTGCAGACCCCACTGGTTGAGGGCTCAGTACCACAAGACTGCCCCCACTTCAGAGCTAGCCACCAAAGGGGCCCCCAGGATACTGGCACTTCTGCTCAGCTGACTACAGATCAGGGGTTCCCACAATTCACCCTCAGGTTTGACAATTTGCTAGAACAACTCATACACTCAGGAAAGTGCTTCACTTATGATTACCGTTTTATTATAAAGACTACGGCTCCGGAACAGCTCGATGGAAGAGATGCATAGGGCAAGATATAGGAAGGCAGGTGGTGTGAGCCTCCATGCCCCCTCTGGGCACGCCAACCTCTCAGGCTTCCATGTGTTTACCAGCCTGAAAGCTCCCACAAACCTAGTCTTCCTGAATTTTTATGGAGGCTTCATTGCATAGGCATGATTGATTAAATCATTGGCCATTGGTGACCAAAGGTGGGTCTGGGGCTGAGAGTTCTAATCCTCTAGTGATGTGGTTGGCTTCTCTGATGACAAGCTCCCATCCTGAAGCCATCTAGGGGCCCACCTTGACTCACCCCATTAGCATAGACTCAGGGATGCTCAAAAAGGGCTTGTTATGAATAACAAAAGATGTGATGCTCCTATCCCTCCGGAAATTCCAAGGGTTTTAGGAGGTCTGTGCCAGGAACCAGGGACAAAGACTAAATATATATTTTTTATTATACTACAGCTGGTAAAAACTCAGGAACAACGTGTTGGGGGAAGACAGGATGATGCAGACTGTAGAGTGAATATGGAGTTCCAAATCGTGGTATTTCTGACTTAAAGTCTATCATTTGGGAGGAGTGAAAAGCTAGTAATTCAGAGCCACCCAAAGATCTGAGTTCACATAGGCGTGGAAACTGACGTTAGGCGGAAGTTTGGGAGGCACAGAGCTGGTGCCAGAATGAGGAGAGGTGGGCTATGAGAGAGCTCAGAGTGACAACTCCACAGATCCTGAAAATCCCTCAGCAGCAATCAGGGCCCCAGAAGTGAGACACAGGCATCATAAGGGAACACTCTTTAGATACTGAGAAGCCATTTGACTGAAAATAAGATCAGGAAAGGAAAGGGAAGGGGAGTCATCACTCACGTAAGCTTCAGAACTGAATTCTAGCCAGTGCTTTTGGCTTGTGTCCCTGTTAACTGCAAGCGGGTGGCTGATTTCCCTAACACTGGAAATTTGGCCTTTCCCTCCATGATTAAACACATTTCATAGCAGGCACCTTTCCCCTTCTGCTAAGCGGTTTCAGGTACTAAAATATTAAAGAAGTATTGTTGGCTTTCCTGGGCACTGATGGATCTTAAATTTCCAATCTGCCGCATGAAAATGCGAAGTGTTAAATATTAACTAAATTGGGCTATTTTTAGCTTCCTGTTCTGTTTACGCTTACTCTTCCTAAAGCACTTTGCCTGCTTTCTAGCTCTTTACAAGAAACTTTTTGCACAGAGACGGGCCAAGTCAGTACAGATTGAGCCACGTAGACGCAAGTCCAAGACATTTATGCAACTTGACTGAGCCAAATAAAAATATTAGAGCTTTAGGACCACCTTGGGGCTTTCATACAAACCACGACCCCTCACAGTAGAGTTTTTAACCTATATCCCTTTTCTTTTAATAAAAAGAGAGTAATTTGAGATTATTTCATTAATGACAATACTTACACAGTTTACTCACAAAGTAGAGATTCTCAGAAAATGAACTGATCAAAATTTCTAATGCTGCTATTATTGGTGGTAAATGGCCGTTATTTGCCTTAAACGGCCATGACAGCTCGTGTTGTTAGCTTAAAACCCTGCTTTTCTCTTCAGCTACCCTGGCGGGGGGGGGGGGCACCGGTTCCACAGACAGTGAATAGACGGCGTCTCCTCACCCCAGTCTTCTTGAGCTTCACTCAGAAATGCTCAAACACTGGATTGGTGGGCTGTCAGGATGATGCCTAAACAGCACATGGCTCTAGTTTTTTTAAGGACCACACGGACAAATGACAGTAATTATGAGGAAAAATAGTATCGGAGAACTAAAAAAATAAAAATCAGAAATTCCAGTATCACGAGGAACAGGCAGTTATTGGTCATCATTCTGAAATATGATTTCAAGTGAGACTTTCAGCTTTGTACCACGTGGCTAAGACTGTAAGAAAATTCCACCGGCCCCTCCAGCTTTCAGCCCAGAACGGATCAGACCTGTTCTCCAACCAGCTGCAGAGACTTCTTTCTTTCACTCAGTTGTGGACTCAGGGCTGCAAACCTGCCATCGGAAGCATAAGACAAATTCGGAGGGAACTTCTCTTACCCTTATTTTTGAGAGGGAGCTCACAGTACAGATTTCAAAGCCCCGTAGATCTCTTTGGATTACCTGTCATGATGGAGTGCAACAATGTCAGAACTTAGAGATGGTCTAGCTGGTGGTTCTCAACCTTCCCTGCACATCCGAATCATCTGGGGGAGAGTTCAAAAAAATACTGATGCCCAGGCCTCATCCCGGAGATTCTAATTCAATCGGTCTGGTGTAGGACCTGAATTTATTTTAAAAAAATAAATAAATAAAGCCCTTGGTGATGCTAATATGTAGTCAACATTGAAAGTCATTTCATCTCCATTTTCAGGATGAGGAGCACGAAGCACAGAAAAATTAAATACTTTTCCAAAGTTATGCAGCTGAGAAGTGGTGGGACTGGGATTCCATCCCAGGTATTTCAAACTTCAATTTTCTCTCTGTTTCCTCCAATATATTCAGTAAACCAAATAGCTTCAATGTGGCAGAGTAGGAACATAGACTCCAGACCCCCTTAATTTCACCCAGTGATTTTCCTACCATACCATGTCCACGTCCGTCCTTTTCCTAGCCCTTGGCATGCTGAACCAAGAGTCAACAGCAAACCCTCTTTCACTTAGGGGCTGGACAGGTTGTCCCAGAGAGTATGAAGCCAGTTTTCTTTAGTTTAAACATAAGGCAAAACTAAAGTCAATGAAAATTCCTAGTCAGCGCTCAGATACTCATGGAGTTCCTGTGGGATTCCATAACCAAGCTTCTAGAAAGACTTGAGAGCATCAGGGACTTGATTTTCACATGAATGAGTCAGTCAAAAAGAGGTCACCAACTGAACTAGAGAATTCAGATTCATCATATCTATCTTCTTTGTCTACCTTCTTTGGGAATCTTCTCGTTTTCAAAGAATTATGGAGAAAGGCCTCTTTTTTCAAGGCTTCTTAGAGGAAATACCTTTTACTTCCAAATTGACTTGAAAAATAGTGGTGATGATGATGATGGATGACGACAACTAACGTCAGGTGTTAGTTTATAAATTTCCCAGTAATCACATGAGGTAGGTATCTTTCTCATCTATAACTTTTCAGTTGATGAAACTAAGGCTCACAGAAAGTTGAATAATTTGCCCAAGCACACACAGCTAGCGAGTGGTGGAACTGGAGTTCAGACCTAACACCATGAACCCTACTTGGAGCTATCTGCACTGGACAGGCTGATGTGGTACGTGGTGGTATCTTCCTCTGCTACCCCTTCAGCCTGTGTATGGGGGCACAGGCTGTACAAAGGACTTTCTCCTAGACAATATTTGTTCTTCTTTGTATGCAAAAGAAAAGATTGCCTTCTATGTCAGTGGTCTTCAGAAAATACCTGCCAAACACTTCCACCCAGAGCGAGCAGGTCTTTCCAGGTACGAGCCTCTGAAATGAACCAGCTTTCTGCTGACCCTTCATCAGAGATGCCTGGGAAGGTGGAATCTGCCTCTCAGAGCATCTGCAGACCCTGCTGAGGGTCCTGGGGGAGAGTGAGCAAAAACGTTAACAGTGACACTTGCAGGCACAGAATTGGGCTTCAACTGGGGAGACTTGGCCTCTAGAAACTGAGTATCTTCTTTGGGACTAATTCTTACAAATTGGGAAACCTATAGGTTTTGATGATGGTGCCTTAAAAAATATTGCTTTAAAAAATTATAAAATAACTCAATTTTATTGAGAAAAATTGGGGAAAATATTTTTTTAAATCACGTATGATTAATATTTTGAAATACAGCCTTATAGGATTTTGTTTCCATTTGTACATATTTCTCTCTTATAAAACAAAGATCAGACTATATCTGTGATTTAGTAGACTACACCTTTTTGCTGTTTTATTGTGAAATGTATCAAAAGAAAAACATATAGAAGGCAAAAACTCATGGAACCACCCCCAGGTAAAGAAATCGAACATTACTCCTATTTATGATCCCCATGGCCTCCTCCATGAGCTCATTCTCCATGACCCCTACCCTGTCCATGGAGGTACCCAGAATGATCCTGAATTTTGTAATAATCCTTTCCTTGCTATCCTTTGTGTTACACCTTTAAACAATATAATTTAGTGTGCCTATTTTTTCAATGTTTATAAATGGAGTCACACTGTAATTATTTTTCAATGTTAATGCACATAACTAGAGATTGATCATTTTTGTTGCTATAGGGAATTCTGTTATTTAAATATAAACTCAATCTTATTTAAGATATTATGAACATTTTCGCCTGTCATTAAATATTTTCCTAAAACGTGGCTTTCCTCTTTAAGTTTTTACAAAATATATGACAGTGCCTCCTATTTTACCTTACATGAATCCTGTTTTAGGCTCTGCTTCCAGGAAACGTGGCCTAAGGAAATTGGTACCAGAAGTAGTTGTAAGAAGCTGACTTAAAGGATGAAGCCCTGGATTTGGATCACCTAGCACCTAGCACCTGCTGACAATGGAGGTACCAGCACACTGATGGTAAGTAGAATATTGCTAATCCCTGGCATGCTTTCGTGGTTCAGTTATTAAACTTCCACCTGTAGTAAACTAGGAAGAGATACAGGTAGAAGGCTACAGCCCTACTTGTGCACTCTCCCTAACATTTGAGTGGGACAGGGGAAATGGTAATTGTAAGGACTGTGGAATTGGGCGACTATGGCTGAACACCACGGGTGCTTTGGAGAGAGAAAATGAGAGACTTGGGGTGATAAACCACCAATTCAAAGTTAAAAAAAAAAATGGCAGAGGACCTTGTGTCATCATCTAAAAGGACTCTCATCTCCAATGTCTGGAGGGACAGTCATTCTGAGGACCAGGCTCAGACCTATTGGTAAGAGTAGCAGACCTGCAGAAAAGGTTGAATTCTCAGCCCCAGCAAGCATCTTACACCAAAGTCAGGGCTTTGATAGGGAAGGAGAGGAGGAGCTTATCAAGACTTAGGAAAGGATGTCACGGCAGACGCACTGGAGAGCCTTGAATCCTCTGGGCCTGTAGAAGTGGATTACTCCTTCTTGTTAAAGAAAAGTGCCTCCCCTTTGCCTGAAGACTATGCAGAAGCCTAAGTGAGACAATAAGATAGTGCTGACTCTCCTCAGAATATGCCCCCATCTCCCAACCTGCCAACCAGACCGATAACTAAGGTCCAATCTCAGTATGACCAAATTGAGGAAGTGCCAGCCTGTAAAGTAGTAGAGGTCTTAGATGCCAACGTTGCTGAAGTACCTGGCTCACAGTTACTGGCGGGAACTGGAACATACTCCTGGTAGTACTGGATGACTCTTGGAAGCTTGGAAAAAGTGAGGACTCACATTAAATAAAATAGTCTGCCATCGCAGATTGTTGAGGAGGTGATCAAAGGCCCAAAGGAGTGAGCATGCCAAAAAGGCCTACTGTGTAAGACCAGAAAATACACTGGCTGACTCTGACTATGCCTTGAGGCATATGCCTTGAGGCCGTGCCATTTACTGAGGGGGTAAGGAATGCACTGGTATGAGGACATGGATGGATGAGGAGCTCAGCCGTGGCTGCCCTCTGGAGGCAGGAGCTAACGGCAGGAGATGATATCATAGACCTAGGCTCCCTAGCAACAGTGGAGATGATAGGATCCTAGAATGTCAGAAACCAAGAATCAGCCATTAAGCATCAGAAGCAACTTGGGCATGATCACCAAAAGGGCAGTGAGATCAGAATGTCAGTCCAGGAGACTGTGTGCAGATCATGGTATTCCTTGGGGCAAGAGAGATGGGAAAGATAAGGGCATTCTATAATAAATAGAATCAAAAGACATCAAGAATGGATAAACAGAAGACCTGTGTCAGTTACCCCAAAGGAAAGGTCTTTTCTCGGAACCCACTGACTGAAGGAGAGGCCAGAACTCTATGAGCAAAGACTGTCTAACATCATGGTAAATATATATGGTATTGATTCCCTCACTTCTTCTCTAAAGGGATCTCTGGCCATTTACTCAGGTAACAGCACACTGAGGAAAAGGGAATAGCCACACCCTTTGAATGTTATTTGATACAAGATTCAAGTTGACACTGACACGCAGGGACCCTGAGCACCATCCTGGCCCCTGATGGACTAAGGCTCTGAAGGAGTCATGTAATAAATAGAGTACTGATCCAGCCCATCTCACAGTGTCCACTGGATATCACAGTGTCCAGATACACCCAGTGGTCATTTTCCCAGTTCCAGAATATAAAATGGAAATGGACGTATTAAGATGTTGGCAAAACACTTACATTGGCTTCTTGACCTATAAACTCAAACTATAAACTCTAAAGAGCTATTACAGTTAAAAAAACAAAAAAAGGCCAAATAGAAGCCCCTGAAACTGTCCCCACCCCAGATAATGTAAAGCAATTATCACATCTTTGGGGAAATGGCAGATTTGTGTCACCCTCAAAGGTTTAAAGGATGCAGGGGTGGTGGTCCTGCAGAAACCAGATGGATCATGGAAAATAACAGTGTACTACTGCAAACTTAACAAATAGTACAACCAATTGCAGCTGCTGTGCTGGAAGTGGTGTCTTTATTAGAGACTCTGGTAAGTGGCACGAAGCTATTGATCTGGCAAATGCATTCTTTTCAATACCCATCAAATAGGGGGACAGAAGCAATTTGCATTCATATGGGATGAATAGCAGTATACATTCATGGTCTTGCCCCAGAGATATGTTAATTCTCTTTCTCTCTGTCACTATATTGTTGAAAGGATCTGGGCCATCTGGACATCTGTAGAACACCCTATTAGCCCGTATTGCTGATATCATGTAAGCCGGACCTGATGAGCAAGAAGCGTTAGGATACGTGCAGATAAACCCCACAGAGATTTAGAGGCATGATACATTAGTTAAATGTTTAGGGGTCCTATGTTCTGGGGCCAAATGGATCACCCCTCCCACAGTAAAGGACATGTCATTACTCTGTGCACTCCTACTGCTAAAAAAGCAGCCCGGGGCTTAGTCAGCCTCTTCAGGTTTTCGCCGCAGCATATGACACACTTGAGAATACTGCTCTGACCCATTTATTTGGATGCTGACGGCTGATAGTTTCAAGAGGGCCCAGAACAAGAAAGGGCTCCGAAGCAGATTCAGGCTGCAGAGGAAGCAGCCCTGCCACTTGGGATACTTTGTGGAGTCTCTAGCAAGCTCCAGTAGTTAAGTCAGCTCACAGGGTTTCCCATGAATTCTTGGGTTCTTGAGAAAAGCCATGCCATCTGCGACAGAGAACTCTGCACCATTAAAACCACACTCACACAAAAACAATTCATCTGCTACTGATCCCTGATAGAGACAGAACATCTAACCATGGGACATCAAATGGCCATGGAGCCGGAACGGCACATACTGTCAGACCCACCAAGTCAGAAGGTTTGGGAAGTCACTGCAAGATAGAAGTGGTACATTCCAGATTGAGGTGGAGCTGGTTCAGAAAGCACAGGTGACACAGATACCAGGACCTCATGTCACCTTCTTCTATTATCCTGACATCTCTCCCTCAGCTCACACTTTTGGCCTCATGAGTCTTTCCCAATGTCCAGTCAGCAGAGGAGAAAAAGTTCCTGTGCTTGATACACAGATGGGGTCAGCTCAGTAGGTTTGTGTGAACTGAAAATGAAATTCTGCACTATAGCTCCACTTAGAGGTCACCTTGAAAAACAGAAATGAGAAGAAATCCTGCAGCAGACAGAGCTTCAGGCAGTACTCATGGCTGGCTGACCACTTTATGTGGAGAGATCATTGATCTGAGCTTAGAATGTATATGGACTCATGGTCAATAGCAAATGGCTTAGCTGGTTAGTCAACGGCCTAGAAGGAGCAAGACTGGGAGAAGAGACCAGGAGGTCTGGGGAAGCAGCACGTGGATGGATTTGTGTGACTGAGCACCAAATGTGATAACTTCGTATTGCATTTCATTCCCACCACAGAACGTCCACTGAAGAAGAGGCCCTAAACACTCAACCGGGTACGTTGACTCAGTCAGTTAATGACAGCCAACCTCTGTACTTGGCCACATCATTGTCTTAATAATGAGCTCATGAATGGCGTTGCCATGATTGTAGGAGTGGAGGCTATGCATGGGCCTCACAACACTGGCTCCCTCTCACCAAGACTGAGACTTGCCAGGTTGGACTTCTATTGCTGAATATCCAACCTGCCAGTAGAAGAGACAAAAGCTGAATACATATGTGGTACCATCCCGTCAGTAAGACCAACTAGCTACTATTAGCCATTCAATTACACTGGACCCCTTCCACTCTGGAAAGAGCAATTCATCTTAACCCAAATTGACATGTATTCCAGATAACAGTTTGCCTTTCCTGCCTGCAGTCTCTCAGCCAGCACCATTACTCCAAAGCCTCACAGAGGGCTTGATTTCAATACATGTGATCTTTAATAGCATCTTCTGAGTCCAAGAGTTGGCAAAGGAGGCATAGCAGTGGGCATGTGAGCATAGGAGCTACTGGTCTTACCACATACTGTATTATCCAGAAGCTGCTAGCCTGATGGAATAGTCGAATGGCTTCTTGCTTCTGCTTTGAGATGACACCCTCTAAGCGTGGGACATTTCAGTTGGTGCTGGGTGTCCAATAGATAGAATACATGGGTCTTGAAACCGAGCCGTGGAAGTAGGAGCGCCCCTTTAACTCTCATTCCCAGAGATCCTCTTACAGAATTTGTTCTTCCTGCTCCTGAGTCTGTGAGACTTAAGGTCCTGGTTCCTGGAAGGCCTGTACCTCCATCAAAGGGTAAGAGTCCCACTAAGCTTAAAGCTACAGCTACTATAGGGTCACCCTGGGTTCCTTGTGCCAGTGGACCAGCAGCCAAAGAAAGTAGTTACCATGCATATTGAGAGAGATTGTGGCCTGATCATCATGAGGAGGTAGGATTGCTGCTAAAGAAGGCGCTCTGGGAGGTGATCTGCCGGGGGACCTCCTGGTACCCTCATGTCCAGTTGTATCTGAAAATGGGGGGTGGAGAAAGGGAAGGTAAGATCAGCTAAGGCCTTGAGATCAAGTACAGCAGCAAGGGTATAATTCATGCTGTTCTCACAAGTTTCCCCAGAAACTGTGACCAATCAGAATCCAGGCGAAGCTGTATCCAGGTGGAGTGAACTTAGAGTCAGAAGCACATAGAGCTGAGTGTTAAGAAGAGTGAGTGCGAGTAGCTGCTATCAGGGCCTGATCCAGATTCCCTTTACTGCTCCCTGAACCCTCCCTCAGCTGCTGCAAGTACTTGTGGCTAATGGTTCACACCTGTGACCGTCCCCATCCTGCTTCTCTTGCTACCATGTAGCTGCTGCTGCTGCTAACGTCCCTAATATGATTGCAACTTTGATGGGAACCACTTTCTGCTCCTGGTGACGCCCTACCCCCAAACCTTCCCCAACCATTTGGAAAGGGACCTGGCTCTCCTGGGCTCCTCAGAGCACAACCATACCAGGCTGTGACTGTTAACCAGACTTCAATTCACTTCAGGGAAAATTTTCCTCCTCACCCACAGGATGTGGTCTGGTTTCCAGAGCCCAATAACTCAATCTCAGTCTTCCACAGTATTCTCATAAAGTGTGGCATACTCAGCCTCAGAGGGACACTGTTCATCCAGCATCAAACTCAGTTCACTTCCTGTGAGTCTATCCTCTAGCACAGTCATTCTCACCCAGGGGTGACTTTTGTCCCTCAAGTGGATGTTTGGCAGTGTCTGAATACATTTCCAGCTGTCACAACTTGGCTGGGGGGTGGGGGTGCGAGGAAGGAGCGCGCTACTGGAATCTAGTGGGTAGAGGCCAAAGATCCTGCTAAATGTCCTATGGTGCATAGGACAGTACTACCCCTGCTCCCAATAAGGACTTATCTGGCCCAAAAGGTCAATAGTGCAGAGTTCAAGAAACCCTGCTTTAGCAAGAGGAGCCTGTCCTTCCAGCCATAGTCTGGCTTTCTATCAAAAGTCTAGACAAGAATGTACATTAGTCTCTCAAGAACAAACAACACCTTTTAGGCACAGAATAGTTTAAATCCAATGTGAGGAAAAATGAATCTCCAATTCTAGGTTAATCTTGTCCCTAAAAAAGATACACACAGAGGCCGGCCCCGTGGCCAAGCAGTTAACTCTGAATGCTCTGCTTCGATGGCCCAGGGTTTCGCTGGTTGGGATCCTGGGCGCGGACATGGCACCGCTCATCAGGCCACGGTGAGGCGGCATCCCACATGGCACAACCACAGGCACTCACAACTAGAGTCTACAACTATGTACTGGGGGCTTTGGGGAGAAGAAGAAAAATTAAAAAGAAGATTGGCAACAGATGTTAGCTCAGGTGCCAATCTTTAAAATAAAAAAGATATACGTAGTTGGCTTAATGAACAGATCCTTTAACATTGCTCCGTGTGAAGCGTGTGTGTTTACACGGTTCACTGATTCTAGGAAAATTGGTTACTGTGTGCAGCCCCTTCAAATCTCTGCCGCTGGAGGGGCGTGGCTTCTCTGAAGGTAATTTCCAGCTTGTCGCTCAAAGATGACGTGAGAGCTTTAATCACTCCACAAACAGTTTTTCAACTTCAAAAATGTGAAGATATGGCCTCTGCCAAGTACCCATTCTATGTAGAAAAACAATTCATGTGTAGAAGCAGATTTACATACACAAACAAAATAAACACTACCGATAGCCAATTGCTCTCAACACACTGAAATCTTTCCGACCAATCGTTTTTCTGCAGAAGACACGCACATCTGAACCGACGTATTTTTAAATATGGAATTAAAAAAAAAATCTCAGAGGTAATATGTAGTAGTCCCTTTATATTATTTCTATTTTGTAATTGTGACACTGATTAATTTTTGTCTATAAGTTATTTAGAAGAATACTTTAAAATTTTCTACTTCTAGGTCTTAATCCTTTGGTCATTCATTTTTAGTTTTATTTTATGCAGGTCAGAAAAGGGGATGAGAGAGAAGGCTGTGTCATTTTTTTTTAGAATTTGAGATTATTTTTGTGACCTAAAATGTTCGAGTTAAAAAGAACAACGCTATATTCTACAGATGCTGAATATTGTTTTCATGTTTGTAAGAGGCATCAGCGGTATCTCATTGAATGACTCTTGTTATTTCTGTATATGTGCTTAAGTTCTGCTTGTTTGATCTGTCATGAATAGAGAAATATGTTAATATCTCCAGCTATTACTGTGTGCCCGTTTTTTATAGAGGTTTTGTTGTTTGCCTTGCTATTTTATTAATCTCATAAATGTTTGTCCCATTCATCAAAAGAAGTGAACTTTTGCTCCTTTCCATGTTTTTGTCTGAAGGCCGGTGTCTGCTAGTTAGGCTGGCACTCCTCCCTCCTTTTGTTTGAATTTGCCCCATGTATCTTTGTCCAATATTTTACTTTCGGCGCTCTGCCCACCTTTGTTTTGGGTGTTCTCTTATGGATCACAATTGGCTGGATTTGGGGAGAAGAACTTGAGAGTCTTTGCCTTTTAAGAGAGGTGCTTAACGTCCATGTTTATTAGCACAAAAGGCCCATTTCATGTTCTGACATAGAGTTTCATACTTTTTAAATATTGTTTCTTGCTGTCTCATTTGTTACTCCTGTTTGCTCTGTGGGACCACGTTTTCTTTGCTTTTACTTTCTTTGATGTTTATCTTTCAATATTTCAAAAGCCCTCTTTTGCTTTATGTGAACTAATTCTCAGAGTCAAGAAGGAAACCATCTTTTGAGTCCACAATCCTCCACTTTCCCTTCTCACATTTCTTAGTCTTTGTTAATATTAGCTGATGTTTTAAATTCAGAGTTTTTTCATGAGATCATGAATTTTACATTATTTTGAAAGGAACAGATGTTCTGCTTTTAGATTCATTTTTACAACTAGATGTCCATTTATCCTAGAGAGAACTGGGTGAATATGGGCCACGTTTCCCTGTGTTCGTGCTGAACCCTGTCATGTTTTTTGAGATGACTCTTGCATTTTGAGTAATTTTTTAGTATCCCCTAGTTGATTGGAGACAATCTTCAAACAATTGTTTTCCATGGATTTTTTTCAAGCTCTAATTTAATAAAAATATCTTTTTATTGCTTCCATTTATAAAAGACAATTTGCATCTCAATCATTTTTGCTCAAAACTCTGTTGATGTTTTTCAGTTGTCTTGTGGTATTAATGCTGCAGAGGAGAAGTTAGAGACCAGCCTGGTTTTTTTCTTCTCTTTCTCATACGTAATCTTTTCTTTTTGCTTTTAAGATGTATTGATCCTTTTGATTTAATCATTAGTCTAGAATTAAATGATCTTTCATATTGTTTTGCTTAGGATAGCATGGGAAATTGCAAACTGTGTATAGATTTTTTCAACTTTAAAGAATTGAGGATAGATTCGTATTTTTTTCTGTGATGATTTCTCGTGTTTCATGTATTCAAGCCTTTTCTCCCTTTGATCTGCACTGTGTCTTCCATGTCTGTCATTTCCTCTTTCATCATTTCCTTCTGGATCTTTCCCTCTGCATCCTTTGCATGGATTTAATTTCTTTTGCAGCATCAATTATGTCTCCCTTTCTTCTTCTTTTGCTTTTTAAACCCCTCAAAGTGTGATTTCTAGCATGTTTTCATCCACTGCAGTTCTCTTCTACAAATTTGACATCTTTTCCCTCCACCACCATCTTGATCTTTGAGCCTCCTGAAGAAATAGAACTTGCAGCTGCTCCAGTGCCCAGCTCTGCCCCTCTCTGTGTCCCCTGCACCCTGATCAGTCCTTTCCTTACCTCGGCTCTTCCTCTTAGAACGCATTGCACCATCACCAGCCATCCCTACCACTTTATGCCCAATGCTTGTGGAGATTTCATCTCCAAGTAGATTTTAGAAAGACACGAGGTGAAGTGGACAGCAGGAAAAGGGGACAGCTGGACTCTTGATGCCTCAAAGTGAACCTCTCATGTGCCATCACACAGCCACCCGGGCCCTGGTTTGCACTGTCTCTGGACTGCTGAGGACAGGTCTCCCTACCTAATCATGGTCTCTTTCTCACCGTATGAAGCATTTTCTCAGTTCATCTTCAGTTGCCTTATAATTCAAGGATTCCTCCCAGACTCAAGCATGAGATTGCCTGCTAGTCACAGGAAAGACCACATTTAAAGACCACCCACTGCATCATCAGAGGTGTCTCCTGAGAATTCTTGAGAGACTGCACAGAAGGTACAATGCAGATGCCATGATAGACTAGGAGTATAGCCACTGTCCTTTGAGGAAAGAAAACAAGCCATCTCAAACTAGCTGTGAAAAAAGTAGAAAGGATGTAGGAGGTTTTTCACTTGACATAAAGTTTACAACCAAATCCCTGGAAAGGCAAGGAAGAAGTTGGTCCTGAGAAATAAATGGAACCAGGGATTTCCACTTTGCCGGAATTCCTTCTTCATTCTCTGTCTTTGTGTGCCATTTTGTTCTCTCTCCCCCTTCCCTCTCTCTCTCCTCCTTTTTCTCCCAAATCTGGACCAATCAATTGCAGCCAGGGAATACAGTTATATAAGCAAATGTAATCTTCCACAGGAACCATGTGTTTAAAAGTAGAGGAGTAAAAAAGTTTTGAGAAAACAAAGGTTACCTTCCTGGAATAAGTGTGGAAAGAAGATGGACAGACAAATACTAGCCAAACAAACACAGATCCACTATGTCATCCCCTTTCCTTTTTCATTAAAAATTCATTTAATGAAATACACATGCCTGCTTTAAAAGTTCAGTAGCTTGTGGTGATCAGAATAAGAATCAGCAGTCCCCGGTCCCACCACTTCCCTGAGCCCTGCTCTCAAGACAACGACTTTTAATATTTAACTGATTCTTCTGGTCTAAACCTCCATATATCCACATATTTTACTTACACTGCTACATTTCTTAATATCATAATTGTAGGCATTATCTGTTATGTTTTTTCTTGAAAACTAACATTCAATTCTCTTATACACTCACACATTCTTTTTCTACTCCCAGTATAGTTAAATCATACTTTTTGGTTCATTTATTAGTTTGAGTTTATGTTATCATAAAAATAAGTATTATTCAGTACTGAGCCAAGTAGTGTACTATGAATATATTTTCCTTCTTAAACAATTTTTTTCTCTGTGAGTGCATCGTTGCCTTATTTTTTTATTTCTTTGGAGTTTTTCGATATCATTATTACTACTATTTACCAAGTTTTCTAACAGAATTAGTAAAACACCCTGAATCTTTTTTTCTGACATGGTTAAGAATTGGTGATCAAGAAAGCTCAGAAATCATAGAAATGATGTGTTACTGAAAGAAAAGCATTTTCTGATTCCTCAGAACTGGAAATAATTTATCTTTTGAGAACTCTTACTATCATATGTCTCTCACATCGCAGCCACCTTTCTGCCTTATCATGGTTGTTTGTGTATCCATCTCGTCCTTTCTCCTGGACTTTCTGCTCCCTAAGGGCAGGGTCTGTATCTAATTTATTGTCCTTAGTACTGAATGCAGTGCCCTGTTAAATACGAGTGAAGGATGAATAAATAAACTCTGTAATCCATTCTGTAGCAGTTTTACATTTCTTCTGAGTCCCTATCGAATGAGTACAATGATTCTGGTGGAGCGAGATTGAATTTAGTGGACTTAATCTGTGGACTTGTTGAAAGACTTAAGGAACGGTCATATAAAGGAAAGTTGGGGGCTTTACGTAACTTCTTCAATAAGTGGGCAAAACTGGGATTCAAAGCCAGGTCTGATGAAATCCCATGTTCTCACCCACCACCCAGTGCCGCATTCTAGCCTCAGCTCAACGGTGCAAAGCAGGTGGTGACTCCTTACCCGTGTGCGCGTTCCTCGGGTCGCTAAGATGTTTTCCATTTCTATCATGGGAACGTCAGCTTTCTTTCTTCCATAGAACCCCAAAGCCCAGAATTTTTAAAAATGAATATTCTTAAATTCTAACAAAGTTTGCTTTTACTGGATGTTTTCCTTCTGTCTGAAAATCTCCTCAAAAGAGTATTTTCAGTCTCTGAGCCCAGGGTGCTCTGTGTCCACTTCATTACAAATTTTCCAAGACAACCTTCAGGATTTGTAAAGGCGTGAAAGAACTTTTCTTGAATGAGGTGTGGCCTGGTTGGAGCTTGTTTTCCACTTGGAAATCCCTGAAGACAAACACCTGCATTCTAGGTCGCCTTAAGAAGCAGGCACCCCAGAATAAAAACCTCTCTCAGCTTTTGGTGGTTTGCTGTCGAGTCCACCAGTAGAGGGCGCCTAACCATCAGCAATAATCTCAGAAACGTCTCTAATGACTTTTTAGTGTATTTTTACTTTCCACCTGACAGTTGGTAGCCGAACATGCTAACCCATTTTCTCTTCATTTCTCAATTGTCTTGCATTGTGGAGAGGAGAATGCCTCCATGCAAGGCTTAGAGATGGTGTTGGGGATTTGACGTGCCATGTGAGAGAGAAAAACAAGGCTTTCCAGGTACACTTGAGGATTGGAATAAATTATATGCAGGATGCTGTTAATCCTGGCATGGTGTTTACCTGGTTCCTCTCTAACAATTCAGCCACTTGCATGTGGCTTTCTCAGCTATTTATAAGGCTTTGTATGTGAAGAGATCAAGTGTGTGTAATTTTCTTTAACACACCCTCATGAGCTTACACCAGATGTCGTGGAGTCATATCACCCCAGACTGTTAGCGGGGACATTGGAGATCGTTTACCAGATACTGGTCAGTGTACAGATGAGAAGATAGGCTCCCGAAGAGGCAAGGCCTTGGCCCAGGTCCTTTAATTACTTAAGAGAAGAAAGGGTATCAAAACCCACCTGCTGACCATCCCCCAGGGCCCATCATGTAACACTTCTGATCAGGAATGCCCCTGGAACCAGCGCCCGAGGGAAGCCAGATGGCAAAGAGAGAGCCACCGAGGCAATGAGAGGAATTTACAAAGGTCTTCAGACGGTTTGGTAAGACTCAAATGCATGAATCTGGATTGAATTCAGACCTGAGGTTTAGGTTGGCTCTCGCTACGTGGACCATCTTACCCTTCCTCATGCCTTTGTCCTCCTTCTGGGTTATCATTTTCCACTTTTCCCTACCGCAGGCCACCTTGACGGGACGAGATTTTAAAAGAGAAATCCACACTCCTCACCAAGGTTCACCAAATCCTACATGACCTGGCTCCTAGCTACTGGCTGATATGCTGCCACCCTCTTTCCTACTTTTCTCCCCTTGGATACGAGTCCCCGTTGCCACTTCAAGCTCATCCTTGCCAGTGGCCTTCGCACTAGGTGTTCCCTTTGCCTGTGATTCCTTTCTCTGTCATCTTCACATGGCTAGGTCTTTCTCCTTCAAATCTCAGCTCTTTCTCCACGAAGTCCTCATTGACCAGTTGGTCTAAGTGGTCACTCAGTCACTCGTTATCCTATCGCCTTGTATTAATTCTTTGCATCACACTTAAAACCCACCGGTAATGTTCTTGCCTTTGAGTTCACTTTTTGTCTCCCTGCCCATTCCTATCACTAGAATTCGTGTTCTGTGAAAGCAGGGACCTTGTCTGCCCTGTTCACTATTGTATCCCCAGCCCATTGGACAGTCTCTGACTCCTGACAGGCACTCTAGAGGTTAAGGTACACGTCCAATGCCGTTTAGGTGGTAAAGCCACAGTTCAAACCTGGCCCTGGAGCCCTCTAATGCTCCCTGCTCTTCTGCCTCCCTGCTTTCCTGCCCTAAACCCCCAGAACGTCTCTCCTGACGAGCACTGCCTCTTTAGGGACTTTTACGAAGTCAAAGAATCTTAACGGGTTACTAGCACTCTCTCACTTAAGCAAACAGAACCACGTGGGTCATCCAGACTAAAGTCTGCGTGCTGGTTAAGATGTTGGCAATACAGGTTTCCGGCGATAGGAGATACCGCATTTCTTTATTTTCTAGCTTGAAAGCACATTAGCTCAAGTTTATTACTTCTTTTATTTGTTTACTTATTTAGAAAATATTAGGTGGTTAGATTGAATGTCAAGCCCAGTGCTGGACACTGGTAATAGAGTAATAGACAAGGTCAATACTGTTTTGTGCTCTTAGGGAAATCACATTTTAGAATTCAGAAATTTACAATTTAGAATTTAAAAATAAAGAGAAACTATTTCTTAACTTCCATTGTCTATTATTTTTTGACTTGTCAGAAAATTATCTCATCCTTAACAGAGGTAACTAAAAAGTGGCTCTGCTGTCACATTGGTGCTGGCCCTTCTGTTTTTTCACTTGTTTCTGGTATCAATCACGTGATACAGATTTAGAACAAAAGTTCTACTGTGGGGCAGCCTCTGACAGAGAAGAAAGCAGATGGAGTACTTAGCCACTGACCCTGTAGTCTACCCTTTATCAATGACTCTGATAGCGAGGTCCCTACTTGACGGGCCACAAAGCTGGAAGGGATCGATTCGGTTACTTAGTTCAACTTCCCACTCTAAGATCACAGACAGATGGTCAGATAGTCTATTCTTGAATGTTTCCAGTGATGAGGAGTTAATTTCTTAATAAAGCGGTCTCTTCCATTGCTAGATAATGCTTATCATTCCTTATATTGAGTACAAATCTGCCTCCCGGACTCCTCCAGGCAGAGTTAATCAGCCCCTGCACTTTGTGCAAGGTTCTGGAGGATTCTTAACAGAGATCATTCTAATTATTGACTTGCTGTGAGTGAGTTCCTGGATATCTGGGAAAGCATTTGAGAACTGTAACGTACCTATTCCACTTATATGATTTAAAAGGGCTAACTACTGTTCTTGAAGTAAAGAACCCACGTAATGGAATGGGAAACACATGTAAGAACAGAACAAATGGAAATTTCATTAAAATAAAGAATTGAATCTGCAGTTGAAGAATCACTTCAAGGAAAAGATTGACATGTGCAAT
The DNA here is from genome assembly GCF_041296265.1 of Equus caballus. NCBI lineage: Eukaryota > Metazoa > Chordata > Mammalia > Perissodactyla > Equidae > Equus > Equus caballus. The sequence goes on along the minus strand of NC_091694.1, from coordinate 57,055,267 downwards.
CAAAACTAGACATATTCAGGTTATGCTATAAAACTCAACGCTAAAGAAAAAGTTATCTAGAAAAGAACGGACCTGGGAGAAAATATTATGCCATGTGTAAAGCAGAATATTATGTTGGCTTCAGGTTTCTCTGCAAATAGCATTCAACACTATAAGAAAATGGAGCAAAATCTACAAGCCTAAGAGAAGGCAGTATGATCCAACAATATTATACCCAGCTAAGTTGATCAAGAATAAAGGTGGCAAATAGTCTTTCTCCAACATGAAAGAACTTAAGAAGTATTGTATCCTTGACTCCCCTTGAAAAAACCGAATCTTCCTTGATGAAATTCAGCAACAATGATGAGTGGAAAAGCTGAAAATTACCCATGCCTCTGATGAGTTTCTAGACTTAAGAAATGGTGGCTGTTGCCGGGATATAAAACCTTGCTGTGATTTATGATAATTGTGTGGTATAATAGAGAGAGCCCTAGATCCAGCCCTGGTTCCACTACCAGCTTACCTGTGTGCAAGAATGAGTCCCTTAACTTTTGGGCCTTCGTTTCTCTATCTGAAAAATAAGACCCCTCCAGCTATGTACTTTGCATACACAACAAAGGAAGCAGCCTTAATTATTTCCAAGTGATGGTGCCATGTCTCTCTCATCAGATTCTGCTTCTGCCCACCACTCTGGATTGGTCTTCTTTTTGGATCCCCTGTTCACTCTCCATGTCAGTAATATCGAGGCCACTCCACAGTTGGTCATCCCTCTGGTCAGTTTACTGCTTAGTCAAGGCTTTTGTTAAAAGCCAAGGCTTATTCAATTGAGGTCTCATATTGCTAGCAATGACATCATTAATCATGGACTTGGCTGGGCAGCCATGCTGGGACTTGGCTGAACCCCAGCAGCTGTATTGTTAGCAGAAGGTTACCCTGCAAATTGTGGTGCTGCTTTTCTTTCTGGGTTTTCAGCAAAGGGAGATCATTCAGAGCCAGAGCGTTTTAGCGCCACAGTCCTTTCCTTCACCTTTCCTCTGAAGAGGACACATGCCAGATCTGTTGCTCCCAAGCTCTCCTAGCACACTGACAGGGGAAAAGACATCATTACCATCTCAGCAGCAGCATGATTCCAAGATACAGAGATAAAAATGGTGAGAGGAAGGATGTGAGAGTGAGTGACTGGCATAGCTGCCTGTTCTGTGGGCTCTCATAGCATCCGATGATTCTTTAAGTCAGAGCACTTATCACACTGCCTGCCCGCTTGTTTGTAGACAACAGGCAAAGTTTCTCATCTTGTTTGCATTGCATCACTAACGCTACATTTCTGACACATAGGAGTACAATTAATATTTGCTAAATAGCTGAAGTAATTGATGCCAAGCCAAGGGATTTACGCGGCATGGGGGGAGTTGACGGTAAGCAACGTAGGGTTTCTCGATTCGTGATATAGGATTTATCGATTCACTGATGTTGGTAACCCATTTGCTTGACTCAGCATACTGGACAGAGGCGGCTACAATGCGCACACCCAACATCAGATCCTAGCTCACCTGCTGTCTTATACCTCCATACTTCCCCACCCCCCTCAACTCCCACTTGCCAGGGGAATGAATGTAGTCCACTCTCCACAGTCTTTCTAAGGACTGGAAATAGTTTGTGTGTGACTCTGGGTTCTGATTTAGCCACATGGATAGCCTAAAACCATCCCTTGCTGCAACTGCACATATGGCCCCAGAAGCAGCAGCCTGGCAACATGCTTCCCTTTTATATTGCTCACTTTGGGGCTAATGTCTCAATTCTAAATTTCCACTTGCTCACTCACTTACTGAGTGCCTTCTATATGCCAGGCACTGTGCTAGGCTCTAGAGATATAATGATGGGTCTAACTCAGTTTCTGCCCTTAGGGAGCATCAAAACTAGCCTCCAATTTAGGCTCCCTTGTAGCCCTTCTAGCTACTCGCAGCATGGTCCTTTTGGTTGACTTGCTCACCCTCCTTTCTGGGGTTTTCTTCCATGTAGTGATGGCATCAAATGAGCCAAGGATACTAAAACGTATATGAGTTTATTATTTAGAGTGACCATAAACTTGTCATATATCTGAACAAACAAGACTAATTTATCTCCTTCTATATACAAAACTCACATGCTCCTCCTCATAATCTCATCTTTAGTATGTGGTGCAAATTTTTCGTATAATCCCCTCAAAATCTCCCCCCAAGGTGGAACAGGTGGGACTGTTATTGCTGTCATGGCTCTTTGCTGCATTTGCATGTGGCTCCTCTCATCCTCATCAAAAGGGCGCCTTGTGTTGAAAGAGTAGCCCAGAGTGAGGCATGCACAGTGGGCTCTTGACAGAATGTTAGGGCCAAGGTTCACACTCCATCTCTGTTCTTGGGTATTCTCACCCCAAGGTCACAAGAATGGAAATGTTTTGTAGCTTCCTGTTTATTTTCCTTTTCCAAGGAAAATTAATTAATAAGTTAATAATAAATTAATAGCTAATTAATAAGCTATACTGTTCCTCCTAAATTTATCAATAGTTCATTTTATTCCCATTATGCAACACTTAATGTTTTTTCCCTCCTTCAATGTAGCAGATTCCTCTTCTGCACAATACCACCCGTCCAACATTTATCACCTCTAATTCTACAGGAGTTAAATTAAAATTTTCTTTACTCTCGATATGGAAACTTTCCCCAGATTCCACTTTTCTTCCAATGATGCCACTACTCTCTAGTTTCTTCTGACAGGAAAATTAGTTATCCTTGTCTTTTCCTTTTTCTCTCTCCCAGTTCCAGTCGGCCACCTTGTCTGTCATATATTTTCTTGAAATTCCCTTGGGTTTAACCCTTTCTTCAACAGTACTTTAATTTCTCTAGTCCACAAACACACTTACACACACTACACCACCCCCACTGCTATCACAACTTCTTTACACAGGGATCATGGCCATAAATTTTTAACTAAGCTTCATGCCCACACACTCTTCACATGCCAAACCATTGTGTACTCTACCCTCAAATTCAACTTCCTGAAACCTTGCTTCTTCAAACTCAGTCAACACTAAACCTCTCGTGGCAACACCCCAGTCCGCCCTGCCCACAGGGCTGCCTCCTCCTCTCAGGCGCCACCTCCTGACCCTGCCACCAGGGCTTCATCTCCTTTCCTTGAACTCCTACTGACGTCAGGTCCTTATTTTGCTCTTACTTGTTTTGGACTGGTGTTCACGTGTTAAGCTTGTCCATCTGCTCTGATGCCTTAAGATACTGACAGCCTGTAAAACATAATTCGGCACCTGCATGCTTCAATATTTCGTATATCTTAGTCTTATTGCCCCAAGACAGATGTGGGCAAAGTCACCCAGCTTTTTCAAACTTCAGAACGGGAGAGTCTATAGATAAACGTGATTCTTATTTTAATCTTTTGAGCCCTCTTTAACTCTGGTTCTGGAAATGCCCCCCCTGCCTTTTGGTTCCTGAGGGACAGCCCCACCCCCGCCCCTTTCTCTCTAATCTGATTTCCACCTCAGCTGGGGCTGCGCTGGCCCCGGCTCGCATCCTCCCGTCTTTCTCCCTGACCTCTTCAGGACTGAGCAATGTAAGAGCAGCTCATACTAACAACAACTAATATTTATTTAGCTCTAACGATGTGCTCAGACTGTGTTAAGCACTTTCTCTCATTTAATCCTCACAAAAAAACCCCTCTGAGGTAGGTAAATGTTTTCTGGAAGGAAACCACAGAGGGCCTGTGCCACTTCCATGGGAACAAAGGCTGTTTTCAAACACTGTTAAGAAACTGTTTCTATCTTAGGCTTTCAATGACCTGGATTGTCCATGTGTGGAGGGAAAAAAAAGCGAGAGAGAGAGACAAAAAAGGAAGAAAGAAAAAAAGGCTAGGAGAAGCTCTTCTTTTAATGCATTGGTCAATTAATCAATTAATTTTGGGTTATGCACAAGCACTCTCGTCTCTGTAATTAGAAAAAAGCAGGTCTTTGTGCCTCTCGGGAATTCTGATCCTGGAAGGTGCAGGCCTTGGCGGCTGAAGTGTCCCTTTTCTCCCCGAGCCCCGTCCATAGGTATTTCAGTGTTGAATAAACAGGCCAGCACGTTGTGTGCCCGGCTCAGGACACCCTGCTGAGAGCATGTCCTTAATGACAACAATGCCACACATTTATTCTAAGCTGACCCCACTGACCCCCAAAAGTTTGTTCCCTCAACTGGGTCTCCTTGGCCCTTTCATTCGCCTGAATTCCCTACACAAAGCCCTTGTCACATCTACAGTCCTCTGGAAACTAGACTGGGATGGGAAGGGGGAGTGGAAAAGAAGTTGAAAATAGCCAAACCTTGATCCTCCACCTAAAAGAAAGTTGGGACATTTGCATGTTAAACCATCCACACACAGCTCAGCTTCCTCTCATCTGCACCCACTCCCATTTTAACACATTCTTTTCTAAAATCCTGAGAACTGGGGCCCACCTCCCCATCCGAAGGAGCTGATAGGTCAGCGCAGATAAGAAACCCTACTGGGAAGAAAGCTCCTTTCTCTTCTTTACATTCGTAATTATCGAAAGTTTTAGAAACATTCATATTCCAAACGGAAGGCTCTGTCCTTTAGAGGGAGAGAGAAAGGATCCTTCTGGCTTTCAGGAGTCCGTGTTATTCACTGCCCCTCCCACTCCTCGGCCCCTCCCCCATGTTGATTATTTATCTTTGATCTGCTGAGGCTGCATATCAAGGAAGAATGACATCACCCCTGCGAAAAAATATTATTTTATGCTTTTCCTCATCTTTTAATTCTCAAAGTCTTCTCAGCCACTCACCCAACAGGAATGGAAATTGCCTAAGAATTTGGGATGAATTGACTTACTTCAAAAAAGAATCTATCCCAGCCAGCCTCTTATTTTTCTTTCTGTTATTAGGTTTATCTCTTGAAACCCAATGTAAGGAGAGCCCTCCCCTGAGTATAGATAGCAAAAGCAGATAAAGAACTCAGAGGGTACATTTGTGTTTTTCCACAAGCCTCAGTGAGGAGAAAAAAATGAGCTCAATAAATGCTTTAGCTCATTAGCATTCACACGTGAACCTTGGTGGGTTCACTACAATCTCCCATCATGCATTGGTCTCTACAGCCCTTTGACCCTCGGTATCACTTCTGGAGAGAGGGAGCAGCAACGGTGGGGACTCCTGACATTTTGGAGAATTTGCAGAAGGTGTGAATTATAGATTGAAGAATGCCTGATTGAAGAAGGTGTCTTATTTGGTTTAATCAAAGGGAAATTCACATAAATAAATTTAATCATTTCAAAGAGAACAATTCAGTGACATACCGTCTATTCACTATATTGTGTAACCACAACTCTATCTAGTTCCAAAATATTTTCATCACCCGAAAATACAGTCCCATATGCATTAAGCACTTAATCCCCACTGCCCCCCAAACCCCACCCCAAGATCCTGGCAATCATCAGTCTGATTTCTATTTCTGTGTATTGATCTATTCTGGATATTTCACATAAATGAAATCATATAATACGCGACCTGTTGTGCCTGGCTTCTTTCACTTAGCATAATGTTTTCAAGATTCATCCATTTTGTAGGATATATCAGTATTTCATTCCTTTTTATGGCCAAATAGTATTCCATAATTTATGTATCTATGCATCATTTGTGGACATTTGGGCAGTTTCTACCCTTTGGGTTTTGTTTTCCACCATTGTGAATAGTGATGCTATGAACATTTCTGTACAAGTATTTGTTTGAGTACCTATTTTCAGTTCTCTGGGGTACGTACCTAGGAGTGGAATTACTGGATCATATGGTAATTCTGTTTAACTTTCTGAGGAACCGCCCAGCTGTTTTCCTCAGTGAAACTGTTTTACATTCCCACCAGCATTGTATGAGAATTTCTATTTTTCTGCATCCTCACCAACATTTGTTATTTTCCCGTGTTGTTGTTTTTATAGATACCCTAATGCATGTAAGTGGTACCTCCCTATGATGTTGATCCCTAGTGATTAATATTGCTGAGCATCTTTTCATATGTTTGTTGGCCATTGGTGTCTTCTTTGCAGAAATGCCTATTCAAGCCATTTGCCCATTTTTAAATTGGATTGTTTGTCTTTTTTGTTGTTGAGTTGTAAAAATTCATGAATTCTCTTTTTTTTAAAGACTTTATTTTTCCTTTTTCTCACCAAAGCTCTCCGGTACATAGTTGTGTATTTTTAGTTGTGAGTCCTTCTAGTTGAGGCATGTGGGATGCCACCTCAGCATGGCCTGATGAGCGGTGCCATGTTCATGCCCAGGATCCGAACTGGCGAAACCCTGGGCCTTAGAAGTGGAGGGCGTGAACTTAACCACTCAGCCACGGGGCCAGCCTCCATGAATTCTTGATATTAGTCTCTTATCAAACATCTGATTTATAAATATTTCTCTCATTCTATAGATTGTCTTTTTACTTTCTTGATAAAGTTTTCTTATGCACAAAAGTTTTTAACTTTGATAAAGTCCAATTTATCTATTTTTTGTTGTTGTTGTTACTCAGTCTTGGCACTTTTGTCAAAAATCAGTTGGCTATGGATGTACGGGTTTCCTTCTTGACTCTCAGTTCTATTTCATTGGTCTATGTGTCTGTCCTTATGCCAGTACCACACTGTTTTGATTGCTGTGGCTTTGTATTAAGTTTTGAATCAGGAAGTGAGAGCTTTCCAACATTGTTCTTTTCTTTCAAGATTCTTTTATCTACTTAGGGCCCTTTGCAATTGCCTATGAATTTGAGGATTGGCTTTTCCATTTATGCAAAAAAAATCATTGGCGTTTTGATAGACATTTCGTTAAATCTATAGATTGCTTTGGGTATTGCCATCTTAATAATAAAAAGTCTTCCATTTCATAAACACAGATGTCTTCCCATTTATTTAGGTCTTTAATTTCTTTCAAAACATTTGTAATTTTCAGTATATAAGTCATTTACCTCTTTGTTTGAATTTATTAATAGAAATTTTATTCTTTTGTGTGCTATTGTAAGTAGAATTGTTTTCTATTTGTTGAACAATATTTTCTTCTCATGTGCTCATTCTGATGTACTGAAACAAAATTCATTTTTGTGTGTTGATCTTGTACCCTGAAACTTTGCTTAATTTTCTTATTAGCTCTTGTAGCTTTGTGTGTGTGTATTCTTTTGAATTTTCTCTATATATGATCATGTCACCTGAGAATAGAGACAGTTTTACTTCTTACTTTCTAACTTAGAGGGACTGCTATTTCTTTCTCTTGCCTGATTGCTCTGGCTAGAACTTCCATTACGATGTTGAATAGCACTGGTGAAAGTTCGAAATCTTTTCCCACATTCTTATCTTGTTCCTGCTCTCAGGGGAAAGCTTTCAGTCTTTCGTCATTGTGTATGCTAGCTGTGAGGATTTTTTTCTCACGAGTACCTTTAATCGTGTTAAGGAAGTTCCCTTTATTCCTAGTTTCCTGAGTGTTTTTATCATGACAGACGTTGGATTTTGTTAAATGCTCTCACTATGTCAATTGAAATAATCACTTGCTTTTTCTTTTCTTTTGTTCTATTGATATGGTGAATTCCACTGATTAATTTTTGGTCCAACCTCCCTTGCATTCCCAGTGTAAATCCCTCTTGGTCATTGTATATAATCCTTTTAATTACAAACTAAAAATTTAACAGTACTGATTTCATATTTACCTATGTAGTTACCTTTACTGGAGTTCTTTATTTCTTCATGTGACTTCATATTACTGTCTAATGTCCTTTTCATTTCACCCTGGAGAAATCTCTTTGGCATTTCTTGTAAGGCAGGCCTACTGGTGACAAATCCCCTCATCTTTTATTTTTCTGGGAATGTCTTAATTTCACCTTCATTTTTAAAGGATAATTTTGCTTGATATAGAATTCCTGGTTGACAATTTCTATCTTTTAGCACTTTCAATATGCCATCCCACTGCCTCTGGCAGTGGTTTCTGATATGTGAAATTGGCCATTGGTCTTACTGGAGATCCTTTATACATATGACGAGTCACTTCTCTCTTGGTGATTTCAAGATTCTCTTTTTGTCTGTGGCTTTTGACAAAATGTAGATGTAGATCTTGATCTTATGAATTTATCCTACTTGGAGTTTGTTATGCTTCTTGGATGTATACATTCATGTATTTCATCAAATTTGGGAAGTTTGGGGCCATTATTTTTTCAAATATATTTTTTCCCCTTTCTAATGCTCTTCTCCTCCTGGGACTCTTATAATCTATGTGTCAGTATGCTCAATGATGCCCTATAGATCTCTCGGGCTCTGCTTGCTTTTCTTCATTCTTTTTCCTTTCTGCTCCTCAGCTGGATAAATTCAATTGTCCTACCTTCAAGTTTGCTCGTTCTGTCTTCTGCCTGTTCATATCTGCTGTAGAACCCCTCTAATGATTTTTTTATTTCGGTTATGGTACTTTTCAGTTCCAGGTTTGTTTTTATAATTTCTATCTCTTTATTATATCTAACTCTCTTCTGTTTATCTCTTTACTGATATTCTTTATTTTTTCATAAATTCTTCTCCTGGTTTTCTCTGGCTCTTTGTTCATGGTTGCCTTTAGCTATTTGAACATATTTAGCATAGTTGACTTAAAGTCTTTGTGTAGTAAGTCCAATGTTGGGAAGTTTTTGATTGCAGAAACACAGCATCTTGACTCAAATAGATGAAATAATATGGAAAACTTACTTTGAAATGGATGCTTTGGCTCCAGGATTGTTTAATTCAATGATTAAACAATTAATTCAGGTTCTGTCTGCTTTTCTATTCCGCCTTCAACACCATGTTGTTTTCCCATGTTCTTAATATGGCTGTCCACAGCTCCAAGGGCCACATGCAGACATGACACGTGAGAGAAAGAAGGGAGAAGTGAAGTCCACATCTCTCCTTGTGTCTTTTTATCAGTGAGGAAAATTTTTCCAAAAGATCTCCAAAAGTATTTGTTTCAAGTGAGAAATGAATCATATTTTATCCTAAACCATTCAAAAATGGGCTTGAATTCTACTTTGTATGATATCAGTATTTCTACATTTGATTTATTCTTTAAGATTATTTTTTCAGAGTAGTTTCAGGTTCACAGTAAAATTGAGAGGAAGATGCAGAGATTTTCCATATACCCCCTGCCTTCACACATTCATAGCCCATTTCAAACATCCCCCAACAATGATACATTTGCTAAAGTTGATGAATCTCCATCGACACATCATAATCATGCAAAATCCATAGTTGACATTACAGTTCACTCTTGGTGTTATACATTCTGTGGGTTTGGACAAACGTATAATGACCATATCCATCATTATGGTATCATACAGAGTGTTTTCACTGCCCTAAGAATCCTCTGTACTCTACCTACTTATCCCTTCCTCCCTCCTCCCCATCAAACCCTGGCAACCACTGACCTGTTTTTTGTCTCCATAGTTTTGCCTTTTCCAGAATGTCATATAGTTGGAATCATATGGTATGTAGCCTTTTCAGACTGGCTTCTTTCACTTAGTGATACGTATTTAAGTTTCCTCCATGTCTCATCTGATTTCTTTTTAGTTTATATTTTCCTAGCATCACAGAACCTTTATTTTCAACCAGATCCATTTTGTTTCAGCTGTGTTAAACACAGCATGTTCTTTCTAAAAACAATATGAGATTCTTTCACCAAAGGGTTTAACTGAAATATCCAGAAAAGGCAGGAAAAAAAGACAGCAAGTAGATTCATGGTTGCCTGGGCTGGGATAGGAATGAAGAGAGACTAGAAATGGGGGGGTCCTGGGGTCTTGTGAGGGTGATGGAAATGTTCTAAGATTGTACAACTCTGTAAATTTTCTAAAAATCTTGGACTTGTGTGTTTTATGGTATATAAATTATGCCGCAATAAAGCTAAATTTTTTAAAAAGAGCTTAATTCATTCTCATTTGTTATAATAGATTTTTTAGGTCTTCTATCTTGTTTTGGATTTATTTGTTTGTTTATTTATGTTTCTTGAAAATAGTTTTCCCTGCCTTTGCTATCTGGACCAAGTTTTCTTAGTCTTTTTTCCTTGGTGATCTTAGAAGTTTGTGTCATGATTTTATTCTATTGGCACTGGTAGCAACACCTATTTCCCTCTGCATAGCAATATAAGGACAGTGACAGTAACTACTTACTTCCTCCTGTAAAAGTTGAGATGTAGAGTCCTTTGCTCATCACCTCTCACTTGTTATTCCCAACACTTCCTAGTTTCAATGAATAATTCTGGAATTTTCAGATCAAGAATATGTTTTAGACAGTGTAATCAATATCACACAACTCTAAGATTTGTGCTATTTTATAATCATATTAAACTCCCTTTTAAAGATTTAATTATTTCACTTATTTTGTTGCTTACCATCATTTCTTTTATACCATATTTTGTCTGTTGATTTTTAGTTCCAATACATTTCTCAGTAATTTTAAGCACTTTGAGTGTTTAACTATCAAATATTTGTTGAGAATTTAATATGAGCTAAGTATTGCAGTCAGCTCTGGTAACAGAGTGGTGGAGAGGGGCCATTTCCATCCCCACAATGATTATGTTTATGGCATGTGTGGATGACATGTTTGACCCTTAGCATTCTTAAAGCGTCAAACAAAATTTTTGGAAAAGATAAGAGCTATGTGTTGTTCGTTCCATGTTATTTGTCTGAGACTATGTTTCTGCTGTTTTCATACTAATTATAGTTTGGCTGGTCATAAAGTTCTCAGGAATACTTTCTTCTTCTCAAAACCCTGGACATTATTTAATTTAGTGTTGTAGAGGAGAGCTTTTATGCCAAACTGATTTTTCCTCTAGGCAATGTGCCTTTGTTTGATTTTTATTGTTGCTGTTTTTATCCTTGTTTGTTTTATCTTCAAAATTAGAAAAAAATTGAATATGAATATGACTGAATTTGTATCTGTTACTTCTTCCTGGAAAGTGGTGATCCCTCTGACCTCAAATAAATTTTCTTTAATTTGTTATCTTATTACTCCTTCTGTTATGTTCTCTATTTTGGTAATTATATATATTATAAAATATATAAATAATATCTGGGATCTGTTTTAACAGTCATAGCTAAGCTGTGTTTTGAGTATACAAACTAAAAATTTCCATGTCTTAACTTTTACTTATTGCTCAAGCAAAGTGTGATGTGTTCAGGAGCTTCTCCAGGGCGGTTCCCTTCACAGCTCAGATTCAGATATCCCAGGTTGCCTCCATTCTCTGGCTCTTCCATCTCACATGTGACTTCCAGGGTGGGCTGTGGAGGGTAAAGCGAGAATCCAGAGAACTTTTTCTGGCTTATCAGGACTTGAAGACATCGCTTCTGCTCACTGGCCAGAACTTGCCATTAGCCTCCACCTGGGAATCACATGGAATATTTGATGAGCCCAATCTGAGGTCATTCCCACGTCAAGATGACTTGTTTTAGTTCCAGAGACATAATGTCTCTTTGATAAATTAGAGAATCTCTCAAGGGGCATTTGGTATCTCAGATTTGTCCCCATTTCGGTCACTTCCTATGTCTAATGGTTTTTCTCTCTCTGCTCAGATTTGGAGAGAGAAATCTATTCTTGTCCAATATTGGAAGTTGAGATGGGTTCCATCATGGATCACTGGGGCCCCTTTTGAGGTTTTCAGGTCTGGATGAAGAGAGAAGTGAAGCAGCTCTGTTTATCATAGAGTTCTTCGACTAGCTCAGAGATCAAGCAGCTTTGGAGGAGTGAGGAAGTAGCTGGCCCAAACAGGGACAATGCCAGTGTCCAAGCTAATTGCAAAAGGGAGATTTGGTTCTCTCCAGACAATTCACAGAAGAAATGCAAATGATCAATAACACATCAAAAAGCCTTTTCACCTCACTGTCGCCAAGGTGACACCTTCCCTGTGACTGGACGTTTTGTCCAGCCGGGCTGTCTGAATGAAAAAGCAGAAAGAAGTTCTCTCGGCAGGATGCATGGATTCCAGTGCAGGTCCATATCCTAGATAACCGCTCACCACTCGCCACCTGCTGGCCCACAGGACTCACCACCAGCCGCTGCTGTTGACTTAGGAAATGTTATAGATGACTTCTCCAGAGTTTTTCTCCTTACCCTCTGGGAGAGATTTTTCTTCATGTGTGGTGAATTGCCAGCTGGACAAATCTTTCCTTGGTTTGCTCTTATTAGTAATATACACAGCAAAAGTCCTTTGAATTTCTGCACATGGATAGAACTCTTCCATAGCTTCCAATTCTGCCAGAAATTTCATCTGACAATTATATTTCTTTGCTTATATATTATTTTAAATGTTTATTTTTCTGTTTAAATGAGTAAAATGTTATTGCAAATAATCCAAACATTTCCAGAATGTGTAACTTAGAAAGTGAACATGAGAGTGGAAGGGTGGGTGGTAAAGGAAGACTGATGTGTTTTCTTTTATGACTTCACAGTGCTTAAATTTTATAAAAACTTCTCCATATAGTCCTCATGAAACTGAAAATATATAGAAGAAATTTTTAGTGGAAGTCTCAAATCCCAATGTGACTGTTGTCGTTTTGTGCCTTCTCTGCACACACTTACAGATTTATTAACTGATGCGTTAACTTGTATATGTATATTTACATATTTAACTTACGTGTTTATAATACTTACATATTTCTATTTATTTTACAAAAATGGAATATTAATCTATAGCTTGCTGTATCCACTTAATATCTCTTTGTGTATTTTTCCATGTCACTACATATAGACCTTTCACAATACTTTTCATGGCAGCATATTATTCCTTTTCATCATTTCAGCAGGAATCCAGGTTGGGGAGGAATTAAATATGTGTGCTCAATTGCCATCTTTTCCAGAAATCTGTCCCATGACTCTTTGATTCATAGTAAGTTTCATTTGAATCTTAGGAATTGATAGATTACAAATTTGCAGAGGGGTGGTTTACGTCACCTGTGACAGTTCTGTTCTCGTGGGGAGCACTGAACGCTTTTGCTTTCAGTAACTAGTCCTCGCATCTCCCAGACTAGGCTTTCTCCCAAGATTCTCTATCCTGAGCAATTCTGTTTGGACAGGATATACAGCCTTCCATGTGATCCTTTCCTATTACCGGTGACAGAAGCCAAAGCAACCTACACCAGCAATCCTGAAGGTGGAAGGGCAGCATGGAAGACATCAGGGCAACAGAATGATACCAGCCTTCCCAGGAAGCCCCCATTCACATGTTCTCATCCATCCGTCTTTGATCCATAGATTCAGATAATGCTCTGATGAGCTTCTGAAACACGTAGCCCCCACCCCACTGGGACTGGCTTCTCTCTGGATCAATCTACATTGCTGTTTCACTGGTTGCAAAGCAGAGGTCATCACAGTATTTATATCTCATGTAAACACTAACGCAATGGGGATAGTGAAAATAAACACTTCTATTTAATGCCAAAGGTGAAATTCAGGTCACAGTCAATTAAGGAACCCACGTACAATGGACATGCTGTTTGCTTGGAGGAAACGCTTCTGGTGAATCTCCTTTTACTTTCCTTTGGCTCTGTGTTTGGCAGCAATCAGAGTTTGTCTTCTCAAAAATGTGCCACATGTGAAAAGCATTTGTCCTTACGAAATAAAATCAGTGACAGAGTCCATGGATTTGTAATCATAACTTCACATAGTTCTTATGATGGTGACTTCAGGGAACTTTTTCAAGGAGTCGCCCTCCCCTGAAGTCTGTGTCCTCACGTCATCCCCAAATCCTCAGCCTGCTGCCCAGTGGGGCTCCCTGGGCCTGCTTTCTTCAGCTCATTTGTATGTCTAACTTTTTCATCCCTATCCCCAGCACACATCAAGATATGCCTGTGTCTTGCTATTGGTGTTCAAGTGAAAAACTGCTAACCTGATCAGCTAATCCATGTTGGCCACGAGATCTCCATAGCTTTTGTTGCCGTCTCAAGTCATAAAAAGAAGAATTTTTGAGACCGAAAAATGATGGTCTGGATTTTCACACTCTCAAAAATATGTTTATTCATCCATTTCACCCTTTGCTCAGCATTTAGAGTGCACAGACTATTTTATTACACCTACGGTGCATCAACTCAGGTTATAACTCACATGCAGGTGGAAAAATTATGGATACCAAGACTAGTGACCATCTTTCTTTGCTCAACTCAATACCTAAGATTGTTTCTCAGTTAGAACTTGCTTCATACCTTCATCCATGGATTATCTGTCCTTTTTCTGTCAGCTCTTGGTCCTTGAGGGGGAAAAATGATAGAGTTTTTGACTGGACTTAGATAGACTGGGGTTTAGTTTAAAAATGGGTTCTCTGGGGCTGGCCCCGTGGCCGAGTGGTTAAGTCCGCGCGCTCCGCTGCAGGCGACCCAGTGTTTCGTTGGTTCGAATCCTGGGCGCGGACATGGCACTGCTCATCAAACCACGCTGAGGTGGCGTCCCACATGCCACAACTAGAAGGACCCACAACGAAGAATATACAACTACATACCGGGGGGCTTTGGGGAGAAAAAGGAAAAAAAACAATGGGTTCTCTGAAGCCATGTGAGACTCCGTATTGGCTGTTCGATCCTTCTAGATTTTCTCACCTTGGATCTCTTAACTTTTTGTGGGTCCTTGGCTCCCGCTGAGCTGTACCACACAGACTAGGTCGATTCTTGTCCTGAACCCTTTTCTTTTTCTGTCCTCTTCCCTCCAGGCTCAGGTTTTACAAACCTCTCTCCTTCTTTGGGTCCTCCTTCTCCTACCTCGGTGCTGCCCTGATCTGTTCCTTCGCCTCCAACATCCTTATATCTGCTTTGCTCTGGACCTAATCCAGAGCATCCATTATTACTTAGCATCTTTCTTGTCCATCTACAGGATGACCCAACATAAATCTACATTTAAAACAACGTAACTTTTCTCTAGTACCCCCAATAACACCCAGACTATGCAGATCTTGATGATGGCTAGTACGCAAATGGTGTAAGGCTTGGAGCTAGCTTTCCTCTTCTGTCCAGTTCGGGAGGGGCTCTATAGAAGTACATCTTGTAGGAAACCAAACGACAGAAGGACAATAGAAAAAAAATAGAGTGGAGGGGGAATACGTCAAAGGCCTTTCCCATTACCTTCTGTAAGTGGCATCTTCCATCTCCTGTGTACAGGTCAATTTTGACTCAACATTCAGGCTATGACAGTGGCTATATTTGCTCAGACAAAATAGCCTCTTAGTCCTTGGAATGCAGCTACTTTAAACCAATGATGAAGGGAAACCAGAACCCCTGATCGAAAATTAGTCAAACACATCACTGTCTACTGTGTAAGAACACTATGTTGGAAGCTAAAGGCATATAAAAAGCTGTTAAAAGACCTACTGTCTCCCTTCAGGATATGTGTGCTCAATTAAGGAGATGTTTATGGAGAAAAACACTTCCGACATTCAATCTCATGATTATAATTATCTAATATTTGGGTTTTGTAGGACTAAAAATGTAAGGTTTGCTTTCTGAAATAATGGAAGCAGCTCATGGAAGATGTAAATAGTTAAATCCTTTAAAAGAAAATTTAAAAAAAGATAGCTTGGATGAACACTGATGGAGAGTTAATGAAGAAGAAAGACAGGCCCCGTGCTCCGGAATGCAGCTAGGGGGTCAGCTGGAGTCAGCCCCTGTAGGTCAGGCCAAATACACACATAAAACCCCAATCTAGTGACGCCAAGGGAAGTCTGGCATCAAATGACTTCACAGCTTTTAAATAGCACACATTTGCTCCTCCAATTGCTAATAAATGGGGTGGGTGTGGTAAGATTCATTCCTGGCTAGAATTTAAACAGAGTTCAAATTATGGAGAATCTGGGATTCGATGAGCTCATAGTATTGCCAGTGAAATCAGATTAAGAGAGTTTTAGTTGTAAAAGTGGTTGGCATTTTCAAATCTCAGTTCTCTATGAACTTGACCATGTCATTAGAGGCCATGAAAATGTGCAGCTCATCCTGGAAGTGCTGGACATTTAAGTCATATGTCAGGCAAGGGACAGGAGAGTCCAGGGGGCAGATAGCACATCTGTAACTCATACAGAAAATCTCAGATGCTACAAATTCAGATCAATCTCTGTTATCTCTGGGTAAAAGAGAGAATTGATGGAAATAACGATAGAGCAAAAAATTCTGGAAGAGCCAAGGGGTAGATAGTGAAACTTTGATGCTCATATAGTCAGAAGACAAATGAGCAAGTTTTTCAGTTTTAGAGTGGTCTATTTTATGATAGAGAGAAGGTACTTAAAAACTGATGAAAGGTTTGTTTATTAAATGAGAAAGTGAGGCCAAGAATGGAGAAGTTGAATGACAATGAGCTGTTCACCAATATGTGTCTTTAAGATAAAGACAGGGGAAGATAAAGGATAGATAAGAGGATAGAGACAGGAGCAGGTAGAGAAAGAAACCTCCTGGAAACTGTTTCCCATCCACTGGGGAGGAGAGAAAGAGAAAGAATGAGATTGAGAGTTGGGCGTGTGGAGGAAGACTTCTCTGGGAACCTGTTGAGTACTTGAGTATTTGGGGACAACGCAAAATGCTTGGTGCCCAGGGATGCTCAGCCTGAATTGTGCACTGAGATTCTGGAGGAATGTATAGAGGTGATCCTGAGCAAGACAACACAGCCAGTTATGCCTTTTTTGCTATGAACTTTTCTCATTAAAACCCCCAAACAAACAGATTTCTTATCAAAGAATCAATGGCATCAAGATAGTTTGACAACATAGAAAAGAAACGTTCTTTTCCTTGTGTTATTTTAAGTGAAAAGAGAAGTCAATCGACAATATCATCCTCCCCTACATTGTCAGTTCCTCAATTCCCTTCACATCTGACAGGTTCACAATAAGTTGTTTCTCCTAATAGCTGGAGGCTATACACATTATAGGCTTTTAAAATATTAATTTAGTTACTAGAGCTGCATTCAAATAATTTTTTTTTTCCTCTTTGAAGAGCTTTTGGATCATGTAGTCTAATGAAATCTTTTGTGTTTTTTTCTCCTCCAAACCAATGGTAGACTTAAAAAAAATGAAATAAAAAGATTCACTCATTTTCTTTTGTTACTTTTTAGAACTAAATTTCTTTTGTGATTTGCTCATACAAGCCTCTTTACTCCTACAATAAAGCTTTTCTCTAAAGAAACAAAAACAATAAAAATAACTTTTAAAATGTAACATGGAAGACATTGAAAATGAGATTTTTAAAAGGAGAAAGGATCTGGGACACACGGAGCACAATCCCTCCCAGGGCCATTTGCATCATAAAATGTAATTCATCAGCCGTTCCATCTGCTTGGTTCTCCAACTGATGGACACTGATTGCAGCGACCAGGGGACGTTGCTATTCATGGTGCGTAATGAGCAAGTCTCTGAGGCATTCTGCCAGTCACGGGGCAGGCATAGGGACGAAATTCCCGAAAACTCAGACACCTAAGCAGCAACAATAGCACCTTGCAAAAAACAAAACAAAACAAAAAATACTCTCTTCTTTATTCCCAGTTTTACCTGAATTTGGGGAAAGTTGTGAGAGCTCTCTAGTCCTTCTTAGGTAGAATGTATCTTACATAAGAATTCAGATACTTCTTTCTATATAATGAAAGGCGTGGACTAGGAGAATTTGAATGAGAAGAATGATTCTTGAAGGATTGAGCTCAAAGTCTAACTGGCTTGAAAAAGTAAGATCCTCAAAAGATTAAATACAGTTACTAGTTCATTCCTGGCACCGTAGTTTGTCTGAATCCACCACTTCGCTGCCCTCTCCTCACCATGTGGTTTGATGTACAGCCTGTCTAAAGACTCGTGCTGCAGACCATCATAGGAAGACCCGACTGTAGGCGCAGGCATCTGTGGGCCCATACACCCAGTCCCAGTTTACTCAATTTAACTTATGTAAACACTCAGTCTTTCCTGTAGCTGTAGGTTGTTTTTGTGCACTTCTGTTAAATTTTCACCCTTATCACCTTATTATAAAAAGTCAAGTTTACAGCATAGGGCTGAAGGTTAAGAGGAAATGGTTCTCTAACACTTTGAGCAAGACTTACTTCCAGGAGCGCATATTTCTATTCCTGGGCCTGGTGAACTACTGTGAGCAAAGAAGAACATATTTTTCCCAAAAAAAATCTATTTTATTTCTTTTGGTAGAAAATTTCTCCATCTATATTTGCTAAAGCAAACATCTGATGTGGATAAATTGAACTATGTCCCTGAACTACTCCAAAATTAAAGAAAGATGTACTAGGTGTTTCAAAGGGTTTTTGTGAGCCTTTCAAGGTTTTGCAAATGACCTTCAGAGTATTACCCTACAAATACATGCACACGCACGAGTACACACACATGCACACACACACACTGTACACATGCATCTGATAGAATTAAACCGTCAATTGAATTAAAGAACAAGTCATTTCAGACAATAACTTGACTGATTCTGTATTTTGACTAGTGAAAATTCTTAGTTGCATTATTTTGAGAAAAACAAGGCATATTCTTGCCACGTTGCCAGAAGTTACAGTGCTTCCATAGTCTGAGATTTTTTTTTCTCCCAAAGTTTCCTTTTAAGGTTTTTTAAGTCAATGGATTTTTCTTTCTCTGGTTCCCACTTTTAATATCTGATGCTTAAAATAAAAGTAATTTCCTCTTCTGGACATTTAAATCTCCCTATAATGCGTTTACCTTCAGGACCTCCAAAAGGCTATTTCTATGTAGAGACAACAGCTCCAAATGCTCCTAGATTTGTTTTTGTCATTATTCAAAGGAAAACATGAAAGAGACGAGGGAGTCTTCAGTGCTTTGGGACATTTATTGATCTCAATAAGCCTTGCTGGAGGATGAGATCCAACAGGAAGTCATCCTCAGAAGGCAAACACTTTGTCATGACCAGATGCTTCTGAACACGTGCATTAAGCCTGCATTACTGCGTGGATGATTGATGTTTTCCTCTGAAAGCACTGGGGCCCCTGTGAAATTTCTGAGGGCCAGTGATACTGGGACAATGATAACCTGGGTGCCATTGATTTTGCTATGAATTGGGTTCATGTTGCAATATGTGCCATGTCAAAATGTAAACTCTAACAATACCCTGCGCTATTTGAGAAAAATCGGCAAGCTTCTTTTCCCTTTAGGCAACAAAACCTCCAATAAGCTAAGAGAGAAAATACTCCAGGGGCGAACTTCATTCTTCTGTGTGTGACACATGTGTCTTCAGCATACAAATCGGAGAATTAAGCTTCCTAGCTGAGAGTATATTTGTCCAGTATTCATTTTTGTAGAGAGACCAAATTAGTTTCTATATGAATCAAAATTTTTCTGAGTGAAAGAGAAAATCCAGACCAAGCTTGTTTAAGCAAATAAGGGAATTTATTGGGTTGGTAAAATGGAAGTGTCAAAGTGCATCCAGCTTCAGGCAAGGCTGGAACCAGACGCCAGCTCTTTTTGTAGAGCTTCATCTCTCTGCCCTGCTGTGTGTTGGCTTCATCCTCAGAAAGGCTTTCACAATGTGGCCACAAAGATGACCAGAGGCAGCTTTGGCTTACACGATGCCAGTTGGGCAAACCTCGCGAAAAGAGAATGCACTTTCCCCAGGACTTAAGCAAGAGTTCTGTGGTTGATTGGCTCAGTTTAGGTCTGTGTCACCTCTAGGGGTAGAAAGGAAAGGAAAGGGAGTATATGTATGGAGTGTGACTCATTTCAATCTCACAACAGACTATTTTCCCAAATGGATATCATTCAGGAAAGCAAAAAATATCCTATAACCAAGCTTCTCATTGCAGGAAACTTTGCGTCATATTCAGTTTATTCTTTTTCGGTTTTTAAGGAAACTGTTCTGGAATTTGAACATATATTAATGCATTAATCTGTAAAGAGTAAAATTTGTCTAGGCCACATTTTCTGAGAGTCTAACATAATTCAAAAGTAACACTACTTGTTGCATTTTAAAATACATATAAATTTGTTTTTAAATTCAAACCACTTGGAAAAAACCCACAAATATCTCTCTAGTTAATCCTGGATGAAAGGAAATCAAATTAGAAAGGATGAGCTGCTCAGAAAAATAACAGCAACAAATATTACTTTTCAAAATACATACTAATACAACGAAAACTTTAGTCAGAGGAAAATCCATTGCCTTATAACTTTATTAAAATAGACAGAACAAATGTAAATTTCATTAGAAATAGAGCAATGAAGTAAAGGATAAAAAAGAAATGAAAAATACAAATTAATGAATTAGAAGATAGAGTGATAGAATTGATAAATCCAAAAACTGATACTTTGAAAAATCATGAAAAAGAGACAAACTTTTGTCATATCTAATCAAGGAAATATATATATATATCATATATGATAAGAAACATATATATACATATATAAAGAGATATGCAGTTTCAGAATTTTGAGAAATCTAAAAGGAAATCTATCTATATATACTAGTAAAATAAAAATTCTATTTGAAAGAGATGTTTTGCAGGTAAGCAACCAACACTGACTCAAAATTCATGGCTATGACAACTTACTCAAGTTCTTCCAAAAAATTACCTCCAAATGAGATTCCTGGCTCAAAACAATTTATGGATGAACCTTTACCTCATAAATAAGTTCCACGCTACATGAATTATTTCCTTTGGTATAAAAAGATATTAAGCTTCTCATTTAGCTTTAGACGATTCCAGAAACCTGAGAAAGATACAACAACAAAGAAAAGCACATGCCTATTGCAAAATTGTAAAAATCCTCAAAAAGTTCATTCAAATATATCACAGTGTTTCAAAAAAATATCACATCAAGTCCAAGATGGCTTTTTTTTCTGGTAATGCAAAGATGGTTCAATATCTGGAAAAATATTAATGTAATTAATCACATCTATAGATAAAGAGATGATGAAAATGGTAAAAATTGTAAAAGCATTTTGGGTAAAATATGCCATTAGTAAAGGCACTGGGATATATTGTTAGTATAAAAAAAGACATTTTCTCCAAATCCTGCTCCTGTTCCACTGCTCTTAACAAGTCCGAACCAAACTCTTGGTTTTCTTTTATCCAAATTTGAGTGGCCATATATGCTTTGACCCGGCATTTCCCCTTTTAAGAACTGATCTTTAGACATACTCACATTTATTCATGGTGAAACATATACAAGATATTTGGAATATCAAGGGATCCTACACAAATTTTGTGTCTTCCATTGGGAGACTTACATGCTATGTAGAAAAAATTTTACAGCCATCAAAAGTAATTTTTATTTTTAAATTTTTGAGAAATCTCTATGCTGTTCTCAAAAAATTAAAAATAGAAATACCATATTGTCCGGCTGTTCCACTTCTGGGTATTTATCCAAAGAACATGAAAACATTAATTTGAAAAGATATGTTCACCCTTATGTTCATGGCAACATTATTCACAATAACCGAGACTTGAAGCAACCCAAGTGCCCATCAACAGATGAATGTATAAAGAAGATGTGGTGTGTATACACAATGGAATACTACTCAGCCATAAAAAAGACAAAATCATGCCATTTGTGACAACACAAGTGGACCTTGAGGGTATTATGCTAGGCAAAATAAGTCAGACAGAGAAGGACAAATACTGTATGATTTTACTCATATGTGGAAGATAAACAAACACACACATAGCTATAGAGAACAGATTGGTGGTTATCAGAGGGGAACGGGGTGGGGGAGGGGCAAAAGGGGTAAAGGGGCTTGTATGTATGGTGATGGATGGAAACTAGACTATTGATGGTGAACACGGAGCAGTCCATATGGAAGCTGCAATATAATGATGACCTCTCGAAATTTACACAATGTTATAAACCAATGTGACCAAAATAAAATAATTTTCAAAAGTAATCTCCATGAGCTGATATGAAAGCTCTCCAAGACAGTATGTATATAAAATGCCTCTCTGTCTCTTTCTCTCTCTCTCTCATACACACACACACACACACAAATATATCAGTTAAAAAAGCAAGAGTTCAGAAAGCAAGTTTAATGAGATACTAGCTATTTTATTTCTGAGTTTCAGATAGTGAGAAGTGAATCGAAGAGGATTCATGATAAACAACTTATCTGAATCTGTTTGGATCCTGAGTTCTGACAATGAGAGTTGTATATGTGTGTATTTATATAGCTGTAAAACATTTTCGGAAGGATATAGCATCAGCTAGATTTCTTCTGGTTGCAGCTGACAGAAAACTCAATCCAAGTATGCAACCAAGGAATTCATTATCTCACATAAACTGAGAAATTTAGGATTAGACTTCAGGCATAGCTGGACAGGGCTCAAAACAATATTATTAGTCTCTGATTTCCTCCATGTCGTGGCTCTTCGTTCTTTTTGTTGGCTTCATTCTCAGGCTCTACGTATTGTGGTCTCCAGCAGCTCTAGACAATATTTTGAGAATACCAAATTTGTGGGGTGTTTCCACGTTCAGCAGCTGAGACAAAAATCTCTAAAATTGAATTTTGTTGGTTCTTTTTGGCTTGACTTGTGTCCTATTCCCATCTCTGACGGAATTTACACGACTAAGGGAAATAATTGACTCAGGGTTAAAGTCAAATCCACACAAATGATGTCCAAAATAAAGCCCATATCGTGGTGGTTTATGCAAAGCAAAATTATAGATGCTGAGTGGCAAACAGAGTTGTCTACTGCAGATACAAAATGACGACAATAACTAAAAACTATTAAGAGTGGTTGCATTTGATGGAGGGATGGGGTTGTGGATGGATGGAAGGAAGGGTTACTTATTTTGTATCCCATTTGTGGTTTTTCCCCATGTGCATGTATTACTTGTTCAACAGTAAAAACTAGTTTGAAAATATTTGTGGAGAATGAAAGAATGGTAAAATGAAATCCCTACATCAAACCGCATACGAAACAGAAATTCTAGACAGATTAATAATTTAAGTATAAAATTAATCACGTAAAGTGTGCAGAAGAGTATATGGGTAAATATTTATAAAATTTTGTGCTAAGGAAGACCTTTCAAAGTGAACCACAATTGACAAAGTCCACAAAGGGAAAAAAGTGATAGATTTTTTTTCCCCTTTTTTACTGTAAAAATAAAACATCGATACCAAAAAACACACAAATATATAATTTAAGGAGTTATCATAAGGTGAACACCCTTATAACCACCATCCAGGTGTAGAAATAGAACTTTGCCACCCACTCTGTAAGCTCCTCTCTGTGCCCCAACCCAATCTCAAGCCCTTCCTTTGTCCCCACAAAGTAACTCCTCTCTTGACTTTTACATTAGTTCCTTCACTCTTTTACTTTGTAGTTTTATCATCCAAGTGTGCATCCATAGACACAATAGTTTAATCTTGCCCACCTAAAAAATATCTTTCAAATCTCCTTGACTCTGCAGGTTTTCCCTTCATCCCTTTCTTTTCCTTACAATTTATTTGCCATTGGACCTGCGCAGTTTCGCACAGTCTGGATTTCTCTCACTACGGTCTCCTGGTGCCTTCAGCAGGTCTCCCCTCTGTAGTTCCTGCTCACTGGCAGTTGGACTCAGAGACTCGATGAGCTTTGTCACTCATCCCTGTGGCAAGACTATGAGTGGTGTTGGGTTCCTGCATCAGGAGGCGTATAGTATCTCAGTCTCTTTTTTTACGGTGTTAGCACCTGTTAATGCTTAATATGTCAATCCATTAACCCAACAGGGTTGCAAAATGGTGACATTCTAATTCTGTCATTGAATTTTCATTTATTAACTGAATGCCTTCATAAATAAGCACTACCCCTCATCCACTGCTTGGACACCCTGGGCGATAGTTAAGACAAGACTGACAAATAAATACTAGATTCTTTTTCTTTACTTAGCAATTTGCACGTAATTAATTAATTCCCCCACCAATTTCCACAGGTGACTAATTAGGTTTTTAAAAATATGGTATTGTGAATTCAAGGATTTCCATATATTTGATGGATTTCAATTCACTGCAATTGTTATATAATTATTATCTTATTAAAGCTCAAATTATCCTATTTTTGGCCAGTGGGAGTGTCTTCAGATTGGATTCTGAGTCCTTTTACATGAACTTAGTAGTTTTGGACAGTGTTCACACTACCTAGTATGACAAGATAATCCAGGGTTACAGTGTATATTTCCTGCCGAAGAAGTAGAATTAGCCATTTCTAAAAATTAAAAAAAATTATTTGTTTTAGTAGGAAATGATATTTCAAGACCAATATCTGGGCATTAGAGACGTTCTCTGTTACTGAATTGGTCATTGAAGATCTCTTCAGTAGACAGAACAAGGAAAAATGTGTATATTATATATAAAATGAAATACCTCATGAATTCATACTAAAATTTACAATTCAAATTTAAGACTACAGGGTTGTGTTGTTTTGAAAAAACCCTTGTGTATTATACGATTACCTTCTTTCTTCAATGACAAGAATCATGGTTCTTAAGGACACAGGGGATAATGGACTTGGAATAACCCACAATGACTCATCTACCTTATTCCACATTATGTAGACAACAGTCTCAGAATAGCAGTAGTCATATTATAGTCATCAATTATGTTTTTTGAGAATAGCTGAAAAAATTGGTTTTGTGTATGATCTCAATATTCTTCTCCAATTTTTAAAATGATTTATAAATTTTAAAAATAATTTATAAATTGTGATAAATTTAAAAAAATAATTTTATTTTCAAGATAATTTATAAATCCATTACATGCTGTACCTTCTCTGATTTAACCTCCTTACTTTCAGTTCTACTGGTAACTATACGTTCAGTCCTCACCACCAGCCCTTATGCTAATATGCCTCACGACATTTCCGTTGTCTAAAGACGCTTCTTTGATTATTCCTCAGGAAGAATTCACAGGAACAAAATTCCTTGAGTTCTTACAATTTGACTACAGACCATCCGTATCTTTTACACTTAAAGGTCAGATTTGCTAGATATAAAATCTTTGGCTCACATTTTGTTTCTTTGAGTTAGTTCACGCATGTTATTCCATTTTATTCTGGTATAAATTGTTGTTGTCAACAATCAGATAATCGAATTTTTTCTCTTATAAGTCCTGCTGTTTTTTTCCTAAAGCACAAGTGACTTTTTAAAATTGAGATGAAATTCATATAGCCTAAAATAAACCATTTTAAAGTAGCAGTTAGTACACTTGCCATAGTGTGCAACCACCACATCTGTGTAGTTGCAGAGCATTTTTGTCATGCCAAAGGAAAACTACATACTCATTGAGCAGTCACTCCTCACTCTACCCCCCATCCGGCCCCTGCTCATGGCAACCGCTGACGTGCTTTGTGTCCCTGAGGATTTACCTATTCTGGACACTTCGTATAAATGGAATCGCACAATACGTGATGTTTTGTGCCTGATTTCTTTGACGTAACCTAATGTTTTTGAGGTTCATCCATGATGCAGCATGCATCACTGCTTCATTCCTTTCTGAGGCCAAATAATATTACATTGTATGTATATAACACGATTTGATAATCCATCCATCCATTAAGAGACATTTGGGTTGTTTCCACCTTTTCTGTTGTGAATAGTGCTGTTATGAACATTCATGGGCAAGTATTTGTTTGAGTACCTATTTTCAATTCTTTTGAGCATATAACTGAGAGTAGAATTGCTAGGTCATATGGTATATTATGTTTAACTTTTAGAATAAAATTGACTATTTTTTAAAGCCTGGAAATTTTATTAGAATATGTCTTGTTTTGGGTTATTCTAGGTCAAGATTCTCAAATACATAATGTGTTCTCTCAGTACATATTTTCAAATCTTTTTTCTTTTATTTCATGGAAGTTTTCTTGATTTATAGTTTTCAGTATTTGTTTTGCATGCTTGCTTTGATTTTTTTCCCGTTCCAAACCCCCATTATCTGCATATTGAATTCTCTTTGCCTGTCTTCAACATTTGTCCCTTTCTGTTAAATCTACTTTTATCTTTTCCACTGTTTTTATCATCTCCTCTCTCTTGCTTCTTTTGGATATAGTTTGCTGTTCTTTTTCTAGTTTCCGAAGATGGAAGCTTAAATTGTATTGAGGCCTTTCTTCTTTTCTATAATACTCATTTAATGCTATTATTTCCAGCTAAGCACTGTTTTACATGTATCCTACAAATTTTGATGTGTTAGAGTTTCATGTTTTTTTCAGTTAAAAACATTTTCTAGGAGACTGACCTTGTGGCACAGTAGTTAAGTTCACGTGCTGTCCTTCAGCAGCCCGGGGTCCGCCAGTTCAGATCCTGGGCACGGACTTGCATACCGCTCATCAAGCCATGCTGTGGCAGGTGTCCCACATATAAAATAAAGGAAGATGGGCACAGATGTTAGCTCAGGGCCAATCTTCCTCAGCAAAAAAAAAAAGAAGAAGAAGAAGAAGAGGATTGGCAGCAGATGTCAGCTCAGAGCTAATCTTCCTCAAAAAAAAATTTTTTTTTCTAATTTTCCTGAGACTTCTCTTTGACCAATAGACTATGTAAAAATGTGTTTTTAATTTCTAAGTATTCATATATTTTTCCTTTATCTTTCTCTTGCTAATTTCTACTTTAATTCCATTTATTCAGAGTCAATACTATGTATATTTTAAGTTTGTTAAAGTTTGTTTAATGACCCAGGATATGGTCTATCTGGGTGAACATTCTATGTGCATTGAATAAAAATGTGTATTCTGCTGCTATTGCATAGAAAATTCTATAAATGTCAATTAGATCTCATTTGATGATGGTTTTTTCAGCTCTTTTATAATCTTGCTTCTTTTCTCTCTATGAGCTCTATATATTAGTGAGAAGGGAGTGTTGAAATCTCCAATGTTAATTTTTGATTTGTTTATTCATTCTTTCAGTGTTGTCAGTTTTTGCTTCATGTATTTCTTAAGCTCTGTTGTTGCATATATATGTATATAAGCTTATACATATAAGCTTGTTATGTTTTCTTGGTGAATTGGTTCCTTTTATTAATATTCAATGTCCCTCTTTATCCCTGCTAATTGTCCTTGCTCTAAAGTATACTTTACCTAACATTAACATAGCCACTCCAGTCACCTTTTGATTTGTGTTTGCATGGCCTATGTTTATCCATGCTTTTAATTCTTTCATTTTTAATGTACCTATAACTCTATATTAAAGAGACTTTCTTGTAGAAAACATGTAGTTTTATCATTTTTTATATGTTCTGATAATCTCTGTCTTTAATTGATGTGTTTAGACCATTTACATTTAATGCAATCATTGATATGTTTGCATTTAGGTATACCATTTTTTAATTTGTTTTCTATTTACTTCCTTTGTTTCTCTTCCTCTGTTTCCCCTTTCTTTTCTTATTTTATGATATTTGAACTTTTTAAAATCTTCCCTTCTAATTTTTCTATTGTGTACTTTAGAATAGCTATCTATCTATCTATCTATCATCTCTCTATGTTTTGTATCAGTTGCTCTAGGGATTCAAATATACATTTCACAGTCTATTTAGAATCAATATTTACCACTTCAAGTGTAATGGAGAAAGGGACCCCACATCGGTCCCTTTCCTCTCCTCATTTTTGTGCTGTGGTTCTTTTATTTATTACATCATTCTTTGAAAACCCCATCAGTCAATGTCATAATTTTTACTATTAGCTGTCAAATATATTTTAAAGAACTCAAGAGAAGAAAAAAATCTATTATATTTGCCCAAATATTTACTATTTCTGCTTCTTCACTGAGTTTTTGATTTTTAAAAATTTCCTTCTTTTTACTTTCTATTTCTCTTAGGGTGCTATTTTTTGTTTGTATGTCTATTCTCTCTGTGTTCCTACTATTTTAAGCTTGTTCTTTTTTTAAAATCTTTTTGTTTTTGAGGAAGACTGGCCCTGAGCTCACATCCATGCCCATCTCCCGCTACTTTATATGTGGGATGCCTACCACAGCATGGCTTTTGCCAAGCAGTGCCATGCCCGCACGCAAGATCTGAACCAGCGAACCCTGGGCTGCCGAAGTGGAACATGCGCACTTAACCTCTGTGCTACCAGGCTGGCTCCTATTTTAAGTTTTAAATTCTATTTTTTTTAATTCATAAATTTTGTCTGAGTTTTGGCACCTTATTTCTAAATATTTTAAATTCTGATTTATTTTTTTTCTTGGTTTTGTATGATATACTTAATGACTTTACCTTGTTTTTAAATGAGCTGTTACAGTTTTCACATGTTCTCAGGCATGTCTTTTGGCATGCTTTCAGTCTCAGTAGGGAGGGATATTATTGGACTCCTCATTATCTTTCATCTTATAATAAATTCTTGTGGGATGGTTTCTGCTTCCAGACACAACTTAGTAACTAGTACTGGGCAAGTCCTCCTACAATTAAACAACTATAAAATTGTTAAAAATATATGAGGCAACTATTTTGAGGCAGTGAAAGAGAAGCAATTGCTGAGAGGAGGAAAACCCATTGGATGAGCTCTATAATTGCTTAGCTTTTTTCTTAGGACGATTTCCTGACTAATGCGCAGAGAGTTGGTTTCTGAGCAGACCCTAATAGTTTTGCTGAGCTGAGGAGAAAAGATGTTAGAGTTCAGAGCTGCTGAAGTGGATGGAATCTGTGGGACAGCAACAGAGGGCAAGAAGCTCTCTAGAGAGTCGGCCCCACAAGTCTGTGTAGAGGGATCTCCTGTGCGTCTGGTACTGAAGAACATATGGCACATATGATGGTGAGTTCATCCAGGGCTTAACAGATAGTAGCTTCTTTGGGGGCTAAGATAGAATAGATACTAGAGGTCAAGAAATGCTGGGGGAAGAGCAGTGCCAAGGGAGTGAGAGTTATGGCTCTGACAGGGTAGAGAGATCGCCTTAACAATTCATTAATACCTTGGGATCCAGCTGAAACACCACAAAAACTGTGCCTTAAGAATAAAAACTAAACTTAGAATAAAACTTACTATAGATCCATCCTAAAAACATCTATAATTAATCCCACTAGAGAGAATCTGATGACTGGTCCTGTCAAGCTACAAATTCTTGGAAAGCCTACGAGCACAAAGTGATCAACTGGTAATTTATGTGCTCACAGGACAAAAGTGAATACTCTTCAGAGGGCAGTAAGGGGATCTGGAGTCTGCTATGTATTTACAGAGTACTCGTATTATCAATAATGCCCAGTATTTCATTAAAAATAAAATCACTGGGGTCAGCCCAGCGGCATAGTGGTTTAGTCTGCAAGCTTAGCTTTAGCAGCCCGGGGTTTGCAGGTTTGGATCCTGGGCACGGACCTACACGCTGCTCATCAAGCCATGCTGTGGCAGTGTCCCACATACAAAATAGAGGAAGATTGGCATAGACGTTAGCTCAGGGACAATCTTCCTCACCAAAAGAAAAAAAAATCATGATTCATACAAAAACAAGACAGAAAAATATGTTCATAACATAATAAAGACTAATATGCTCAAAGAATTAAAGAAAAACCTGGTCTCATAGAATGGAAAAATAGGAAATCCAAGCAGAAAAATATGGAAATTATGAAAACTTACAAACCACATTCTAGAACTAAAAAGTGCATTTTTTTAACAGACTGGATAGATCTAATAGTACATTAGAGATGGCTAAATAGACAGTAAACTTGAAGGCAGAGCAATAGGAATTATCCAAACTGAAAAACAGAGAGAAAAAAATGATAAAAAATGGAGAAGCCTCAGCAAATGGGACAGTACAGAATGGTCTGATATAAGTATAATCAGATATCTTGAAGGAGAAGAGAGGATTATTGAGGCAGAAAAAAAGGGAAGAATATTGAAGAAAATATTTGAAAAAATGCCAAAAACTTTGGAAATTTGCTGTAAACACTGCTCTACAGATCCAAGAAATTCACAAAATCCAAGTGCAATAAATATAAAAACAATGGAGCATGGGCTCGTCCTAGTCAAACTCTTGAAAACCAAAGATGAAGAGAAAATCTGGAAAGTAAGAGGGAAATAGAGGAGGTGTGGAACATTCTAGGTACAAAGGGGCAAGGATAAAATAATCATTTACTTCTTACTAAATGCAATGGAGGACAGAAGACAACGGTATGGCAGATTTATCATACTCAAGAAAAATAATTATCAACCTAAAATTATATATCCGTAAAAACATTCTTCAAAAAAGAGATTAAAATGAAGATACTTTTAGATAAGTGAAAACTGAGAGAATTATTGTAAGCGAACTTGCTCTGTGAGAGGTTGTAGACCATGTCTTTCAGGCTGAAGGGAAATATCAGATTGAAACCTGGATCTATCTACGGAAAGGAATGGAGAGCACTGGAAATATACATAAGCTGGAAAATACGAAATATCATTTTTTCCTCATAATTTCCTTAAATAATTGACTGATTAAGATGAAATTAAAGTAAAGTACCATAAAGTTGGAATTATAATGTTTAAAGAAATAAAAGACATAACAACAAGTATAGAAAGGATGGGGCATGAGTAAATGGAATTTTACTGCTATAATATATTATATTTGTGAAGTAAGAATGGAAAGCAAAGAGTGGAAACAGTCTGGTGTGAACTGGAGAAGCAAAAAAGAGTAGAGTAAGAGGTGTGAAGTGTCAAGAGTAAAGTGTGAAAAGTTACAACATTCATTCTAAATAGACTCTAAGATAATAATGCTTATTGTTCATGCTAAAGCAGTAACTGAAAGATAATGAAAAGAAGTGTACCTAAGGAGACAACAGAGGGAATACAATTTAACAGTAAAATTTATTCATTTAACCCAAAAGAATGAAGGACAAGAGCCACAAGCATACAAAAGGAGTTAAAAGAAGACAGTACAAATAGAAAATGTAGCAATATGATAGACTCAGATCTAACCACATCAATAACTACATTAATTGTAAATGTATTAAATGCGCCCAATTAAAAGGCAGATATTGACAGAATGGATGGAAAAGGAAGACCAAACTAGAATCTGTCTACAACAGGCAAATTTCAAATATAAAGGGGGATAAAGTAAAAGAAAAATGCAAGCAGAAGATTTGCTATGAAATCAGTGAGCCTAATAAAGCTGATGGGGCCATATTAGTGACAGACAAAGTAGACTTCAAGACAAAGAGATAAAGAGGGAAATTACATTATCATAAAAGAGTAATTCACCAGGTAGCCTTACTAATTCTAAATATGCATATGCAACTAATAACAGAAACCCAAAATTCACGAAGTAAAAAGTGACAAAACTAAAGAGAAAAATAAGCAAATCCATAGTCATACTTGGGGATTTTAATGTCCCTTTCCTAGTAATTGATAGAATAAGCAGCAAAAACCACCAATTAGAATAGTCATGCACTGCATAATGACATTTCAGTCAACAACAGACCACAAATATCACAGCTGTCCCATCAGATTAGTACCATATAGCCTAGCTGTGTAGTAGGCCATATGATCTAGGTTTCTGCAAGTACTGTAGGTTTGTGCAAGTACTGTAAAAGAAATTTTCCTCTACCCTTACAGGTTCTTCTGGCTGCTCTAAGAATTAAATTGACGTGAGACAGATTAACAGGAGAAAAACAAACAAAATCAATAACTTGTGTACATGGAAGAAACCCAGGGAAACTGAGTAACTTGCCAAAATGCCTGAAGCCATCACCTTAAATATCATCCTCAGCTAAAGACAAAAGAGGATGCTGGGGTGGTGAGAGTCAGGGACTTCAAATGGAAGGAAGGCAATTCACAGGCAGGTGAAAAGGAGCAAATGTTTGGAAAACAAGTGTTTGGCCACACAGAAGCAGAAGACACAGCAAGGAGCCCCACAAACAGGCTTTTCTAGGTTCCTCCCTGTCTACCCCTAGCTCGTGTTATGCTGAGGTGATAGCTCGCTTGCTGAGACAGCCTTTTTTATCTGAGCTCTTTTAGGCGGTTAAGGGGAAGGTAACAAGAAAACTTTCTGAGTCTTTTATTTCTTAAGAATAATCAGCCTAAAATAATCCTCATGTTAAAGAGGTACATTTTGGGGTGGTGAATTTTGTTCCCCTTCAGTAGACTCTATGATGTTCCCACAACGATGAACTCGCCTAACAACGCATTCCTCAGAGCATATCCCTGCCCTTGAGCGGCGCATGGCTGTATAAAAGACCGAACAGGCACTTACAGAGTCTTACAGACCAAAACTGCAGAGAAAAAGCATTCTTTTCAGCACAAATGGAATTTTCGCCAAGATATACCATATACTGGGCCATAAAATAAATCTGTAAATTTCAAGTTTGAAATATTTCAGATTATATTATTTGATCCCAATGGAATTAAATTAGAAATCAATAACAAAATATTTCAAAATCTTCAATATTGGGAATTAAATAAAACTCTTCAAAATAATTCATGGGTCGAAGAAAATTACAATATTAGAAAAAAGAGAAAATTAGAAAATGTTTTGAATTGAATGATGATGAAAATACAGTATATCAAAGTTTGTGGAGTGGAGCTAAGCAATGCTAAGAAGGAAATATTGGCTTTAAATTCCTACATTAGAAAATAAGGAGGGGCCGGCCTGGTGGCGCAGCAGTTAAGTTTGCACATTCCACTTCTCAGTGGCCCGGTGTTTGCCAGTTCGGATCCCGGGTGCGGACACAGCACCTCTTGGCACACCATGCTGTGGTAGGCTTCCCACATATAAAATAGAGGAAGATGTGCACAGATGTTAGCTCAGGGCCAGGCTTCCCCAGCAAAAAGAGGAGGATTGGCAGTAGTTAGCTCAGGGCTAATCTTCCTAAAAAAAAAAAATACCTAGAAATAATGAGCTAAAAAAAAGGAAAATAAGGAAATCTTAGAATCAGTGCTAAGTTTTCTCTTAAGAAGCTAGAAAAATTATACCCAAACTAAGTAGAATAAAATAAGGAATAATGATAAGAGCAGAAATCAATGACATAGAAAGAAGACAAAAAATAGAAAAAATAACAAAGCCAATAATTGATTTCTTAAAAATATTAATAAAATTGATAAACTTTTAGCAAGAATAGTCAAATGAAAAAAAGTATTGGGGTAAGACAAATACAGATCATTGGAACAAACTAGAGAGTCCAGAAATAGGCCCTCATTATTAATTGCTTAAATTGTGGTAAACATACGTAACACAAAATTTGCTGTTTTTAACCATCTTAAGTTCACAATAGTTCAGTGGCATTAATGATGTTCGCAATGTCGTGCAAGCATCACCACTATCTCCTTCCAAAATTTTTCAGTCATCCCTAAGAGAAGCTCTGTAACCGTTAAGTTCATTGCTACCAACACCTCCCTCCTCTCAGTTGCTGGCAACCTCTAATATACTTTCTGTCTCTATAAGTTTGCCTATTCTAGATATTTTATATAGGTGGAATCATACAATAATTGTCCTTTTGTGTTTGGCTTATTTAACGAAGCATA
The DNA here is from genome assembly GCF_041296265.1 of Equus caballus. Classification (NCBI taxonomy): domain Eukaryota; kingdom Metazoa; phylum Chordata; class Mammalia; order Perissodactyla; family Equidae; genus Equus; species Equus caballus. Next base: position 57,021,939 of record NC_091694.1, on the reverse strand, counting down.
ATGTTTTCAAGGTTTGTCCATGATGTAGCATAGATCAGAATGTCATTCCTTTTTATGACTGAATAATATTCCATGGTATGTATAGACCACATTTTGTTTATTTGGGGCAAACCATAGGCTAGCAGAAAACTTAAAAGGAAAACCTGGGGCTTGAGACTTACATTAGGGCTTTGAAAAACTCCAATATATTGTGGGAATCTGGAGGGCCCTGTGCACGTTTATGGTTGTGTGCATGCCCAGGGCTGTGCACATGCCCAGGGAAGACCTGAGGGGGCCCTCACCTTTCACTCCTGGCTGACCTTGAGGTTCTGCATGAACAGAAAGTGAAGACTGAGGCAGAGTTGTCGACGGCCGGGCTGAGATTTGAAGGCATGCCCCACCACACACACACACAGATCCTCAGTGAAGCCTGGGAGACCTACCAGTCATAGACAGTTGAGGAAATGACCGTGCAATCATCACTGACCACTAAGCTAGCCAAGTGCAGATTTAAATGGCACACACGACAAGGAATACGGACTTCACAGAAGTAGCTCAGAAATGTCACTAAACAAGTAAACAACAGACAGCAAAAAACCCTGGGGAAGGCAGAAAATCTGATTTCCAGATTCCACATTATTTATTGAAAATGTTCATTCTTTAGAAAAATTATGAGCCCTACAAAGAAACAAGAAAGCATTGCCCATACACAGGAACAAAGCAGTCAACAGTGCAGGATGGTGACTATAGTGGACGACACTGTAGTGTATATTTGAAAGTTGCTGAGAGAGGATATCTTAAAAGTTCTAATCACCAGAAAAAATTTATAACTATGTGTGGTGAGGGATGTTAACTAGACATATTGTCTGATCATTTTGCAATATATACATATATCAAATCACTATATTGTACACCTTACACAATGTTATATGTCAATTATATCTCAATAAAACTGGGAGGGAGGGAAGCGGTCAATAGAAATTGTTTCTGAGAAAGCCCAGATGGTGGACTTACAAGACATATAATATGTTCAAAGAATTAAAGGAAAATATGCATAATCTTCATCCTTGCCGTGCTGGCCGTTTTGTTCATAAGCCTATTGGGTGATGACAGGGCAGCTAAGAAAGAGGCTGGTTGGTGTTTACAGAACAGGCCGTCCCACACACTGGATTATTAAACTCCTCCTCTGCTGAGGGCAGCCTCTGGCCTCTTGGGAAGGCTGGGAGAAGGATTAGCAGTATACATTTTTGGTAGTGCACTGGTGTCCTTCCTCAGGGGGCCCCAATCTCCCCTTCATTCAAGGGATTCTGGGTTCATAAACTGGCTCAAGTCTAGGACTTGATTGAGGAGCCATGACTCTCTATTGTTGTTCTTTGTTTTGGTGAGGAAGATTGTCACTGAGCTAACATCCGTGCCAATCTTCCTCTGTTTTGTATGTGGGATGCTGCCACAGCACGGCTTGATGAGCGGTATGTAGGTCCATGCCTGGGATCCAGACCCACAAACTCCTGGGCCACCAAAGCGGAGCACACAGATTTAACCACTACACCACTGTGGCAGCCCCACATGACTCTCTACTTTTATAATTCAGGTTAGACTTTTGTACACTTGACCTAGAACTTTTCTACTATGCAGATTATGTAAGAATTTGGTAGGCTTCCTATCAATTTCACTTCTAAAAACATCATGATCAACTAGCCAAAGCCACAGGTCTGCACAAGTCAAACCTCTGGGATTGCTGCTTTGACTCTGCTGTCATTATGGGCAATCACAGCCACCTTGGCGGTTGGCGCTACCACTCAGCCTCTGTCACCCCAGGATCCAATTACTGCCATCGCGTTGAGCGTTCCCAGTTCAGTGACTGCCGTTTCCTCTGTGAGCTCTGGCCTGCGGAGAAGAGTGATCACAGATCTCCTCAGGGATGCTGGGGCTCCCCTCACAAGTTTATTTCTTACAGTATTGCTGAAAAATATGTTTTCTGGATCCTCCTAGTGTGGTGACTAGGTCTCAAGTGACTGGTCCGTTCTAACTTCCAGTCTCCCTAAGCACTGATTCCCTTCCTCTACACTGAGCCAGGGCACATCCAGCATCTACAGTCTGCTCCCTGTGGGCCAGCTTTTGGTCCATGTTTCAGCCAACCAAGCAAACACTCTGTTGAGCCCTTTCTAGCTCTCCAAGCTGCAACTTTAAATGTAGAAACCCTGCTTAGTGAGCCCACATCAATAAACTCGGCCTGATCCACCTTGATGCTCCTTTCACCGTCATCCACTTCCACACTTGTTCTGTGGATTTCTTCTGTATAAATTAGAAAAATCAAGTAGTTCTCTTGGAGTGTACCACACTTCCTGATGGGTCACACTTTGTACTTCACCACTGCAGGGGCAGAGGCTGCTGCCACTGGGCTTAGCGATGCCACTATCACCGGGGGTGGGGAGGCTGCTGCCACCGGCAGGGAAGACTCATCAGAATTTAGGGTCTCGATGCCCCCAGTTTCATCAGGGTCTTCTCACACATCCCCATCTCAGCTGACAGGCTTCCATTCTTTCTGTCAATGCCCTCACTCTAACAGTGGACACCTCGAGAGGCTGCAAGTTCAGCTTGCATTGTAAGTCACCCAGTTGCATGTTGAGGTTACGCGTCTGCTTTTCAGCCGTCTCAGCCTTGCAGCTAAAGGAGCTAAGAGTCTCCTTCAGACCACACGTGGAAGCTTTGAGGCCGAGCAGGAGGCACTGGAGCTGCGAGTTCAAATCCCCAAGCTCGACCTTTTCTTTCACCACTTTGTCCAGCGACATTAGGAGCAACCAGCCAACTTTATTATATTTATTAGTTTTCCACAAATGTTTGGAAGTATCATATATACAGTGACCCAGCTCCCTGCTTCTTATAAATGGCTGACTAGGAGTATCAGATGGAGATATTTTATGCATCTTGATCGCCAGATCATGCCACAGACTGTAAACACACCAGTGCTCTGTTCACTACTTGAAACAGACTCATTAGTGTCTTTAAATCTAATCAGGTGGAAGATCCGATTCCTTAGATCCCAGAAGCAATTCAGAAAACTCATCCTTCAAATTCTGTGGCTCCAGAACCACTCTTGGTGCCCAAATGTGTATTAGTCAGGATTCTGCAGAGAAACAGGACCAATAAGATGTAAACAGAAGACCTGAGTGCTTAAAATGTGTGAATTTTATTGTATATAAAACACCATCAATAAAGTTTATACATCAATAAAGTTGAATAAATTTTTTATGGAACTTCATGTTGATATTTTTCCCTTGTCCATTTCTATGTGAACTTAGTTTATCTAAAATTTTGAAAGAGATGTGGTTCCAAGCAGCTTCTCTAACTTTATGGTGCTTCCTCTCCTCTTGTTTCTGTGTAACAATTTATTAAATTGTTGAAAAATATGTTGGCTTGAAATTTCTCCTTTCTCCTCCACTTCTTCTGTTTTATCGAGACCTCCTCTTTCTTTCTTCTCTCTTGTTCTTTTTCTGCTCAATTTTGATTCAAATTCCAGTACTTTCTTCTCAATACAGAACCCTGTCCTGAACGGGGGCCCTGGCAGGTCAGTTTTGAGAGTTTGCAGCAAGCTGACCCCTCCAGCCCCTTCTCACTTCCCGCCCCTGGTATTCACCTGCTACTCATCTGGGCAAAACCCCTCCTCATCTTGTCAGCTGTTCTCGGGTTGGCCAGCCTGCTTTCCAGTGAATTCCTGTTATGGCTGAATTATGTCCCCACAAAATTTGTATGTTGAAGTCCTAACCCCCGTACCTCAGAACGTGATTGTATCGGAAAAAGGGTCTTCAAAGAGGTTATTAAGGTAAACGAGGTCATACCATTGGGCAACGATCCAATCTGACTGCTGTCCTTTTAAGAAGAGCAGATTAGGACACAGACACACACAGAGTGAAGAACATGTGAGGACACAGGGAGAAGACAGACGTCTACAAGCCAAGGAGGGAGGCCTCAGACGGAACCAACCCTGCCAGCACCTTGATCTTGGACTTCCTTATTTATTTTCTTTCTTTCTTTCTTTCTTTGGGAAGATTAGCCCTGAACTAATATCCACTGCCCATCCTCCTCTTTTTGCTGAGGAAGATTGGCCCTGAGCTAACATCTGTGCCCATCTTCCTCTACTTTATATGTGGGATGCCTGCCACAGCGTGGTTTGCCAAGCAGTGAGTAGGTCCACGGCCAGGATCCAAACCGGTGAACCCCGGGCCCCTGAAGCAGAACGTGTGATCATAACCACTACACCACCAGGCTGGCCCCTGATCTTGGACTTCTAACCTCTGGAATTGTGAAAAAACAAGTTTCTGATGTTTAGGCCCCCGGCTTGTGGCACTTGGTTAGGGCGGCCTGAGCAGACCCAGACCGTCTCTGCTGGCTACTTCGGATTCTGTCCCAAGTCCCTCAGACACGGCCCCGTTTCTGCTGCTTCCTTTTGGGCATGGGCCCCGATACCGTGCAGTCTGCATCTGCCCATGGTTTGTACTTAGCCACTTGTGTTTGGGGCTGTGTGGGGACACCTTGTCACTTAGTTTTATGAAAATGTTGTCCATGGGTTTGTGCTTTGGCTATCTCGTTGCCTTGTCTGTTTTGATGTAAATATTGAGAGAAAAACTCTGGTATTGTGCCCGCCCTCTCCCCAGCACTCTTTTGACTCTGAATTAGTGAAAATATAGATGTCTCTCTCCCTATTAAAAGCATTAAAACAAACTGGGGAAAATAGGTGTTACTTATGACACATCATTGATTTTCTTGTAAAATAATACTGCTAAAAACAAAACAACAAAAGAGGTACTCTCCAATAGAAAACAGCAACTTACAACAGCCCAATGTATAAAAATATACAAATATACTTAACGTCGCTACTTATCAAAGAAATGCAAATCCAAATATACACGTGTATTTAAATATATATATTTAAAAATATATATATATATATATGTATATATAACGTCGGTAGTGAGAGAAGCAAGTAAACTTGTGTTCGTCCGGGGGTAAGCATAAATTGTAAAACCGTTCTGAAAATATGGCCAAAACTCTAAAATGCACATATGCTTTGATGTAGTAATTATGATTTTTATGATTTATTCACATAGCCGTTACAAATGCAAGAGAATATATATTGTTAAATGAAAAGAATAATAGCGTGGCAAACTCATAGTTTGCTCTTCATGCAGAGCTTTCTATCCTAAACACAAATGATCACACATTGAAGAGCCTGACTGATTAGGATGTGACACTTAATGATCAGCAGTCTGTGTTTTTGTCCCTTTCTCTCAACTGTGCTCTGGACCCCAGGCTCCTGCTGTGCTCCTGTCCAAACCAGGATAGTGTGATGCTCTTCTGTGGTCCACGTGAGAGGATCAACCCCTCCGCCTCCAGACGGTTAACTTAAAGCATAAGTCCTACTTTTCTAAAAGTAGACAGTGAAATTATCTCCGAAAATGATGTTGTGTCGTTCTTTGTGTTCTAAGCTGGAATTATCCAGTCCATGAAGCTGCAAATGATAATCCTACATTTGCACCAATTTACTGAAGCCAGAGATAACAGAAATACAGTACAGTGAAAAGTGCTAGTTGTAGAATGCTAGAGCCAAAACAGAAGTATCTTGTTTTTAAAAAGATTGTTTCTTTTATTTTTTCTTTAATCCAGAATTGATGTTCTGGGTAATGATAATTCATAGGGTATGGTATAGATGTGGCCTTCATAATTTTTCTCATGGATATTTTTATCTAGATTGCTTTATGCTCATCCTTTTCTGAGGGCAGAACAGTAAAACATCCTTGAAGTCTCTCTTTCCTGTCACCCAGAAGGTCCTGGTAGGGACCAAAGATGCAGCCCTCTGAGCTACTCCTTCATAAGGGGAACAGTCACTGGCCAGAAGCTCAGTCAGTTTTGACGTCGAACAATGAGGAGTGTGGATCTGAGCCCCCAGGATGAGCTTCATTCTGTTCACAGACAATTCTTTTCACAGACAATGACCCAGGCCTTTGTCTCAACTTATCACTGCAAATGACCCTGCCAGGGTATGGAGGACTCAGGACCAATTTGCTCCTCTCTTGGAAAACCAGCGGCCCCTCGTAACCACGTGCTACTCTCCTCATCTTTGGTCGAAGGCCCAGCAGATTGCAGAGCGGGAGATGTGCAGAGAAAGAACGCCGGAAGCCCCGCAGCGGGCAACCCAAACCCCACGGATCCTAGCTGCCTGCCTTGTTCTCTGCGCCGACGCAACTACAAAGCGTATACTTTCTGCCTTTAAATTCCCCAGACCTTTAAAAAGTGCAGCCAACCATTTAACTGCCCTGTTGTAAAATCTGACGTTAAACCACCACCAAAAAGTTTGAATTACACAAGTTTCCATAAAAGCATTTTTCTCACCAAACATTCATTTTATTATCCTTTTTATTGGAGGATTGAAATAGTCAGATCTCAGGTCCTGCCTGCTACTTGGTCAGAACAGCTAGCGACCTGGGTCAAGGTTGATGCTGACAATTGAGCATACACACGTCTTAGAAAGTCTTTCTTTCAGTTTTCCTCAGAGCAATGTGTCTCTTGAAGACGAAAGGTGAATATCTGACTTAGGGATGATTGAAGAGAGGGTATTACTGTACAGAATGCATTCAATGGGTACGATGAGAAAGCAAAGCGTATAGAGATGTGGACGCAGAGGTGGGTCAGAACGTGGGAGAGGGAAGGCGGCGCAGAAGTAAATCCTGGGAGGGAATCTGTCTGTGGCTCTGTGTACGGAGGTGAATTTGCTTCAACTCCCATCTCCGACTGAGTGCAGAAGTGAACGAACAAACCCAGAGTGCCAGCTATGTGCCAACACCAGGCACATGCTGTCACGTGCATTTTCTCATTTACGGTATGTGACCGTAATGTGATGGTTTAGTTTTCTCCCATCTGGTGGCTTTGGCTGGCATATTATTACTTACTTGAGAGCTGGCGAAGAGGAACAGGCCTTCTTTATTTTTTCATAAAATCTTACGACAACTGTCTACTGTAAGTGTCCACAGAGTGCTTAACAAAAATAAAAAATAAATGCTACATGCAATTATTTTAAGCGAGGTACATAAAGTCAGATTTTCCAAGAATCAGCTACAAGGATTTTGGCTTCCAACTTCTGGATCTTACAGCTGCATCTGAACTTTCTCTTAAATAGCTTCCTTCTCCTTTGGGTTCTACCAACAGGTAGTTTGGTTTCTCAGATGAAAGGCAGTTATGTGTACCTTTTTTGATGGATAAATAGGCATTTGTAAAGATACAAAATTAAGAAGACTAAAAATTTCTGAGAATCTAAGAGTCAAAATGAAAAATTGGAAGTTTTTACTACCTTTTGAAACTCTTTAAAATAAATAAATATTTGATGAACAATAATTTAGGTCAACAAGATATCACAATATCTGGTCATTGAGTAAAAAAATTCAGGGACAAAATAGTCATGAAGATATTTGTAAATTCAAGGAAATATTACACATGGCAGATACTTATCTTTATACAAGTTAAAGCAATAAGAGCAAAGTAAAACCCTAAATAGTAGAATTATTAATTGAAATAGTCAAATTGGTTTTATTTCCACAATTCCAGACACCCAGAATTTAAAAGTACAAGGGAATGAGTCTGTTTCTTGTGTTCTAAAATGCCCCACATTTATTCTTTCTTTCAATGAACATTTGAGCGCCTCTATGAAATAGGGATTTTCCAAGTGTTGGAGATACAGAATCAGATATGATCTTGATACTAACTAAACAATCACATGAATAAACATGTACAAATAAATTACAACCATAGTGAGCAATCTGCAAGAGCAGCACCAGGTGTTGTGGAGGCATGGAGGAGCGGGAGTGGACCGTGTCAGGCAGGTCAGAGATGGCCTGCATGGAAATGCATGTCTTAGTCCATTCAGGCAGCTGGAACAGAATATCATAGACTGTGTGGCTTATAAACAACGGGAATTTGTTTCTCACAGTTCTAGAGGCTGAGAAGCTCACGATCAATGAGCTGGAAGATTCAGTGTCTGGTGAGGACGTGCTTTCTGGTTCATATGGAAGCATCTTCTTACTGTGTCCTCACATGGCGGAAGGAGAAAGGCAGTCCTCCGGGGTCTCTTTCATAAGGACACTAATGTCATTCACGAGGGCTCTGCCCTCAAGACATAATCACTTCCCAGAAGCCCCACCTCTGAATAAGATCACGTTGGGTGTTAGGATTTAACACAGGAATTTTGTGGGGACACAAACCTTCAGTCTAAAGCATTGTGCCATGTAAATACTTGTAGAGATCTAAAGCAAGAGGAAAAGGGTTTATTAGGGAAAGAGTCTGGGGGGAGGAGGATGGAGGGGTCCAGGTAGAGAGACTGGTATGTACACATCCCAACTTTAGAAGAAACGTGTCATGTTTGCGCAACCAAAAGAAAACACTGTGGCTAAACTGCAGAGACAGAGTGGAGGAAATCAGGTATCAAGCTAAGGCAAGCAAGGTGCGTTCAGGCAGGTAAGGCTCTGTGGACTGCATTCAGATTTTCTTCCTCATCTACAGCCCAGTAGATGTTTAAATAGGTTTAGAGAGGTTGAATGGGAAAAAATTTCCAGTTAATTTTAAATTTCTCCCAATTCAAAGCAGCATAGGAGTTAACCCTAAACTATTTATTAATTCTACTCTAAGTTTTATGAATTCCTGTTGGTAAGATAGAGAAGACAAAATTATTTAAAAGTACATTGCATAAGATATGGGTCATTCTTCCCCAAAGGGACAAATCGTTACAACTTGTATTTCATAGAACTTTTTATTTGGAATGATCCTAATCCTTTTTAGTATATTTGGCCCTGGATTTGAGTAATATTTGACAAACCTGCGTAGAATGTTGTAAGTTTCAGAGAATTACTAGGCCTGCGATCCAGATTATCAAGAGTCTGGACATTTATATAGATTTTTATAGATCTGGATCTGTATAAATTCATTGTAGTTAACCATAAAGGAAAGAGAAAGAGAGAGAGTAAAAAGGTGGGAGAGGAGGAAGTGGAGGAGGAAGGACGTAGGGAGGGAGGAAAAAACATTCCTGGCAATCTAGGCAAATCTTTATTGTGTCAATTCATGAAAAAGAAAGTAAGGCATAGCTTTTCCATCAAAGCCTGATACACTGAAGGTACTCACAATGAAAGGGGCGGGGGGTGAAGAATCAATGAATACAACAAATGTAAGAGTTACGTTTAGAAACTACTGGCATCTGCTGATGGCTTAAATCAAATTGAAAACATGACGACTAAGTTTTGAAAAGAGTTGTGTTGCTAAAGAAGACTTTGACTTCAAACAAGCCTTGGGATCCCAACTATCTATGAGCAGGAAGTGGTCCCCAAGGAAGGCATAAGTTCCGATGCCTTATTCCAGGCAGGTTCCGATGCCCTGTCGAAGTTGCCAAGGTGGGAAATGGAAAAGACAGACCCTCCCTGAAGAGAGTGGCTCTAATGCCTCTAAGGGCTCCAAGCCAGGAGACAGATCAGGACTAGAGCCAGAAGCATTCCACAGTCCTCGGGGAGAGTTCTCGGCAGTGTCTGCCCAGGGGCGTTCAGCATTGCCATGGACTGGTGATTGCTATGCTTCTCCCATTCTCCCTGCTTTGCTATTTTATATTGAGTGCGTGTGGAGACAGATAATTTGTCTTACTTCACAGAGCTCTGGACCAAGAGGAATCATATCAATTCTGACACAGCAACAGTGACTGTCACTTAGAGATCCCAGACAATGGTCTGGATGCAGTCATTTTATTTCCTTCAAGGAGAGGGTGTGTTCTGCTTGTGAAAGACTATTTGGTGGATAGAAGAGCAGACTAATAGTAGGTATTAGTATGGTCTGCTAAATATTTGTGGTTTTTCTTCCAGGTTTGTGATGGAAGGCACTTCCCTGCCCTCTTTGAGTTTGGCTATATGACTTGCTTTGGCCAATGAAACACAAGCAGAGGTGATGTGATGTCTCTTGGGTCTATAGCTAGCAGTGGAGCTGCTGGGTCACATGGAAATTCTCTGTTTAGCCTTTTGAAGAAATGCTAGACTCTTCCAAAGCAGCTGCACCATTTTACATTCCAACTAGCAATGTATGAGAGTTTTCAATTTTTCCATATCCTCAGCAACACTTGTTATTATCTCTTCGATTATAGTCAGGCTAGTGGGTACAGCATTGTGGTTTTAATTTGCATTTCCCTGATGACCAGTTATGTTGAACATCTTTTCACGTGCTCATTGATCATTTGGATATCTCTTTTGGAGGAGTATCTATTCATATCCTTTCCTACTTTTTAATTGGGTTTTCTTCTCATTATTGGGTTGTAAATGTTCTTTATATCTTCTAGATACAAGTCCCTTATTACATATATGATTTGCAAAAATTTTCTCCCATTCTTTGGATTGTTTTTTCACTTTCTCGATGATGTCCTTTGAAGCACAAAAGTTTTTAATTTTGGTGATGTCCAATTTATCTGGGGTTTTTTTGTTGTTGTTGTTTTTGCTATGTTTTTGGTTTCTTACCTAAGAAACCATCACCTAATCCAAGGTCATGAAGACTTAAACAATTCTTGTAAGAATTTTATAGCTTTAGCTCTCACATAGGTCTTTGATCCATTTTGAGTTAATTTTTGTATACGGTGTGAGGTATGGGTGCAACTTCAAACATTTGCATGTGGATCTCCAGTTGCCCCAGCAGCACTGGTTGAAGAAATATTCCTTTCCCCATTGAATTGCTCGGCACTTTTGTCAAAAGTCAATCAACCAGAAGTGTGAGGATTAGTTTCTGGACTCTCAGTTCTATTCCATTGATCTGTGTCTTTACATGAGTACCACATTGTCTTGATTACCGTAGGTTTTAGTAAATTTTAAAGTTGGGAATTTTGAGTTCTCCAGCTTTTTTCTTCTCTTTCCCTTTTCTTTTTTTAAAGATAACTTGCCTATGCCAGGTCCCTTGAATTTCCAAGTGAATTTTCAGACCAGCTGGTCAATTTCTACAGCAAAGCCAGCTGGGATTTTGATAGGGATTGCGTTGAATTTGTAAATCATTTTGGGGAATACTGTCATCTTAACAATATTAAGTCTCTGATCTATGAACATGGGATGTCTTTGTATTCATTAGGTCTTTAATTTTTTTTCAACGATGTTTTTGTAGTTTTCAGAATAATTTTTGTACTTCTTTTGTTAAATTTATTACTTATAATAAATTATAATAAAATATTTTATTCTTTTTGATGCTATTGTAAATTGAATTTTTCTTAATTTCATTTTCTGTTTGTTGCTACTGAGAAATGCAATTGATTTTTGTATATTGATCTTGTATCCTGCAACTTTGCTAAGCTTGTTTATTAATTCTAATAGTTTTTAGTGGATTCCTTAGGGTTTTCTATATATGAGATCATTCCATCTGTAAATAGAGGATGCTTTACTTGCTCCTTTCCAGTCTAGATGCCTTTTGTTTCATTTTCTTGCCTAATTACCTGGCTAGCTTATCCAGTATAATGTCAAATAGAAGTGGTAAGAGTGGACATTTTCGTCCTTTCCTGATTTGGGGTAAGAGCATTCAGTCTTTCACCATGAAGTGTGATGGTACCTGTGGTTTTTTAATATATTCTCTTTATCAGGTTTAAGAAGTTACTTTCTAGTCCTTGTTTATTTAATATTCTTATCACGAAGGAGCATTAATCAAGTGCTTTTTCTGTGTCTATTGAGATGTACAGTGAAGTTTTTAATCCAATATTTGACTTCTCACTGGACCTGAAACTTAGTCTGAAAGATTTGTTTAAATGACATGATGACTTCAGTCCAGACCTAGGCATGCCACTGGTAGGGTGAAGATTTGAGGGTGAAAAAAAATATATAACAACCAAATTTGCATGTGGCACAGTGTGAAAAATGTTCACAAAGCACCTGGAAAATCGGATACTGTAGTGTTTTGAAAGAATAGTATATTTTGACTAGAAATGATGGTATAACTCAATATAAGAAAATCTACCAGTGTTAACTTTTACTTTTATAAGTCAAAGGAGGAAAGCCTGAATACTTATAATCATCTATTGATGATACCAATGATAAAAAGGCATTTGGCAAAATTTACATTTATAATAATGAAATACTTTGCAGGACGGAAAACATCCCTGGCTTCTGTCCGCCAATGCCAGCAGCACCCCAGGTTGACACAAAAATGTAAAACAACATTTCACTTAGCATTGAAACACTAGAGATATTTCTATTAAAATTTGAGTGATTATTTTCACTATTACAGCCATTATTCAATATAGTTCTGAAAACCCCACCAAATGTAATTATACATGAAAATTAAAATGTTTAAATATTGGAAAAGGAGACAAAGTACTATTTTCACATGATTTAATTGTCTACCCAGGTAATCCAAGGGCCAACTCGGAAATTGCTAGAGTAAAATTTCCTGTTAAAAACCAAAATGTCAATACTTCTCCCATATATTAGCTATGTGAGAGGGGAGAAAACAATGGTAAAAATGCATTTATAATGGGTAACATGAAAAACAACAAGTGGGAAAGAGGGAGACATGAGAAGCGGTACTAATACCTGTCTGAAATGGCACAAGTTAAGCTAAATGGCACACAAAATCAGCACTAAAATTAGGGAGGAATACCCCATAAAACACAGTGCAGATAAGACCAGATTTAGTGAATTCTTGAAAGCTAAGTAGTAATGCTTCAAGAGAAGGAAGTATAGCACCTTGGGAAATAAGTAGAGAAAATCCTGGCAAAAGGCCACTAACAACTTCTAATTTGGAGGTGCTGGTCCTGGCAAGGAGTGCGAGAGTGGGGATAACCCTTTGTGGAGACCCGCCTGCCCCTGCAGATCAAGGCCGGCAGAGACAGCTGCACCGCAGACCCGAGAGCAGAGGTCGCCGGGCCGCATCAGCTATGGGACTCTCCCCAAGCGGCCCACCACTTCCTTGAACATTTGGCACTTTCTCCAAAACAGAGGCTTTGGTCCTCAACAGTCAGAACTCATAGGAAAGAGACGTCTATTTGGCAACATAAAAGAAAAATAAGCAAAATTAAAAAAAATGACAAATTTAATATATTTGCAACCCAATTAGGTGTAGAGCTAACATGGCAAATAATAATATTCAAGGACACCTTGAAAATGAATGAAAAGATCATCCAGTAAAATTGGGCTAGTAAATACAACTATACAGGCAGTAAACACGCACCCACTCATCCCCAAAAGGACCAGTATGTGAAAGGACGCTGCCTTTCACAGGTAATCAAAGATACTTAAGTGTAAACGTTGAGAATTCATTTAGCCTATCATTTGATGCATATTTTAAATATTATAATATAGTAATATGGTAAAGAATACATATATATGGCTAGTGGGGTGAAAGATGGGACAAATTATCTGGAGAGTGGTTTGACAAATATTTCAAAAGTCTTTAAAATGTCCTTACCTTGACCCAGTAATTCCACTTCAGGAAATCAAACTGTCATAGCACAGATTTAGCTCAGAAAATTCACCGTAGTGTGGTTTGCACAGTGAAAATTCGGAAACCATTTACATTCCCAACAGTATGAACTGGCTTAAAAGTTTAGAGAACTCCCATATAAATATAGAAAACCAGGAAGTTATTAAAATATGGCAGATGAATATTTGTTCTTCAAAGAAGAGCTCCATGATAACTTCAAAGTCCATCTTAAACCTTGTTTTTTGTACAGACACGCATATGAAAGTCCAGCAATGCTAACACTTTTTCTCCTGGTGATGCATTTTTATTTTCTGGTTCGTTTTTAAGAGCAAAAGGAATAAAAGTTTGTGAATAGATAAAGATGGACTAAATGCCATTTCAGAAGAGGTGGGCCAGGTGAAAAGGAAACCAGCTATCTTTGCAGGGCCAGTCCCAAGGACCCCCCACAAGCTGCCCTGGTTGAAAACAAAGTGTCAGTCTGCAGAGTGCCAGGCAGCAAGGGAGGGAGTTGTTTGGTTTTGACTTCATTCATTGTGTCAAGAGAGCTACTTGTTCTCTTCCTGAGTGGCCCTCCAAGCTCGAACTGGAAATGGGAATAGCAATCTATTGGCTAATGCCCTGCTTAGCGACTCGAGTCTGTTGCTTTCTACGGTGGTGTCTGTTGTTTGGACTGCAATCAAATCAACCCTCAACAATGCATCTAACCAAATAAAATGAGGAGGCGCCAGCTCTAGATGGGGAGAGCTTTTCTGAGTGATGGACGTTTCATTGTCTGCCTCTGCAAGGCAGCCGGGACCTCTGCAAAGGGCAGGGGAGAGAGGGGAGAGGAGGCAGAGTTGAAGGGATCCCGGGTGGGCAGCCCAGCATGAAATCTGCAGCAGACAATCCTTGCAGTTTTGAGCATAGATGCCAGCCCCGACTGACCTCATCTTGAGCCCCAGAACTACAGAACTTTATAGACAGAAGCTCCAGCAGGGTTGTTTACAGATCTCACCAAAAAAAAAGAACATAGTAAATGGCACGAGTTCCTAAAACCAGTAGAACTTGCCTGAGTTTTATAACACCAAGCACTGCGCTGGTGTTGTCTTACATCTTCACAATAATATGGCGAGCAAGAGAAAGGCAGAATTATTTTTCCTCTTCAGATGTAGAAAGTGAGGCTCAAAAATGTAGATGATTTGTTCAAGGTCATATAGGACTTCTATGTGTCAAAACAGAGTTTTCTAAAATCCCAGAATAGGGCTGTTTGCACCTGTGGTTTTGAATTCACTCATTAACCGTGAGAGGGAAGTTGTGTGAAAGAGTTTGAACGTCCAAGGAAGGGAGTAAAAGTGGAAGGGGAAGTGAAGGAAAAAAAAAGATGTTGCGTTCAGTTTCAGGTGGAATAAATTTACAGTGGCAGCATGATGTTACTTGACTCCACTCCATTTTTTAAACTAATATGTATTGATCATCTATTATGTACCAGAAATTGGAGGGAGTTTTCAAGTCTGCATACAAGTATGTCTGGGAGATGGAGTGGCTTTCAAAAATAATCTCAAAACATAATACGAAATGACAGCTCTTTCATATTACTACTGACCAAACCATTCTTCCTAATCCAGAGGTCCATATTAAATGCTAAAAATCTTATTTCTATAATATAAATTGAATATAAATTGATAAATATAAATCGAAAACCATTACTAACTAGAGACATTTCTATTGGAAGAAATTTTCACCTTGTATGATGAATCATAAAGAATTTCAGACATACAGTGTAGGCACCGTAATGCATCTAATATGATTTATCGGTGAATGGTTCGTAATTGTTTATATGACAGTTTTTCTGTAAGGTCACCTACGGTATCCACAAGCAGAGATCCCTGGCAATCTCATAGATGCTGCTATCATACAAAACGATCCTCACATTGGATTCCTGTATCATGGTTTACAGGAGCAACTGTCATAATCATTTCGTCACATTTTGACTTACACTAAATTCTGATGACACCTTTTTTTTTTTTGTGGAAGATTAGCCCTGAGCTAACATCTTTTGCCAACCCTCTTGTTTTTTGCTGAGGAAGACTGGCCCTAAGCTAACATCTGTGCCCATCTTCCTCTACTTTATATGTGGGATGCCTGCTACACAGCATGGCTTGCCAAGTGGTGAGTAGGTCTGCACCCAGGATCTGAACTGGTGAACTCCGGGCCCCTGAAGTGGAATGTGTGAACTTAACTGCTGTACCACCGGCCTGGCCCCTGATGACACCATTTTTATAGCATTTGTTATATCAATGAAAAAAGGTAAATTATTTTTTACATAGAAGGGAATCTAGCATGAAGATAGATAACTGTAGGCAATGGAAAAGTAAATATTAAATAATTTTTAAATTGCAAAAGCAATAGGTGGTGATTATAGAGGAAGTTAGAATATATAGGCTTGAAAGAAAAAAAATTAAAATTACCCATATTCCCATTACCCAGAAATACCACCGCTAGCATTTTCGTATGTATCTTTCTGCTATTATACTCCATATAGTGCCTTAAATTCTTCTTTAGGTTAACGTGCAGGTAAAAAAAGAAAAATCCTCATTGTTAAATGGCCCCAAATTTTCTATTGCCTGGATGTACCATAACTTATTCATTGTTCTGAATTTATTAGCATAAATTCCTAGCACTGGGACTTTTGGGTCAAAATTTACAAACAGTATAAAGGCTTTTTAAATACATGTTGCCAATTATCCTTCAGAAAGACTATATTTCACGTTCTCAACAGCTATATATATGAGAGTTTTTGTTTACCCAAACCTCAGTGTGCACTGGACTTCTCAAATCTTTGCCCGTCCAATGGGCCAATATGATTTCATTCATATTCAAGTTTTCATTTTTCCGATTACTGGCAAATGGCCTGTTTATATCCTTTATATAATTATTGCTGTGGTCTCTTTTTATGCTGGTATGTGTGAGCTCTTTACATAAGAGATATTAACCCTTTGTCTGTGTAGCAAATGCTTTTTCAAGTCTGACATTTACTTTTTAATACTGTGCTCTTTTCTCACCAGCCTATTCTCTCTTCATGGCTATCAGTTCTTGTTTCAGAAAAGCCGTGGCTGCTTATATGTTGAAATCTAACTTGTACCCTCTTCATACACATACCGTTGCTTTAAAACTTCCAGACGTCACTTCGTCTCCTTTCTGTGGTGCTCCTTTCTCTTTTCCTCATCTTTGTACCTACTGTCATCTGGAGACTCTGCTGACCAGTCAGGATGAGTGGCTTGTGTTTGGTCCCACGAGCTTTCTCACCTCCACTTCTCCAGTGATTGAATGGGCTTCTGGAAGCCACAGGTAACAGGGCAGGCTGTTGTGCACAGCTCCGAGTCCACTTCCCAGTTTCTAACAGGATCTAGTCCAGCTCTGCCCTAGATATGCCAGGAGGTGTCCATCTTAGGAGGGTACGTCCTTCTCTTTCCTAACCGCATGGTCCTCTCGTTCTCTTCTCAGCAGGCAGCACCACCACCGTCTTTCCTGTCTCTTGTCCCACCTGGCTTGCAGCTCTTCTCTTCTCAGAAATGCACACTGTGCTGCCCCCCGTGCTTCATGGGATTCTCAGGCTCTGTCTGGAGGTAGAAATGTGTGAGGGCTGGAGGGCGGGAGTGACAGGTCAGGGGAGAAAACGTAGGCGAGGCAGAAATGGGCCTATTTTGATAGCCCCAGGAGCAGCACCAGAACGACAGAAAAGGCCACCTGCCCCATGTTCTCATCAATATTCACTCATCGCCTGTCGCCTGACTCAGGGCCCCTTCTATCATTTTTCATGACCTCTCGTTTTCGGGATACAAAGTTCGGCCATGAGCTGAAGGCTGAGTGGGATTTTTCTTCATCCACATCTTTCTGTCCTATAATGAATGCCAGTTCTTCGACCTTCAGGCATCCTCAGTGGACAATTCTATGTTCCTCAGAGATATTTTTGAGAAAAAGTAGGCAATAATTGGTGTGCAACAACTGCTAACATGCATCTTGGATCCGCAAGTGGCCTCTGGGCCTTTTCTTTGACTGTGTGTGTAACGGTTCAGTTTTGTAGAAGATTCTCACTGGGAGATGTAGATATTTTATCACGTCCTTTGTGAGTCACGTAGAGCACAAGGAAGGCAGAGAGAGGTGGTGCATGTGCCACACCCCTCAAAAGGATCGTTCTGTAAGGGAGACAGTATAACACACGGCCAAGGATAGTTGTTTTACCACTGAAGTTGGGGAGATGAGCCTCTGTAATAAACAGCACACGTGGGAAGGTAAAGGGCCGGTTTCAACCTTTTAATGGAGGAGGAATAAAACAAACATCTGAGCACCTCCCACTTGTGTACTAGTGATGTATATCCACATAGCAGCCCCCAAACTTAGCATCTTAAAACAATAATAAATATTTATGACCTCACGCAATTTCTATGGATTGTGAGTCGAGGAGAAGCTTCGTTGGGTGGTTCTTGCTTGGGGTCTATCTTGAGATTACACATCAGTGTCAGCTGGGGCTGCAGCCGTCTAAAGGCTGGGGCTGGCGGATCCCCTACCAAGGTAACTCACTCATGTGGCTGGCAATTTGGTAAGGGATGCTAGTGGGATGCTCCAGGGTCCTCTGCATTTGGGCTTTTCCACAAATGGAAAAGCTGCTTGAGTGTCCTCCTGACACAGGGTTGATTCCAGAGAAAAAGGCAGAAACTGCAATGCCCTTTATGATCTACCCCTAAAAGTCACATACTGTCACCTCCTCCATACTCTCTTGGTCACACAAGACAAGCCCTGATTCAGCATAGGAGGAGATTACACAGGAACATGAGTACCAGGAGGTGAAGATTATTGGGGACCATCTTGGAGGCTGCTGCCAAAACATGTCAGTGCCTCTGTGTTATTTCTTTTTCCTGTCACCTACCTTGCAGTGATATATGGGAAAAATAAAGCACAGAAGCTGCTAAGTGACAGAGCTCAGATTTAAACCAGGACCAGAGGACCAGAGTCCATTCTATGCGCACTGCACAGTGAGCTGCAGGGCAGATGGCTGTGTTTACATCGACTGGGACTTTGGAGAAGGGACATGAGGTGGTATTAGTCTCAATGTGGCTTGGCTTTCCAGGGCTAGTAAATGCCTGAAGAGGGGTTTACTACTGAGGTTAGTTGAGTTCCAATGGAGCTTAAGTCCATATGGAATATAGGAAGGGAGGAAATGGAACTGTCTGAACAGACTGGCCCTGGAATGAGCTGCATGGTGGACGGGCAGGAAAGGGTGCTTGCGAGTAGAGCAGAAAAGAGTAAATATGTTGGAACAAAGGCCAGAGTGTTCCATGTTGGCCAGACAATGATCACTCTAAGAGGATATAGGGCCTATGGTTATGGGAGTACAGGACGGCGTGTGGCAATAATGAAGAAGATAGTTTCAATCAAAGTGTGTGTAAGACTAGAGTAGGGCTTGGGTAGCGATGTTACCTGAATCCAGGTATGTCGACTTACCTGGTGACAATTAGAGGAGCAGTTCCAACACTGTCTAGGGTGTGATGGCACACCATGACTGAGCCTCAAAGGGCCATGGAACAAACTTGGAAGAGACCCATTACCTCCTTTCCATGTCTGGACTCTTCTGAAGTTGGGCTTGTTCTAGAAAGAACCTGACTCCTCTCTTCTGATGTTTCTCATTTGGAGAACTAAGTGAATTTTAATTGTGATTTGTCTGATGATTATCTGCTTGGGAAAAACAGCACAAGCCCCTGAAGTTTCCCGTGGAAGTGATGGGGAAGTTGAGCTTTCTGAGGCCATGGTGCAATTGAGGCTCTATTACCTGCTTTTAGCTTTAGAGAAAATATTCTTTAAATGGAAACAGATGGAGAGGGCAAATGGCAGACCCGCAGCTCTGGGCTCTTCTTCCCCATTAACCAAGGCTAAAAGGCAGGCCTGGAAAGCCCTTTTCATGAGCTGCCAATGACACAATTTCATTTTAATGTACTACAAGTCCTTACGGGCACATGCTTGATTTCATTTTTTCACAAGAATTTTTCATGTAAAGAAACCCAGTGCAACTTTTAACTTGGCCAGTGTCTGACAACCAGGCTGCTGGATTCTGAAGTACGCCGTCAGTGGAATGTGTTCTTTTCATCTTTATTCTCTAAATCTACTTTTTATTTGCCTGCATAAAGGAAAGAGAGTCCCTTTAATGTTGTGTGGATAAAAGCCACAAGAAAGAGATAAAGCATGGAGCATGTACGGGGCCTCAGGGGTAGACAGAGCAGGGAGTTCTGGATGGCTCTTTTCACCGAAGAAAGACGCTTTGCTAGTTTAGACAATTACAGACAAGACAACTGTGGTTTAATTTGCATTAATTGAGGACTATCCCGTTGTATAGAAGGAGATTTCGGCAATGACAGATTAAGACTGATGTGTATCTATGACCCACAGTCAAACAGATGATTATTACATTGCCAGGAAAACAAATAGCTTAAATATTCTTTTAAAGCTATTCATTTTTGGCTCTAGATATTTGCCAGAATCACCAAGCAAGGCTTAAAGAAGGATGTTTGCCTGTCTTTCTGCTTTCTCCAAATTTTTATCAAAGGTCAAGGATGTAGTGCCCTCGGCACGATGCGCCATCAGCTCTGCATACGTTCCCCTACAGCCACTGCCTTGGTGTTGATTTCAAGGGCTGGACTGTGGATATTCCCACCGTGCTCTCTGCTGTTTGACCGTATACTGTTAGCCCTACTTACCAGTCTGAAGACCAGCACAAGGCATGACTCACCTTCTTCTTGTTAAGTTTAAGAATGTAGTTTTTTTCACCTTACGTCAGCAATAAGCATGATGAAAATTTTATTGAGGTCGACGAAGCCCTCTCGTTACATCCTTTAAGTTCCAAAGTTGAGTTGAGCGAAGGGAGGTCATTTTCCACAAGGGGAAATCAGTAAACCTTCACATTTCTCCCAATGCCTTACTTTGTCATGAAGCTTTTAGCATCTACCCACTGTATAGATGGGCAAATAGAGACTTTGAGACTGGCAACGTAAGGCAGCCCAAAGGGAAGTTCCTAGATATAAAATCAAGGAGAATTTTCTAACACCCCATTAATGAGCTGCAAGTCTAAGGCTAACAGGAAACCAGGCCCTGATAACTTGTACATTTCACTCAAATTAAGGAGAAGCTGTTTTGACATTTGTATAGCCCGAGAGAGATCTCATGATCATGGGCTGAGCTTTAAAGCGTTATCGGACATGCTCCGTTAAGTCCTAAGGTTTGGGCAGCGTTTTTCCGAAACACAGAAACATTCAGCACATTTCTCAATAAATCACCTTCGCAAACCCCAGGCTGCTCTGTGCAAGCACCCTTGCCTTGCCTTCTCTCGAGCCCTGGTCACATGCTCAAGTAAACAAACTGCACTAAAGGACTCAGACCACAAACAAAAGTCAAGGGGGAGGCCCCCAGAGAGGCCGAAGGGTTCCCACATTTCCATATTTCCAGATTTGGGGTTCTCTGTTCAGAGAATGAACTCTCTCAAATGTCCTGCTCCCGTCGGAACGCCTTTTTAAGCAGCGAGATTTGTTACAGGATAATTCTAAATGACCATCGCCTACTAACAAAGCCATCCTATTTAGATGTGGGCAGATGAGATAGAAAATGGGTGGTTTGGGCAGATTTCATGAGGTCTAATAAATCTTCAGTAAATTACAGCTCATCCCCCTGGGCCCCCTTCGTGGGCTCTTTGTCTTGCTAATACATATTATGCCTTGCCTGGCTTCACACTTTCAGCATCTCGGAGGTGAGGCCTGTACAAAGCTGCAGATGTGGAAACGGAGGGGACCTTTGCCCCAAATGTTACCCATTAACATCAGCATGGCCCACAGAAGAATTTTACTACAATTCTCCTGCCTCAAAAGAGCTCTCGACTCACAACTTGGGAGCTTAAAGCAACAAGAAGAGAGATGGGAAAGAAATAGAGGACGCCACTGTATCTCTCTGTTTAAAACGTGTGTTTTCAGTTCACTGGTTTAAAAGACCCAGAAAGCGAGAGAAGGGCATGGCCTTTTTAATTACAAGAGCATTACAGTTATAGTGTCTAAAAACTATAGTATAGAATGACGAGAAGTGAAAAGCTAATGACCTTCTCTCCCTACATTTTGACAACTAATGTTGAATTTCTCTATATGCTTCAAGAAAATTTCTAAGCATAGCCAAGCATAGGAGCACCTCTAAAAAAGGAACACATGCAAATAGGATCATGCTGTCCTGCGGGGTACTTTATGCAAGACAAATAGCAAACTGGGAAAATATACATGATAAAGAACTAATTTCCTTAATGCATAAAATACCCTTATTACTCAATAAGAAAATGAATAATTACCCTATGGAAAAATGGGCAAGATATATAAGGCGGTACCTTACAGGAAAAAAAAAAAGTCAATGAAACTGTGTCCACTCAGTGGAATAAATATAATATTAAACAATGAGCGATCGTATTTCTCCTATCAGGTTGGCACAAATTTATAAGCTTGCCAATCCCTAGTGTTATCAAAGATGCAAGGAGACAGATATGTTCTTATAATTCTGGTGGGAGTGTCTATTTTTGGACAGCAGTGTGGCTACTTATCAAATGAAAAATGCATATCTCCTTTGACTCAGCAACTCCGCTGTTGGGATTTTTCATTGGTAGAAATTTGTAACTCCTACAAATATATGTACCAGAATGCTCACTGCAAACAACAGTAATAGGAAAAATGGGGAAAAATTGAGATGTGCATACATAAGGGATAGTGTAAATAAAATATAGACTCACTATGAAAGAGAATTTCATTTATCTGTGTTCAGATAAAGTACACGCATGGGGCAGTTTGCAAAGCTGCCCAGGATACATAGTAAGGACTTTTATTCCTAGAGCTTCCCTCCCAGCAGACAGCTGCCTCCTCTGATATATACTGTGACTTTGCGGACTGTTCCAGGGCCACTCCAACATGACTCTGAAGCCAGACTTGTTGGGGCAGAATTGTTGGGGCAGAATCTCAGGTCTACCACTTGCTCTCAGTGTGACTTTAGGCAAAGTGCTTAAGCTCTCTAAGCCTCAAAGATCCGTAAAATGACTATAATAATGCCTTCCTCACAGGATTGTGAGTATTAAGTGAAACAAGGTATGTAAAGTGCTAAATCCAGTGCCCACTGTTGAGTCCATGTGAATAGTTACCATATTGTATGCTGGGTTTGTAAGAGGTTCCTGGCAGGGATGCGGCTGCTGTAGTTGGTAACAGAGGAGACTGCACACCTGAAACACCATGCAAGGCAGGAATATGTAATTACAAGTCTCAGGAGCATCTGATTTCTGGAAGTGCTAGGAGGCCATAAGACAGATCTTGCCCTGTGAGTAGGGGATAATTCAGAAAACCTCCGTTAAAGGGGTTAGAACTAGGATTGGCTCACCTGATTGTCTGGTGTGGCCAGGTATGTAAGAAGAGATGATGGGGTGGCAGGGTATTGAAGAGAGGGGCATTGCATGAATAGAAGAACAATGATGGAGAATCAGAGCAGTCCTGGGATCCAGGGAAGGAGAATCTGACTGGAGTCTTAGGAGATGAGATGGGCAGTGTTTCTAACACCCTACTCTTCTTTTTTGTGTTCACATTTCAAGTCACTGCAGAGAGATAACTCACGTCAGAAAAGATGCCTGTGCCCTTGGAAGGGCCATAGCTACTAAAGACACTGCCCTGAACAATTCTCAGAGACTCAACCCCATGGAGCGCCATGACTGGATGATCTGGAGAATAGATAGGAGGCAACAGCAATGAGGGCTCTGGGTGACTATGGGGCTATGTGTCACCGATTCACAGTAACTAACTGAGCACCTGCTGGTGCCAGACAATGCACTTACTCTGGGGAAACAGAGGGACCTGCACCAGAAACAGGGTCCTTTCCTCATGGAAGAAAATTCTATGTACTAAATATTTTGATTTGGGAGTATGAGCCCATATCACCCAGCGCTTCTTTCTGCATCTGCCCCTTTACTACCAATTAGGCTTCCGGCTTCACCTGCAGCCTCTGAAGGTCCCCTGGCCTCAGGACCCAACAGACAAGCAAATGGAACTTTCTGGCCAAATCCATTTGAAATTCTGAAAGGGATTAATCCCACACACCTTGCATCCCATTGCTAGAGATGAGCACATCCCCTCCTACCTTCTTTCCCATATCACCCTGGGCTGTTTTGCCTCCTAGAGCTTTATTTCCTCCCAAATATTCTACCATGCCCTCGCAACTTTGTCCCATAGTAAATAAACTCCCATCTTTTCCTTACCCATTCGCAGAATAGTTCCTCAACCTTCCTTACTCAGCCACAGCTCAGGAGCACCAGGGCCGCCATTCCAGGAAATCTTGCAAATCCCATGCATTCCCTTGTGCCTCTGTTCTCCCACTGCACCCACCCAGGGAAATGTCAACCTTGGGAAAGCCTAAGCAGAACCTTGTCAGGGCAGCCCTGAGCAGCTGGCCCCTGCAAGGAAAAGGGTAAATAAGGATGTGAAGCCATCTCCCAAGATGGAAAGTCACTCTTGGTGTGTTCTGCTTCCTGCGGGGACTGTGTTCCTGATGTTGCCGCTGCCTCACACCCATGACTTCCACCCCCACCACACAAACACCAACTTCTGTCACCAGATCTGCAAACCCTCCTGCATCTGTTCTCATCTTCCTCTCTCTCCAGTGACAGTGGAAGACTTTCCTCTCCTTCCATCTGAGACCGACTCCATCCTATTTTTCCTTCTCAGTGACCCCATTTCCTCTCTCATTTGCATGCATTTTTCATCTTCTTCTCTGTCTTGCTCTCTCTCATTCTCTCCCCCTAGATCATTGCCTTCAATATGCAAACATGCTCTAGCTTTTCCCGTTTTAATGAACTCTTACTGTGTCCTGCTTCCAGAGCTTTCCTAAACACTTGTAGATGCACACAATCTCATTTCCTCCTCCATTCAGTCCTGCATCCCGCCATTCCACTGTAACTGCCCTGGATATGATCTGCAGTGCACTCCAGGTGGCCAAATGGGAGAGATTTCTCAACCTTTATTTGTGCTCTCAGCTGACTCCTCCATCCTTCTAGAACATTCTATTCTCTTGGCTTCTATGACACCACAACCTTCTAATTTTCTCCTATTTCTCTACTTCTAGATAGACTTTTCTGACTCATCGTCTTCTACTCAATCCTTAGAAATTGAGGCTTCTTTCCTTCTTGCTCTATAACCTCTTTGGGCAAATTTACCAGTCTTTTGTGTTTAAATATCCACTATTTAAAAAACACTACCATTATTACTACTAGTAACAATAAAACTAATAATGAGATTTATTAAGTTTTTTGCACATTTTAGCTTATCAGTCACTTATCACAAAAACCCTACACTAACACTCTCTCCATTACATTAAAAAGGAAACAGGCACAGAAGGGCAAGGTAATTTGCCCAAGGTCGTACAATAACTTATGGGGCCAGAGTTCAAACCCAGGCTACCTGATTTCAAAACCTTATTCTTAATCATTGTGCTATACTGCTAGGCTACCAAGCTCATATCTCAAGCCCGATTTCATATCTCCAGTCCAGACTCCTCTTCTGAATTTCAGAATCAAGTAATCAACCGCCAGCGTCCTAGCTGCTTCACCGAATCATCTCTACCTCAACATGCTCAGAACTGAACTCTGAAGCTCATCCTCCCCAAACCTCTTCTAAATCTGCTTTTGCCATCTCAGTAGATGACGCTCCATCCTGCCAGTTGCTCAAACCTGGATTCATTGACGGCATCTTCCATCATCAGTTATCTAAAGCCTGGAAACACACACACACACAGAGTTCTTTCCATCCTCATCTCACCTCTGACTTAGACCAGTCATAGCTTCCTATTTTCCCTGCGTCCTCCATAGGCCCTCTCCAGTCTATTTTCTAACAACCAAATGATCTTAAAATGATGCAAATCAATTATATCACTACCCTGCTTAAATTTTCCCAATAGCTCTGTAACCATTTAATGATAAAGTCAAAATTATTTCTGTGACCAACTACACTCTCTAGGATTTGGCTTCTGTTTGCTTCTCTAGCCTCATCTCCCCAAACCTGCCTAATAATAACCTCCAGCCACTCTGGCCTCCTCTGTTCCTCTCTTTTCTCTTTTAACCCCAGGGCCTGTGACACATGTGCTTTCTGCCAGATGTCTTATCCCCCTAGCATCCCCTTTCACATTCCAATTCTTAACCTTGAGGGCCCAGATTAAATTTCTTTCTCAATCAGCCTCATTGCACCCTGGACCTTCCTTCCTAGAACTTATCACAATTTTAAAATCACATATTTATTCACATAAACACATTTAATATTTATCTTTCCCAATAGATTAAATGCTCTATCAGAGCAAGGAATGGACCTCTTCATAACTTCTGTATCTGGAACCTAGCATAGTGCTTAAAATATAGTTGAAACTCACTAAGTACTTGTTGAATGAATAAATCAAATGAAGGTATGATGGAGTACCAAGGAGAAATATCAAAGACTTGAGTGAGGTCCAAATCAATGGTTCTCAGATTGGGGTCTCCAGATCAATTTATAATGATGCTGCTGCTGCCAGCGCTTGTAGGCAATAGTTTCATCTGTAAAACGAGAATAATTTCTGCCAAACAGGGTTATTGAGAAAATTAAATTGCAGTGTACATGAAAAAGCACAGTACCCTGTAAACAACTCGTACTCAGTAATGTTAGTATTCATCCTCAGTCTCTATTGCTCTCTGGAAGCTACTGCTATACCATTATAAAGGCAGCATAATAAACAGACTAGCTAGAAAAACATTATCTATACTCAGACTCTTAGAAGCTAGAGGTGGAATCAAAAGCCGTCCCTTGGCCAAAATGAATATACAGGATCTTTTAAAACTACCCAATTTCTTTGTTTGGAACAAACAAACAAACTTCCTTTGTTCTCTCTCTTCAACTGGATTTTAGCTTGAAAGTACTCTAGGAGATGTAAGCAAAACTTAAACCCTGGGAAGCAGATAATGGTTCCCAGCAACTGTCAGTGTTTCTGGAAAAGAAGATCAAAAACTAAAAGGGTTTTCTCCACTAAAGGTCCCATAAGCGATCTCTTCTTATATTGCATCCTGTTGCATAGTTACAAGAGAGAGGCTAGCAGCCTACAACTGCTTCTAAAAGATAAACTTAAGATAGCGTGACTGAGTGTGGATTTTTTTCCCTGATAGTCTCGTCAGACTCCAGCTTCCAAATTTATGGCGGGAAAACACTGATACCTAATAGCTTTAGGAAACGTTGGCTGGAAATGTGACCTCCTTGATACAGGTCTTGCCAACAGTTAACTACTAATTTAAGATTCAGCAAAGGGAAATAAATTCAGATCTCAGTGACAAAAATTGCCTTCAGGGTCTTTCATCTTTGTTGTTAATGCTAATGGCTAATAAGAGGTACAGAATCCTTAACCCAACTCTGTCATTTTTATGGCAAAGAGCAAATGGAACAGCCTGGAGTTTAAAGCCTCCCCACTTTGGGAACTGTTTGCTCTTTTCTCTTCCCACCGCCTTCATTCGCTTCTTTACCTCCGCTCCGCGGATGTCGCTTCTCATCCAGTGTCCCATGCCTTCCTTTCCCAAGGACAGAATTTCACTGCCCTACTCATCCCAATTCATTTCCTTCAATAAGACGACACATGAAGGACACAGCCAGCATCTGGCATCTCCACTTCTCTAATGCGTTATTGGGAGTGAGAGTTTAAAGACGAAGTTCTTAGATTTCTGTTCACTCCCCCAGAGTGACTTACCAGGATACACAGACTTCTCACGGCAGAGAGGAGAGTGGACAAAATGTCAGCTTCTCTCCATCGCTATGGTTAGTCTGAACTCTTTCCCATCATAAAGATTGAAATCACTAATGACTCTTGCGATGGGAACAAATGCAAAGATTCTTACATTAAGAAGTATCAGATGGAAGCACTAAGAAGCATTCACCATTTTCCTCATTCCACACATTTTTGAGCATGTGCCTTGTGTTTGATATTTTTATAAACCCTTATAATGCATCAATGAGCAGAACAATATCCCCTTCCTGTGAGCAGCTTACAGACTAAAGGGGGCATTTGTGTGTGAGTGTGTGTGCAGAGGAGAAGACAACCAACAAAAAAGACACGTAATATATAACTTAAATCATTTGTTAGAAGGGGATACAAACCCAGGAGGTGGAAAGAAGGACAGGATGGTGGGACTCAGGCGTCCCCAGGGCATTACAGTTTTAATTAGGGTGATCAGGGTAGGCTGCAGTGACCTTAGAGCAAACACTTAGAGGTGAAGGAGTTACCTGAGTGAACATTTAGGGAAAAAGCTTTCCAAGCAGAAGAAATAGCCAGGGCACATGTTCACATAATAAAAATTCCCCTTAAAATGCAACGAGCTTCCTTGTGACCTCCTCCCCTTTCTGCCTCCATTCTCCTTGACCTGACGGCAGGGGACCGTGCTTCCCTCTTCAGAGATGTGGAAGAAAGATGAAGGAGGCGTTAACTACTCCTTCTAATAGGACCCCACCCACATAAGCGATTGTCTGTGGCTTCGCAGAATATGACTAGCAGCTCTTCATTATCTGCCACACGCCAGGAGCAGAGAGAGCTCGCTCAATCCCACAACCACCCAAGGAGTAGTTGGGTGCTCTCCGTGCACTGCGATGGTGAAACGAGATTCACAGAAGAGACATCACCTGCCCGAAGGGGCCTTACTCTATTCTTCCAACCGTATCACGTTTCCCCTGACACTAAGCTTCGCTCTTGAAAAATTCTCTATCTTAAAATATATATGAATGTTCTATATTATTGTTTTGATGATGATGATTATATATTGATGTTCTAAAGAATATGGAAAAGTATAAAATAAAATTTCTGTTTCCTAATCCTTCGTCCATTTCTCCAAAATTAGGCACTGTTAGCTCTTCATTGCATATCTTTCCAGAAAAGTTATATGTGTGAATGAGGTCATGAATTTTCCTCCACAATACTGCATTTAAGGTATAGGAAAAGGAAATAAATTCAGATCTTGGTGACAACATTTGTCCTTTATCTTTGGTTAGAAAACTTTAATTTTTCTGAAAGGAAGCCATCTTCTTAGTGCCAGGGGCCTTGTTTGTCACGTTTGGGTGTCTCTTTCCCCTGCTCTTGCTGTGTTGGAGTCTTCAGAGTCTTCTCTTGTTCAGACTATTTGGGGGAAGGGTCCCGTGGCCTCAGGGCCACACTGGTCACCCGATGGGTCATTGTCCAAGTTTCCACATTTTCTTGAAGGCAGGAGAAACCTTAGGCTCAAGGGCCGCGCCCAAGCCGGGCAGCCTCTCCGCCCCTCGCCCTGTCTGCCCGGCACATGGAGCAGCCAGTCTCGGCTGAGAAGGGGCCCCTGCCTGCGGCTGCGGGCAGGGAAGGAGCTTTGAGTCCTTCCCGCTCCTGGAAACTGAGAAACCTGCTCCCCCGGGCTTTCCATCTCTGAGGGCTCCACAAACCTCTGAATTTCCAGGACTGGCCACTTCTGCCCTTCCAACTCCAAGCTGTACGCATTTCCACCCACTTGAACCCCATAGTGAAGTCCTCCCCTATGAGCCCAACACTCAGATGGTTTTTGTGCTCTTCACAGAGGAGAATGCAAGGAAAGCACTGACCTTTACACTCACAATCTAAATTCTTTGCACTTGGTGAAAGAGGGAAAAGGAGATCATTTAGCTCTTTTTCCTCAACAATTCATTCATATACATATTGCACACACATATGTAAATATATATATCATCTTTTTTAAATTTCATAAAAAATTTCATCCTCATCCTTTATAAGAATCCTATACCTTGTTTGGTCTCACTCAATATACATCTGGGACCCTTTTATATCAGTTCGTGCACGACAATCCCATTCTTGAGAGCTGCCTCACTTTCCAGTAACCATTTCCCTCTCGACGGGCAGGGCTGTTCCCCACTTAGTGACTGATGGCTGCTGAGGCTGCAGCGGGCGACCCCATGCACGTCACACGGGAGACTGTTGTGAAGAGAGCCAAAAGGTAAGAGGCCAGCAGGGAGATTGCTGCGTCATTGCTGAGGGCAGGCGTATTTTAAACACAGGGAGATATCAGTAACTGACCTCCAGAGAGGTGGTTCTTATTTACCGTCCCCCAAATCAAAATGGTATCTCTTTCTCCACAGCCTTTCATAAGTCTAACCTGTATTTAGTGTGCCCTATCTGTCAGGCTCTGTTCTAAATGCTTTCTGTGGACTGTCTTCCTCACAACTTTGTGAGTTGGGTACTATTATATCCATTTTATAGAGAAGGAAACAGACACAGAGAGGTTAAGTAATTTACCTAAGATCAAACAGCTGATAAGTGGTGAAACAAGGATTTGAAGCCAGGTAGTCTGATTCGAGAGCTATGTTCTTTTCCTTCTATAAATATTTTTCCCCAACTTTATTGAGGCATTATTGACATATAACATATGTAAGTTTAAAGTGTACAATATGATGATACAAAATGTTTACCATAATAAGGTTAGTTAATACCTCCATCCTCACACATAATTATTGTTTTGTGTGTGTGTTGTGATAACATTTAAGATCTACTCTCTTAACAATTTTCAAGTCTACTAAAAATCTTAATATTTACCAATCTTATAGTAACAACTGGCATCACACTGATGACGCAATGTGTTTCTTTAATTATGAATGAGGGATCCTGTATTCATTTGCGACTGATATTATTTCTGTAAACTGCTCATACATGCCCTTTTCTGTTTTTCTATTGGGTTATTTTTCTTGTTTTAAATTGACTTGTATGAGTTCTGAATGTCACAAAGATTAGTTCTTTATCATATGCCGCAAGTTTTTCTTTCCTTTATGTTGTAGCCCTGACTTTGTATGTGATCGTTTAGCCAATTTTTCCTATGTGCTATGCAAGAGTTTTAAATTATACACTTAAATTTATCAATTTTAGTTTAGAGGATTTCTATAATGCTTTAAAAGGACCTTCCACAACAAAATCACAAAAAATAGTTTGCCCGGGTTGCTGTCTAGAATATTCATGGTATTTTTTCAGTATTTATATTTTCAATCAATTTGGTGTAATAAGTAAAATGATGCTCTATTGTTGTTTTTCAATATCAATCCACTTGAACCAATATTACCTATAAACATTTCAAAAGTGCCACTTTTATCATATTCTAAATTCATATTTATATATGTATATTTAGTGTAAAATTAAGGTTTTTAGTGTATTCGCAGAGTTGTGCGATCATCACCACTCTCTAATTCCAGAGTCCCCGTATATTTCGAGGCCAATTCTGAACTTGTGGTCAGTTAGATGCCTCCGCGTCTGTTGGTGCTTTAGCACCAGAAGCTTTTAACTACTGGCACCTCACAATGCATTTGGATAGGTAAATCAATGAATTTACTCTTACGCTTCTTTCTTTCTGGAAGGCAGGGAAGAATGGATTGTTCTGCAAAGCATTAGTCATTCCTGGGATGTTAAGTAACCCAAATATTCTTACTCGGGTGAGAACAGATTTTGACGGTGCTCGAGTCACCACCTGGAATCTATGCCTGTAAACCCTGATGGATCCAGATTCTACTAATTCAAAATCCATAAGAATCTGTGCATCTCCTGTTTGTTTACCCTGGAGAAGGGGCCCCTCCCTATGGGATTATTTACCTCCTTGACGTAGGGCTTCCTGTCTCCTTATTTAACGAGCTAATCCCACGTACTTTCTCTGTGCAGTACTGCGACCCTCCCTGTGGGCCCTCTACTGTCCCCATGGTTTATCCAGACAGCTGCCTCACTGAACGTGGCAGGAGGTAAGAAAGAGTCCTTGCTCTGACTCTGGGCCCCGGAGGAACTCAGTAGAAGAGGATTTCTTTCACAGAGAGAGAGTAAAACAAGTTCTGAGCGTCAGACTTCTCACCAGTTCAAACCCTCATTTCCAACTGAAGGAAACTTGTTCTGAGTCGTAAGTGTTTTCCAGGAACTGAGGATAAATTAGCAGTTCCCTCCCTCCTCCTACCCTCTCTCTGTGTCGTCCATCTACCGCGAGCAAAACCTGAAGTGAACACAAGAATTATGACATCTGCATAATTTAAATAGTTGGCCTTGGTGTGTCTGCAGCGGCTGCCTGTTGGTGCCGCCTCCCCCCACATGCAGGTTGGAACTGCTGATTTCAGATGTCACGTTCCTGGGGAACAAGCGAGCCTCTGTTCCACTCGTTTGCCGGTCCCCACGACAGCCCTGCACAGGTGGGTGCTGGCTCCCCCGTGATAAAGTCGTAATGAGCACCTAATTATGGATAATTGCATAATGAAGGGCGCTCCTGCCTCTGCCAGTTCGCAGTTGCAGCTGGTACCCGGACGCTTTCTGCTTGTGGCAACAGATTACTTTCTTCTTGAATCATTTGAGGGGAAAGGGCAGCATGCCAGCACACCAGCATGGATTAAATTATCCCCAACAAGTCAGTGCTGATTCCTGTTTCTCCAGGGCAGGATGGGGAACCTGACTAGTCATTCTCCTAATTATCCAGGGGGATTAGCTTGTGCACCGGGGCTGTGGACTAATAATAATGGCTTCCATTTGGAGAGGGACTTGAAGGTTCAGGCCGTGCAGCCACACCCTTCTTAATGTCTGGGAACACGTTGCCCGCGCAGTTCGGGGACTGCAGGTCCAGTGAGCAGTAAGCTATGGGCCAGCGTTCCCTGAATTTGCCTGTCCAGGAATCATTTTGGACACTTATTAAAATACATATTTCCAAACCCTCAGCCTAACCTACTGAATAAAAATCTGCCAGCTGATCCCCGATCTGCCACTAACCATGACCTGGGAAAGTCACAATTTTTGTCTGCCTTAGCTTTCTCAACTCTAAGATGAGATAGGAAACTCCAAGATGTGAAAAAGTAGTTATGTGTTGCATTTTCCTACCAGATAGACAGTGTTACTTGACTACTCTCCTAAACCACTCACTCACTCATATGCTACATGTGGCAGATTACATTTTCCAAGGAATGATTGTAATGACTTCTCCCATTCCATGTGATTTCCTCTACTGTGTGATTTAACACTCCTTCCATTGAGTCACGGTGTCTATGTTTCCTCCCCTTGAATCCGGGTGGCCTGGTGATGACAGTGGACGTGACCCAATTTGACTTCTGAAGCTAGGTCATAAAATGTGATACAACTTCCCCCTGGCTCTCTTGGGATGCTGACACTTGGAACCCAGGTACCATGCTGTGAGGAAGTCCGAATGGCCTGGGGACATGAAGAGGCTCCCATCCCACAGTCCTGGCTGAGCACTCATTTGCCAGCTATGTGAGCAGCCATCTTGAAAGTGGATTCTCTGTCCCTAGTCAACCGCCCTAGTCAACTGATGCTACATGCAGAACAGACCAGTTATTGTCATATAGTTCATCTCAAATTACAGTTTTGGGTGCAAAATAAACGATTGTTGTTTCAAGCATGAAAATTTGTGATGGTTTATTACTCAGCAATAGATAACTGATAGCCCACATGACAGTGAGTGTAAGATATGTATTTGCGGGATGAAAATGAGATGACTGGGTGGTGTTTGGCTGAATTATGGATAACTGTTATGAGAGGATTGGATTAGATCCAATTAGCAGTGTTAATTGTAAGAGTTGTACCAGATGGAGGAGGTTAGAAATGGCATTAGTGGCAAGGGCGATGGTTAGGAGGGCTCTGCGTTTACCCCAGCATGAGCTGATGAAGTGTGGAGTAAGGACCACGATGGTAGAAAAAAGAAGATGGGACAGTCAAAGGTTGAAAAAAATCAACAGGACACAGTTCCTCACTAGAAAGGAGCTATGAGGCTGAGATGAATGCTGTCGAGCCTTTGAGTTTGGCTTACTGTAAGAATCCTGTTACTCTTGACAGAAATGGGAAAATTAGGAAACTGGTGTAGGGAAAATTTTCCCCCACTGACAGGTTGAGTCAAGTTCAAGTCAACTTGAATTACTGAGCTTTTCTATAATGAAATACATCTGACATAGCAAACCTAAGACATCTGTAGACATTCAATGGAGAAAATTTTTGTAGAGGTCAGAGTGTTGCCTGTGGCACGCAGGACAGACGTCTCCTACGAAGCCTTGTCAGGTGGCCTTATCTGGTGACTTTAGCAAGTTCAAGGTTTGGCTCCCAGCCTTGCAGATTCAGAAACTTGTTCTTTCAGCACATGGGGCCTGAGGAGCAAATGCTTTAATTAAGTTCAAAAGACATTTATAAAACCGTTCTAACTTCATAATTTACGAGAGATGTCACCTACCTGGAATACAGCTCTCAGCATGACCAACACATTCTTTCCTTACAGGCAAACCTACATATGAAGCCAATTCATAATCCCAAATCTTCTTATTGGGAATGAAATCACAAGGAGAAGCAGTTAAAGTTAATCTCTAATGAGCAAGCTGAGAATGCCTGATGGAAGATGTCTCTGTGATAAGATGGGTTTCCGATGGGCACGGAAGTCACACCCAACCACCCAGCTTCTCTCTCTCCGGGACTGTGTCCAACGTCTTTAGGGACACTCCTTTCTCTGTACATCACTGGGGAACCGCCACACTTCCCTTTCATAGTCACACATTTTGCTTTAGACAAACGAGTTACAGTAAAATGCCTGGGGCCATCCTGCTTCTCTTTCCCAGCATCTCTCTGACCAGATCCATTATATATGAATTTCACAATACTCATTGAAACCAATCTAATTTTCAAGTTTGTGCTGAGGGTATTGCCTGACGGTAGTTCTGACCATAACCAACGAGAGCCATCTTAAAGACGTGTGGACTGGGAAACAGAAAGGAGGTTTCTGCGAGAGACTGATTTCGAAGCCAAAGAAATGAAAGGATGCTTGAAGGTTGAAAGGGTTCTTCCAAGGAAGACCTATGTGGAGGCAAGTAAAAGCCTTGAGGTTTGGGGAATGTCTGAAGTACAGGAATCAGAAAGTGCCGGCTAACAAGCACCAGGGGCATGGAGACAATGAGAAGACGCAAGATCAAGGGGAGAGAGAAATTCCAGCAGAGAGACGCCAAGAACAGCAGAGGTAGCTGGCACAGCCCCAGGCGGGTCTGACAGCGGAGCTGCTCTGTAGGTAGAAGCCTGTTTGCCCCTTTTTCAGAATTTGTTTATTCTTAGGCAATGTCCCTGAAATTTGAGGATGTCAGGTGCACATGTGCCAGTCTCAACAACCAGCTCTGTGCGCTTTTCCGTGTGGTTCCTTATAAAACAGATTTTCTTCAGCGAGAGGTAAGTACATCAGTTTTAATTAGCGATATG